>NC_070569.1:3316162-3617632 GCF_026914185.1 Puccinia triticina
CGGCACAATCATTCATCGAGGGGAGTAGCACCTCCCCACAATGGCCGGCACAGATTGGTCTTCAAGGGGAGGAATCAATGACCAATCTGTGCCGGCCATCGAGGGGAGGGAGAGTAGCTGCCCCCTTGATGACCGTTCTGTGTTGGTTATCAAGGGGAGGTGCTACTCCCCTCGATGAACAATTGTGCCGGTCATTGAGGGGAGCAGCACCCTTGATGACCGGTCTGTGTTGGTCATCAAGGGGTGCTACTCCCCTTGATGACCGATCTGTGCCGGTCATCAATGGGAGGTGCTATTCTACTTGAGGACCAATCTGTGCCGGTCATTGAGGAGAGTAGCACCCCCCTCAATGACTTGTCTGTGTTGGTCATCAAGGAGAGGTGCTACTACCCTTGATGAACGGTTGTGCCGGTCATTGAGGGAAGTAGCACCCTCAATGACCGGTCTGTGATGGTCATCAAGGGGTGCCACTCCCCTTGATGACTGTTGATAGCTGTTGATGTGTAGTCGGGCGGGTGGGTGCGGCACCCCAGATACATCTGGGGTGTTGAGTGGCTCACCCCTTTCACAGGGTGACATATTGGAGTACTGGGGGTTTGCACCTGTGAGAGTCCCGTTTGGACTCTTCACTAAAGGTTGTAAGGATGGCGCTGAGAACTCGTCTCGAGGTTTCTAGTGCCCAAGTAAGTGTGTTGCAGATGAAGGACTGGCTCAGAGAGAGAGGGGATCAGTTCTCTGCTAAGTACAACTGGAAGAAGAGAAGAGAAAAGAAGGACAAGAGAAGGAATGAAATGCTTACCTGGCTCAGAGAGAGAGGGGATCAGTTCTCTGCTGAGCCAAGGAAGGAAGAAGAACGGGCTATGTATCTATGTGTGACATGTCTTGTGGCCTTGTGAACCCCGAGGGAGGGAGGGGGTTTACAGCACCCCAGTATGATGGGGTGTTGTGGCTGTGTACACCACAGATTTCACTGGTTTTGGGGTACCCCGTGGCTCACCCCAAATTACCTGGGGTATGAGGTGCTGTACCCCATCTTCACAGGGGTGCGCAAAAGTACACCCCAAGTGGTTTGGGGTACATTTCAGCGGCACCCCTTTTTGGTGTACATGAAGTAAATTTTTGGGGTGCCTTTAGGCTGACCCTTGTTTTTCCGGCTTGTTGGACAGTTGGATGACATGTGGCCTAGCTTCTTGCAGATGTAGCAGCGGGGAATTTTGTTGAGTGCCATCACGGAGACCTCGCTTGTGTCTTGAGGTGAACTAGTTCCTGAAACGGGACCTGAAACGCTAGCATCAGCTCCGCTAGCTAGAGTCAAGTTCATTGCTGAGGCATCAGATCTTCCAGTCTCTTCCGCTAGTCTGTTTTCAATGAAGTCCGAGTCCCATAGTTGCAGCACGTTGGCGGAGGCGGCCAGTTGAAAATTTCTGGTCTCCATGAAAAGATTGACTTTTCTGTCAAGCGCGGCTCGGAGGTGGTCTTTGAGGTTTGACTGGAAGATCAGGGCAACAACGTTGTCCCAGGTAAACTCAATGCCTTGTTCAACAAAGGTTTTCGCGCACCGGTCAAAAGCTGATATCGCCTCGGCTGAGCTGCCGTAATCTGACGGGTTGATGTTCTTCAAAGTCTCCCAAGCTCGTAGGTGTTTGGCCCGGTTCACAACGCGGAATTTGACCAACAGATGATTGTACACTTCTGCGGAGCTTTTGAGCCGGATGAGTTCATACATAAGGTCGGGGTGGACTGATGAGTGGATGATCCCCCGCGCTATCTTCTCCTGATACGGATTGATGACTGCTTTTTCTTCTGGAGTATAGAAGAATTTGTCCTGGAACCGCTCAAATGCAATGACTCCAAGGGCCTCGTCCCATGCCTGGATATTTGATCCGTCGACGTTGAGGATCTGATCCGGTTTTAGCTTCTTCACAGCCGTGCTAACAATGGTTGAAATCTTTGCATCCTTGTCTAGGAGTGCCCGTTGATTAGTCCTGACGGTCTCTGTGTCACGGCGATTCATGAGTTCATTGTGTCTGGCTCGGTCCTCTTCACGTTGAAGTCGCATTTTGGCAATGAGGCTGGCCAACAGGTCAGATTGCATTGTTGGCGATCAAACTTCAGGGAGTGGGGCTTGTAATGTGGGAGAGGTTGGGAAATTCAGTTGAGGGGGGGGGGGTTCGGTTCGTCTCCAGTTTGCAGCTGAGGACCCAACCACTCAATCTTTGATCCTGGCTTGGAAGGTTGTCTCTTTGGGCAGTTCTTCTGAGAACGCTCGTCCTTTCCCTTTATCTACTTCAACCTGATTTGATGACCCCTCAGCTTTGCTGGTTGTTGAAGGTATGCGGCCCAAACAACACCAAAAATAGTCGTTGGAGGGAACTTGCGGGCCAAGAATTGTCTTCAGGGTTGTATTCTTTGGGGTTGTTTGGTCGATGGTCCGCAAAACTGGTAGTGAACCAAGTCTGTTGGCTGCTCTGGGGTTCGGAGGTGGAGCTGATTTATTGTCGGACATGGTAGGTGGTTTGGCGGGATGATTGTAGAACGGAAAGGGGAGAGAAAAGAAATACGGGGAAAAAAAAAAAAGAAAAACGGTGGAAGGGAAGATAGATGTTGAGAGATGTGGGGAAGGTTTAGAGTTTGTGGATAATTGGTCGATCCGGGTGCTTGAGGGACAAACTAACTCCACCCGTCTTTTCAGCCAATATTGCAAGACTTCAAGTTTTGTCAAACCTGGTTCTGTCTGTGTGGTTATGGGTAATTAGTCCAACCTAAACGCCTGCAGAGCGTTAGCCACACAGTACAGTCCTATGAGATTCTAGCTTTAGCCCCGCTCAGACTCTTAAGCGGTTATTACGGAGTAGGTTGACGTTGAAGATGAGGTTGGATCGGAATGATTGGAGAATGGTTGAGATAAAAGGAAAATGTGGAGGTTGTTGATTGATATGAAAACAATCGAGAGGAAAAGAAAAAAAATTGCTCGCCGGCCGACTACTGTTTCTTGCCCTGAAAGGACTACTGCTCGTCCAGAAGGGACTACTGGTGATTGACTTGTCGCTGTGCCAGTTACGTGTGGTGGTAAAAAAAAACGAGTTACCCTAGCAAGATAGGCTCATAACCTGTTGGAGTGGTAGCTCGCAGGAATGATGATTTTATTACTAATTAATAAAATCATAACTAAATACTATCTACAAAGTGTCTGTGACAGTTGTCTCTGTTGAGTACTACATACATGTCACAACATTGGGGGTATCATCCAGATTCATCAAGCAGCCCAGAATGGATTTCTTCTTGGCTAGCAGGTAAGCTCAAGCGTATTTGTTGGTGCAGGGCCAGGAATCAACATTTTGAAACATTAGATTCATTTCTTTTTTCTCTTGATCGACGGCAACCCACTTGGCTTGAATATTGTTGGCACGTTTAGCTTCTGCATTAGCATGTTTCGCTTCCATGGTATGCTTTGCCGACTGCTTCTCCAAGGAAACAAGCAGGTTCATTTTCTTCCACATGTATTCATCTTTGGTAAGTTTGCACTTGGCTCGGTGGATCCACAGAGTTCATTCCCAGTCTTTTGATCTTGGAGCTCCAGCAGCAACATTGGAGTTTAATTGCTCAGTTGGTGACAGGGTATCCATCCGGATACGTGAGAAGGCCAATCATTCTTAGCTTTGCCGCTGAGATTTTTGAATTTAGGAATGTCCTTCAGGAGGATCCACACTCAGTCGTCAGTGAAGTGCTTTTTTACTTGCTTGTGATATGTTCCTTGCACATTCATTATCCAATCATTGGGTGAGGTACCAGACGCTGGGCTCTTAGTGATTCAATTGTAAAGAGCCGAGAAATTGAGGCATGCCTCTTGCAAGGGTTTCCATCTGAGTGATGGGAGGGAAAGGGAGTGATTTGTAAATGAAGAAACTTGTTAATAAAAGAATCCAATGTGTTGGAGACAACATACCTAGTACATAAACCATCAGCATCTTGTTTGGGTCCGGGTGTAAATTGATTAAAGTCTTCCTGGACTCGGGCCCAAAAGTTGGCAGCTTTTTGATTGTTTGATGTGACTGCATCTTGAGATACTATGATCCAGCTCTTTGCGAGTTGCTCATCCTCCTAGGGGGTAAAGTTTGGGCCTCTGCACTTTGGAGGAGGTTCAGTTTGGGTTTAAGGCTGGGTCTGAGTTGCTGGGGTGGCTGGTGTCAAGTTGGAGTGTTGGGTGGTGGCTGTAGGTTGACGTGATTTTTGAGGTGGCATGTTGGAGCTGACAAGGTGTGTGGTGAAGGATGCTCCAGGGTTGTGCCGAGGGTTTGTGGATGGCTTACTGTTGAAAATTGCCTTGACTTGTGACATCTTTTGACAATCCGCGCACTCTGTACGTGCTATTACTTGCGCTCACAATCCTGCGCCACAACATGCGCAGCGATTTGCAGTTTCAATCTCATCAGTTGAAACCTACTCTTTGAACATGTCTCATGCCTCGAGATCTTTCTCACTTTCCTCATTGACTTCTCAACCTTATTCATCTGACTCAAGATTCAGCTCATCACCTTTTCAATCATCTCTGCGCCCCTCCTCACTCAAGATCAAGACGTCAAGAAATTCTCAAGAACTCGTCCACAAGTCTCCGCAAAGCTTTAGCTAGGACAGCCTTTTTAGCTTCCCACTTGGTGAGAAATGCGCCTTGCATTTACCAAATCATCTTATCATTTCTCTTCTCCTCAACCAACTAACACACTCAATCTTTCATCAGTCATTGTCTTCAGATCTTTGCGCTCTTCTTTTCTTAGTTTTATACTGTTGTCCTTATTCTATCCTCAGGGTTTGTTCTCTTTCTTCTTGTTTATCTTCCCTTAGGTTATCACAACTAATCCTTGATCTCAACAACTCATCACACCTTCAATTCTCAGTTGTTCTTTTACAGATAGCCATCTGTCTCAGGGTTTGTTTTCTTATCAAAATAGTTATCTTCTTCCTATCATGTTTTCTCATTCTTGTTCTTTTTAATTTTTGGCCTTTTTGCTCTGAAATTCAGTCCCAGGTTCTTTACTTACTTCCAGGATTAGCGGAGAGCAAAGTTACCCCTTGCTACTACTTTTCCTATTCCTAGGAGTAGTTACTCCAAGACTAACCTGACCCAATGCGGTTGAGGGGTCAGATTAGTTACGCTAATTGGAGCTAAAACCACAACCAATGCGGTTTCTCTTATGCGGTATTGGTGATTTGGGACAGGGAGCAATGCCAAAAACCACCATGCCCCACAAATTTTTCTATAGCTCCACAAACTCCCATGAATCCATCAATATTTCTTGATAATCTGAAAGCTGTGCATCTTTTCTAATTTTTGATGGACTAAAAGCAACATAGGTCCTCCTGCTTTGCTCAGAAGACTGTCTTGAAGATGGTGGACTACAAAAGCCAACCCTGAGCTCCAAGCATCTCATGAGGTTTTTTCTTACAACATGCCTTGTATCTTGAAAAAATGCACACACAGGTGGCAGGAGATAGCCAGGCTTCAGAATCTGATGAGTTTAAGTTCAAACGTGGAGGTTGATTACACAAAGAGGGCACTGCACGTGCAGGGGCCTTAGCATAAGAAACAAAGGACCATTGGCATTTCTCTCAAGTTTCACCAATAAGGCTCAAGTCCCTCCCAGGCTGACCAGCTTGGTTAAGTTAGGCCCCATTGGCCCCCCACGGCTAGCAACCCACCCGGCGCTGCCCTCCTTTATCTCTCTGTCATCAGTTTCTCATTGGAGAAGCTTCTGGGGGTCCCGGGGGAGCAGGAATTGCATGCCAAGTCCTTGTTCCTGGGCACATCCTCAAACACCTCATGGACTGATGCCCAGAGCAGCGCAGAACGCATTGTGGGCCATCAGCAGGGGGAGATCCTGTCACTGCAAAAAAAACTTGGACAACTGCTTGCAGTTGACAGGCAGGATACTCAAGCCAAGCTGCCATTGTAACTCCACACAAATGCACAAGTGTCTTTGTTGGCACAGTCAGTGTGCAAGGTGCACAGTGACTGTGCATTGAAGCTTGGGTTGAGTCAAACCTTGAGTAAGGCTGGTGTAACACCACAAGCTTCCTCAGAGTTACCGCATGTCAACTGCTCACAGTTGTCACATTTTTTTTTTGCAGTGTGTGGCCCGTGGGCCCAGCGCGGGAGCTTGGACTGTGGGGTGGAGGGCGTGCAGGACACGCTTGAGTGCTGGAATGGGGTCTCCATTAAAGCACAGCAGGAGGGTATAAGAGAAGCAGGGCATTGGAATGCATAGATTGGATGAGTCTGTGTATACAGCAGTAAGGAGGGGTGTTCAGAAGGACCTGTTGGGTTTGTCGAGGTGCTGGTGCTTTGGTTGCAGGCTGGTTTATGCATTATGCATATGTGTACACCACACGCAGGGGCTTGAGCTCCAGGTACACCACTGCTCAAAATTTTTTGAATCAGAGCGTGGGCTTGGCTGCGGGGTCAGGAACAGGTTTGGCATGACCTCTCCACCCTGCTTTTCACAACGGAGACGGTTTGACACCAGCAATGGGTCAGAACTACGTTGGTCTGCCCCATCCAACCCGCATGTCAAGCCAACACCGCCAACACAGTGTGTTGGCATGACAGCTGGGTTGATCAGGGGTCATGGATTGCCAGCCCTGCCAAGCAGGCCAACGGTGTCATTGGGTTGGGCATGCCCAATTGACTCCGTCAGCTTGATTGCCTGTCAAGTCCAAGTCCAGCAGGACTCAGCAGCAGACAAAGGCTTGTCTCATTGAGAAAGCCAACGCGGCCAGCTGGTTGGACCTGCGTTGAGCCTCAGCCATGATCAGCTGGCCGTCCGGGTTAGCTATTTTCCTTTGGTTGTTTTCGCCCGTTGTTGACACTGTGACCACGTGCGGAGCCCTCTCTGCCGGAGACAGGCCGTGCTGAATCTGGCAACATTCCAAATTACCAAAGTTCCAAACCGTCCTCTGCATCGACCATATTGCACGGCGAGGAATTTAATGACAAATCATGTGTTGCGACACCCAGACGAGCTCGTTGGGGTTGCATCCGCAGTGACTTTGCAGCTTCCGCAGTGACTGCGCGTGAATTCGTCTCGGTGTCGCACGGAAAAATCCGGCACTCAACTCTTCACCGTGTCGACTTGTCAGTTTTCACTACATACACCAAGAATCAATTCAACTTCATCTGCAACTTGGTCAGAATGTCTCGCTCTAACTCCACTCTGGCTCACACTCAAATCTAACGTTTTTCTCTTCAGCTACCCTTCTTCATCTTTCTCTCGGTCCCGAGTTCTCTACTTCTCGTATCAGTTTACTGGTAAGTGATTTCTTTCGATCTTCATCTGTCTTTCTTCCTTATTTCATTGATTTTTTCTTGTCTTCTTTTCTGACTTATTTCAAAAGCCCTCAGTCGGTCCACATGCACACTGTCATGATGGTACCTACGAGGATCTGGCTATCATTCCGGGACAGCCTCATCTGCGTTAAAACCGAAGGACTCGAGCTTGTTTATGACCTCGCGAGCGCGACAAGAACTAAATTACCGCGTTCATTGTGTGATGTCGACACATCGGACATCACCCTACATGTGGCCGAACATGCGGAGGCACTCAGTTCATACTCATCCCTTGCGGAACATGCTGAACAGCTATCACGTTGCGCCGACCCGGGGGCTCCTCTGATCGTGAAAGGTAAGCCTCCATCTTGTTTGCATCTAATATCAAACAGTTTGTCCCATTATTTGTCTCAAAACTGAGTGTTGCCCCGGAGACTCCCCTCATAGTGAAAGGTATTCCCCCGAGAATCATGCTATCGCTCAAGGGCCAGAAGATCAGCGTGCAAACAAAAGGACTCGAGCGTGTTGATGACCTCGCGCGCGCCGCAAAAAATAATTTCTCGCGTTCATTGTGTGATGTCGACACGTCGGATATTACCCTACATGTGGCCGAACACGCGGAGGCACTCAGTTCAGACTCACACCTTGCGGAACATGCTGAACAGCTATCTCGTTGCGCCGACCCGGGGACTCCTCTGATCGTAAAAGGTAAGCTTCTATCCCGTCCGCGTTTGAACTCTCGTGCCAGAAGCTCCAGGTTAAAGCTGTGCTTTTGTCCCACTCCCTGCTTGACTCTTGAACAAATAATGCGGGTAGTTCCAGTCAGCTGGAACGTTCTAGAGGACCTCGTACGCTTCTGGAAGGCTCTACCAGAAGCCACATTGGCTACCCACGGGGAGATCGAATATTTAGACCTCAAAGAAACATATATTCTCGGAGATAAAGAGCTCGGTACCCGCTTGCTTGTACGCCCAATTTACAAAGAGCTCTGCACACATTTTGAGCGTAATCGCTCTACCAAATTCAGATGGGTCGTTACCGGTACTCCCGGGATTGGAAAAACTTTTTTTTCTGCCTACTATTTGTGGATCGCTGCGTGCAACAAGAAAACTGTGGTGTGGCAGCCTTTCATAACAAAGGGTTCTGCTGTATTGACCTATTTGATGACACAAGACGGTGTTGAACGGTTATCTGAATACAGTCACAAGCTTCTCAAGGCTCACGCGGACTCCGAAACCATATACATACATCGCGGATGGCCAAGTTCCATCCCAGTCGAAAGCCTGGACTCTCCTCGTTACCTCTCCACAGGCCGACCGTTACAAACACCTTCTCAAGAATAGCGGCTCAGATCTATTGTATATGACACCTTGGAGCTACGATGAGATGAAACGTTGCAAAGCCATTCTCTATCCAGAAGAAGAAAAATTCCCCACGACGCTCATGAACCAGCTTTTCGATTGGTACGGCGGTGTGCCGCGAGATGTCTTCCAACTGACCTCTTCTGAATTCAACACCAACCCCGACGTGGACACTGTGGTGCAAAAGATGTCCAAGAAGCTGATTGACGTCATCCAATACGAAGGTCCAGTTTCCAATCTTATTCATGCACATCAGGCCAGAACTCGTGAAGAAGAATATTCGCATCGTGTGCTACACCTATGTACGCACCATACTGGAGATCTCGCTCAGTATTCCGTGGCATGGGCATCACCCCGAGTTGGGAGAGAAGTGTTTCGCTTATATGCAGAGGAAATCCGCAGAAACCTGAAAAGCTTCCGGGGTATCAACGGCTTTACGGATGGCAATGCGCGTGGAGCACAGTTTGAGGTATACGCTCACGAGTTGTTGCGAGAAGGCGGAACCTTTCAAGTCCGTCGACTTTGCGAAGATCTGTCGAGCGACCAGAACGCTGAGGTCACGTTTCCCGCAACCGAGCTTCGAGACTTCCGAACTTACGAAGACGTTGACCTGGGCACCGACGTTTATTGGCAGCTGCAAAGTAAAAATCTGGCATCAATCGATTCGTTGCGTGGACCAGCCAATTTTTTCCAAATGACAGTTTCGTCAACACATCCGATCAAGCATCATGGCCTCGCAAAAGCTCTAGACCTGGTGGACAAGTCCGAATCTCCCATAAAGCTTTACTTTGTCGTTCCATCCAATGTTTATTGGACCTTTAGATGCCAGCCACATCATAACCAAAAGGGGGCACTATTCAAGAAATCACTTGGTGAACGAGTCTGCGAAGTAGAGCAGTGGGCTTTGTTGATTCCAACTGGGTCCGAGGAGCCGGCGAGAGGCAAAGACAAGGAATACCATGCTGGAACAAAAAGGAAGTTTGTTTGAAAAGATGCACCCACCGAAAAAGATACTTGGGCTAACCCCCTCTTCCATGTGACTGCCGAGTTCTCTCGTCCTATTTCTAGCCCTAAAGGCAATCTTGTTCATCATCTGAATAAACTTATATCACTTATTTATATAATACAAGATCAAATATGAATTCCAATGCTATCTTGACACCATTCTTTAAACAGAGTGTTGTACTTTAGACAGAAAAGATTGGATCACATTTTTTTTTTCAGAAAATGATCTTTCTTTTTTTTTGTGTGAACTGCAACCAATGATAAGGCTATGACCGACCCGGGCTCATCGCACACAGTTCTTGAATCCAGGCGGGTCGATCAAGGACCGGATCGCTCTCCAAAGTACGTCCGTCCACCCATCACAGACCAGCGAGACGATGGGAGGGGAGGGAGACTGACTGCTGATGCGCTTTGCCTGCGCTTTGGTGGAAAAGTTGTGCGGGAGGCAGAGACGGCCGGGTGGAATGCGCCGGACACGACGCCCCGCTGTCGGGTGTTTGAAGGGACGAGCGGGCGCACGGGGATCAGTCTTGCCATGGTTGCCCGGGCGATGGGGTACGACGCAGGCAGGTGCTTTTCCTCTCCTCCACGCGTCCCACCCCCACACACCCACACATAAAGCTGAGCTTCGCTCTCTCGAGGGGGGACACACAGAGATCGCTTTGCCGGATGACACGGCGGTCGAGAAGGCGCAGTTGATCGAGAACATGGGCGCCACCGTCGTCAAAGGTTCGCCCCCTCCCCCCTCCTCATCGCGTCTCGCCTGATCCGTCCTGTTTTGCGAAACCCCTCCGAGGCATATTAGTCCGTCCAGTGAGCATCTCCAACCGGGCCCATTACGTGAATGTGGCGCGGGACCGGGCCCGGCAGTTTGCGGCCCAACAGGGAGAAGGAGGCGGGGCGCGGGGACTGTTCGCGGACCAATTCGAGAGCCCGATGAACTGGCGGACGCATTACCGGTGCCTCAGAGTCTCCTTTCTCCTCGCACGCTCTCCGTCGCTTATGTGCTGATGTTCGTGAGAATGTGGATGGACGAGATTGCAGGACGACGGGGCCGGAGATCTGGGCCCAGACGGCCGGAAGGGTTGTCGCCGGCGCCGGCACCGGCGGGACGATGGCCGGGGTCGGCAAGTTCCTGAAGACGAGGGACGAGCGGGTCCAGCTGGTCGTCGCGGACCCCCCCCCCCCCCCCCCCCCCCCCCCCCGGCTCTGGCCTCTTCAACAAGGTCTGTCCGCCCTCTCTCTCTCGCGGGCTCTCTGGGCCCGGACCAGCCTGCCCCTTTTGTTGATTTGTGTTCTCGCTGGCCGATGCCTGGATAGGTCAAGCATGGCGTCCTGTTCTCGGACACCGAAGTCGAAGGCAAACGGCGCCGACACCAGGTCGACACAGTTGAGCCCTCTTTCATGGCGCGTGTCTCGTATTTATATATTCATAAACCCTATCTGTTGGAAATGGAAATAAAGGTGGTTGAGGGGATCGGGTCGAACTGGATGACGGGGAACTTAGAGGAGATCATGGACGTAGTGGACGATGCGATCAAGTGAGCGGTTTTTGCTGGGCATGATCGCGGAAAGCCATGTGATTGAGCAGAGAGAGATGGCTGGGGACAACCCAGGGTGACGGACGCGGAAGCGATCTCGATGTCGCGCAAGATCCTAGAACAAGAGGGGCTCTTCCTCGGCTCGTCGTCGGAGGTGAACCTCGTGGCCAGTCACAAGCTCGCCCTGGCCCTGAACGCGGATCGAGAGGCGACCGGCGCCGAGACGCCCGGCTGGATCTGCGACTCCGGCCACCGCCATCTGTCGAAGTTCTGGAACGACCCGTTCTTGGCCCGCCACGGCTTCCTGGACTCCCCGCCGTCGCTCTCGTAGCTTCCGCTGTTTGGAGGCCAGCGGGCTCGTCGGCACGCATCGAGCCTCTAAGACTCTTGGGAGGACCCCGGCAAGCCTCTGCTGTGAACCGTCCCATGTAACCGGTAACAATACACCTTTTTTCCAAAATGATGCTCATGCACTGCAAGAAAACCTTGCGCAACTGGCTCCAGTTGCCATGCGAGTTTATCCTGTGTCACGGCTGTTGTTGCATTGGCCAAGAATTCACCAGTTGTTTTGCGCAGTCCACTGCACTGCCAGAATAATGGGCTGGGTTGAGGTTATCCCAGTTAAACTGGGATGAACTCAACCAATTTAAACTTGGTTGATCTCAACTGATGAAATATACCCCCCTTGGGTTTATATTTCATTGGATGAGATCAACCCATTTTGAATTGGTAGAGTGCATCCCAGTCAAACTGGGATGACTTCATCCCAGCCAAATATGCTGGCAGTGCTGTGCATTGAAGCTGGGTGATCAGCAACCATTGTTAAAGGCTTGCATCGCTCCAGAGGCTTCTTCAGAGCTCTTGCATGTCATCTGGTGTCAGTTGCACCAGTTTTTCTTGCAGTGATATGAACAATTTCAATTTGGTAGCAACTGGAGGACTTCCTGTCAACTTTGAATAGATCTGGAACTTCAGATTTTGCAGGGGAATCTGAGATTTGGAACTCTGGATCACTTTGGGGATCTTTGGGGACCTATGTGCATAAATTTCCTTGTGAAATCTGAAATTTGGCGGCTCAGATCTGACTTTCCAGATTGACAGGAAGTCTAAAAAACAGTAAATGGCTGGAAATCCTGCATTTTGTGGCGGGAGTGGGGATTGCATCTGTGAACATGCCCATGTAAAGTGTATCAAGGATGTGGTTTTCAAGCACAAACCCCAATTTTCCCTGCAGTAAACTTGGTTAATCTCAACTGATGAAATATACCCCCCTTGGGTTTATATTTCATTGGATGAGATCAACCCATTTTGAATTGGTAGAGTGCATCCCAGTCGAAGCCGTCTCCGCTCATTTCTCTCTAGCACACGTTTCCGGTCAGGAACTTTCTGCGGCAAGGCAATCAAGATTCCAAACTGTAGACCTCAATGGTCCCTACACCAGGGGAGAAAGTGTGGCACTCTCTAGAGTGTGCCAGGCTGTAACTTTATCATTCAAATGGTCTGAAGTCAGTTCAATGTCAGTGCACAACTTTTGTTTGATTGTTTTTATAACTCATTGGAAACTATTGCATGTAAGTATGATGAATTGATGGGTTGAATAGTTTGAACTCACAATTCACTCCTCATGAATTGTTGTTCAAATGTAGCCTATCTTACTCATAAGTCTAGATTTCATAATTCATTATCTTTCATATTGTGATCTGGCAGAACATGTCAATGACTAATGTTCAATTCACTCCCCATAAACATTGAATTTTTTCTGCCAACTGGGAGCATCTGTGATAATTACGTTCATATGGATATGTTGTGTGTTTAGGCCGTCTGGTGATCACTCATCCAAGCCATTTTGGGATGAAGTGTATATAAAGTTGTATGAAGGATTAAAGTCATGATAGTCTCTTATCTTCTTTTTTCTGGTGTGATTGGCTTTGCCCAAAAATTTTGCGGCAAAGTCTATGTGTAGTTTGAGGCATAGGAACTAGCCTGTTGGGAAGTGCAGCTCCTGCCAACAATTCTCCTGCACTGGTTTTTTGAGGAGAGTACAGCCATTCTTGAAAAGCTTGCGGGCTCGAGGCCAAAAAAAGATTTTTTTATTTCAGCCACAGGCCTGTACAGCTTCACTGTACAGGCAGTCAAAATCCCTTCGGGCGGCTGTTTGGCTTGATGAGGGTGCCGCGCTGGCCACAGGGCAGGGGAGGGGGATGCGGGGAAGGGTCCGATCAGTGTAAAATTGGTCCACAATTCCAATGGTGCAACCCTTGAGGCCCCAAAGTTAAAAACAAAGAAAGTAGTGATTTTCTTACAATCACATTACTGTATGCAGCCTGTCATACAGGGGCTATACAGGCTTTGAGGCTGAAAATAGCAGTCCAAAATTTGGGCCTACCCAACCGCAAGCTTTTTGAGAATGGCTGTAAGAACTCCTCTGGAAGACCTGTCTGTACGGGCTGGAGTTGTGACTCCCCTTGATGACTGGTACAGGTGGTCATCAAGGGAAGTAATGACTCCTCCTGATTACTGGTCTGTACCAGTCTTTGGGATGAGTTTTTAACTCCCCTCCATGACCTGTTTGAAGGGAGACTTGGAGTGATGACTGGTTTGTACCAGTAATCAGGGGTAATATAACTCCCCTTGACAACAATGGGCCTATACTATACTCTACAATAACTGGGCCTTTCTGTTATAGTATAGGTCTGGTTTTACCAACCTATACTAATAACTGTACTAGTATTGGCTCTTGGTCCAAGTGGCCCGTATAGTATTATGTTTTTTTTCTGAAACAGAAAATACAGGTATAGTAACTTTTTTTGCCCCTGGTTACCGCAATAATGCACTTAACCAGGTGTAAACATAAGGCAATGAAATGTGGGCTCCTGATGATTGTACAGGCAAACCATTCCACTTACCTGGTCCTTGTGTTAATAGCATGGGCTTATTGAGGAACACTGGGTAGCTCTTGTTCTCTGCGGCTGCAGATGTATGTGACTCCAGATGTGGTAGTTTGCTCCCTTCAACTACTTCACAATCCGTCAGCCGCCTTATGTGGCTTTGTGAGGATTTTCCCCTCTCAGGGGACTTTGCTGAGGCCAGAAAGGCTTTGGGTGCTCTGATCCCCAAGCCCAAGAAATAGATAGATTTTCATCCCTACAAAGTAGTGGTACTGGCCGCATCTGGCAAGTATAGTATTATATTTTTTTTTCTTCCCTCATTTGGATATAGTATTCTCCAAAAATAAAAAATCCTCATGTAATTGGATATAGTATTAAAAATCCATTACTGAAAATGGAAATAACAGTACTGTTATTGGACCAAAAAAAATACGATAACAATACTATACCAATATCTGTATAGTAAAGGCCCATTGTTGCCCTTGATGAACAGTACTGACCGGCCATCAAGGAGAGTTTACACCTCCCAATGACTGATCCAGCTGGTCATCAAGGAGTTGTGACTCCCTTTGATGGCCACCTGTACCGGTCATTGAGGTGGTTACACCTCCTCTTGATGACCGGTCTCGGCTGGTCATTGTCTACCCTTCCAGTTCCTCTCAATCAACGGTGGGTAGTTACAATACGCTACAATAAACGCCGTTATCTGTGTAGCGTAATGCTTGCCGTTACTGCGCTCAGGCGTTAGTGCTACTAGTAACAAGCTATTTTAACCATGAGCCCGTATTGTAACAGGCCTGATTTTTTTGGTGCGTTACTTGCGTTGCTAGTGTAACACGTTAACCGCTGGTTAACGAGATAAAGAGGGGCAAATGGCCCCCTCTGGCTAATAGATAGTCCAATATCTGCCCCTCTGTGCGGGCAGATATCATAACAGATGTCAAAAATTGAACTTCTTGGGTGTGCGACATTGTAACGCACTTCTGTTACGGTTAACGGTAATGGTAACAAGCAAAAAATTGTTACAATATTGCTACGTTACCAATAACTGTACCGTACCTACCCATTGTTGTCTCAATGACTGGTACAGACCGGTCATCAAGGCAAGGTGTAGCCCTTCTTGACGACCAGCCTGTGCTGTTTATTGGGGGGATTAACAACTCATCCAAAGGGCTGGTGCACACCAGTCATCAGGAGGAGTTGTGAATCTTCTTGATGTGGTAGAAGGAAAAGTGAAAAATCAAAAGTTTTTCCTCACACATATATTTACTCACCCTAGGCCTCAAGATACCACCAAATGGACCTCAGAAATGAATTCTATGGCCAATTTTACCCCTAGTCACCACTGGAAGCGTCACTGGAACCCCGCTGGATTGGAAGTTACACCTAGAGATGGCACTTGGGTACCCGTTTGCGGGTACCCGGCACCCGCCAGCAGGTACCCGGAACACCCGCTCAGCACCCGCCGGCGGGTGCCGAGTGCAGGTGCGGGTGTTCAGTTTTTGGGCAGGAAAAAAACGGGTACCCATGCGGGTACCCGCCCATCTTGGTGGGCCAGATGGATTGGAGGGATCTCTCCACTTGAAGAGGTGGGAGGTGTACATACCACCTCAAGCGGAGCGATCCCTCCGCCCAGAGGTGTGTACACCTCCTCAACCGGAGGGACTCCTTGACCAGAGGAGTCCCTCCGGTCAAAAAGCTTGTGCACCTCTTTGACTGGAGGGATCCCTCCGGTCAAGGAGGCACTATACCCCTGGGACTCCGGGAGATATCCCCGGGTCAGCAATTATATTGATGACCGGGAGGATTCCCTCCCGGTCATCAATATAATCAATGGCTGGGAGGACCCCTCCCAGTCATCAATATAATAAATGGCTTGATGGCTGGGAGGACTCCCTCCCAGTCATCAATATAATCGATGGCTCAATGGCTGGGAGGACTCCCTCCCGGCCATTGCGATGAGCTTGCTGAATGTGGTAATCCCTCCTGGTCAGCAAGTGTATGTATTGCTGACCGGGAGGGATTTCTCACCGGCAGTGAAGTGTATGTATTGCTGAACAGGAGGGATTTCTCACCGGCAGTGAGTGTATCAGAGCGGGTACCCGCCTCTGCACCCGGTACCCGGTATACCCGCCAAGCACACGCCGGCGGGTGCCGGGTGCGGGTGCGGGTGTTGAGATTTTGCAAAATTTCAGGCGGGTACCCGCACCCGCGGTGGGTACCCGGGTGCAAGAGGCCATCTCTAGTTACACCCTCTTGGACCCTCATGGACACGGCCAGCCCCAGTCATCAACCTGTCACACCCCTCAAGTTACCTTTCCCAAGTATATGTATACTCAGCCCCAGCCAAACACATACTCTTTTCTATCCCTCTTAAATCCACTGCATATGCAGGGGACCAACCCCATTTCCTCTGTATTTGACATGTCCCCCCTCATTTATGCACCCCTTGCAGCTGCATGCAGTCTTCTGACCCCATTTCTGCACTCCTTGCATTAGTCTGAAACCACTCATGCACCCCTTGCATGAGGTACCCCTGTATTTGACATTTCCCCGCTTTGTTTATGCACTCCTTGCATAGTATGACCTCATCTTTCATTTCTCACCCCACTTTTTGCCTGTATTTAGTATCTTCTGACACCACTTGTATGCAGCCCACCAGCTAAAATCCCTCATCCAGGGTCCCCCTTGTAGCTAAAATCCCTCACATTTGTCTATATAAGGAGCTCTCTCCTTCCCCCAGTTGTTTTTCTCTCAGTTCAGTACCCACCAGTTATACAGATATCACCCATTAGCCATTATCATCACCCTTACACTTTTATAACATACCATATCATCCCTCTTATCTGCAATAACCACTGAGCTCACTCTCATATTCTCATACTCTCATATCACTGGTTGCATATCACGCACCTGTCACAAATTACCCGGTTCCTGGTTCAACTCCCGACTAAGACATATACCCTTCTCAGTCCAGACACTCTTCTCAACTTTCTATACCACCCCCTCAAAAACCTGTGTTCAACCCCCACCGGAAGCATCGAGTCAACTTTCACCCTTTCCATCATCATAAACCCTCTCAACCCTCACATACCTGTCATCAAACAACTTCATCTGGAACTAGACCAGACCTATCACTTGATTAAAACTTGCGAAGCTTAGCTTGGTGGGTCTTGGTATCTGATAGTATAGAAGGGCAGAGTTTGCACCTCCATCATCCCCTTCTTCATTCAGCAAAAGGGTTTCACAACCACTTTTGAGTCTTACATCGATGACCTGCTGTGCCGGTTATTGAGGGGAGTTACAACTCACCCCAACAACCGGTAAAGTTGATCATTGAGAGGAGTTGTTACTCCGCTCAATGACCAGTACAGGAGTTCATTGAGGGCAGTTACAACTCTTCCCAATGGCTGGTCATCAAGATGAGTTGTAACTCCCTTTGATGAACTCCTGTGCTGGTCATTGGGGAGTTACACATCTTCTCAATGACCATTTGGCGCCAGACATTGAGGGGAGGGATAGCTGCTCTCAATGATTGTTCTGCACTGGTCATCAAGGGGAGTAACACCTCCTCTTGATGACCAACTGTACCGCTTGTCAGGATGAGTTCTAACTCCCCTTGATGAACGGTACTGACCATTCATTGAGAGGAGCTGTCACTTCCCTTGATTTCTGGAACCAAACGGTCATCAAGGGGTGCTAGTCTCTTGATGACTAGCACCTGTGCCCAGCCATTTGATTAACGTTACAGCTGGTCATTGAGATTTTCCATTCCCCTCAATGACCGGCCGTGATTGATACAATGCCATGTTGACTCTGATTTTCAGCCATGCATCAGGGTGTATGTACACCAGTTTGCAGCGGACCATGTTTGTGTCCACCCTAACATTGTGGTGGACATTTGGGTACACGCGTGGGGATCAAGATTCTATTGCGCGTGGCGCGCGCCGGAGGACATCAAGACTCAAGTTTTCAGTCCTCAAGAATTTCTCAGGTTCAATGGCGCGGCGTGGCGCAGGCTTCTTCCTTTCCCCTTCTTTTCCTTTGTTTCTGTGTTGGTGGTTTTGTTTCTCCTGTCAGTTTCTTTTCATCATGTTTTGTTTTGGCTTCTTCTTTTTCACTCTGCGCGCGTTGGTTAGGGTGTGGATGAGGAGGGTTGTTGTTTGTGTCCTTTTGTTTTGTTTTGTTTTGTTTCTGTTTCTTGTCTTGTTTGTAGCGCGCCCGTGCGCGCCAGGTTGTGATGAGCTGTCTGTTAGATGTCACCAACTCCAAGGTTTGATTTCAGTTCAAACCCAGGCTTTGGAGCGGCATGGACCCACTCTGAACCATATTTTTCAGTTTATCCATCAAAAATTCAAAGTTATTAGGCTTGGCATTTGTCTTCCCAAAGTCTCAGCTCTTTAAAGTTCATTGTCCCCGCAATGTCAATCTCCTCCAACTTCTGGTTTAGATCACATCTCCGCCGGCAGCATCCCCGGCTCCTCTCTCAACTCAAACACCGCCAACGCGCAATTCCAGCCGCCGTAAAATCATTTCCCCCAACGCTACACAACTCTCAGCTTTCCTTTTTTGACCAATCACCCCGGAGGGCATACAAATCTTTTTCCTTTTTCTTTTCCCATTCCCCTCCACCAACTGCCTACCGTCTGACACGGTAGGAGTTCCTCAACGTTTGGCCAAACATCACGGTGGACATGTCACACAAGTGACAGGGAAGTGATTCCCCTCAACAGCCCTTGAAAGCAAACTCACCAGGCTGTGTTACCCCAGGGTCCCCAGTAACAAGCAGACTGAGCACAGTCCACATCAGGTGATCAACAAGACCCTAAGGGGCTTCTAGATGGAGCTCTTCACCAAGACCCAAACACCAACCTCAATGAATACCTACATGCGCTAGTAGCACCAGGGGAGAAAGTGTGGCACTCTCTAGACAGTACCAGACCGTATGTTTCTTGACTAACCCAGACTGATGTCAGCTTTTGGAGCATGTGTAACTCAAGCTTAAATCCACATTGATGTGATGTTCAACTAAAGCTGATCTTATCTATAATTAAATATGGTTAAAAAACAGATTTTCACCTTGGCCAATTCACGACTCCAGTGCAAATCAACTTGAATTGTGTTTGAAGGATTAGTAGGCTCTAGGCTTGTGTCATGGGCTACTGTCACAAATTGTGGATGGGACAACCTTCATTCTTCTGCCGGATCCCATGAGGTAAGATCCCAAAATATAGCCACATAAGTGCCGCAGTAGACTGCAATTTGCACCAGTGCATACATTAGAATTCCAGGGAGGTTGAATTGAACCTCATAGATCCCAATATGTATTTAATAATTTCTCTTTAATGGCATCTCAAGACCTCCCAGGTTGTTGAGGCTGGCTCAATGGTGAATTCTGCCTGGAGCCAGATTGAATGGTGAAGTATGATGGTGGAAGCTTGTGGCTGTGGGCCCTGAGGCAAGAACATGTAATATTCTCTCTTGAGTCCTTGCTCTCTCACCAGCCCCTCGGTGCCATGCTCACGCAGGTGATACATCTGCTACCAACTGTTTATTTACAGTCCAGGTTAGCCCGGGGCTTGGAGGGCGGGCCTAAGGCCAGCCTCTTGGTGACTGATGAGGGCTCTCCTCCTGAGGCCAAGAGGAAATAAGGGCCTGCTGATAAAGCAGTGAGGAGATGGGGGGGTAGTGCTACACCGCCGCACTCCCCAATGGCAAACTGTCTCAACGCGCTCTAGGGGTGGGTGGGAGGTCCGAAAAATGAGGTAGTGCACGTTGAAAGTGCATGTTGATGCAGGCAATAGTATTGAGAATAGAAAGGAGGGCTATGCTGAGGTAAGAAGCTGGTGAATGCAGACAAGCTTCTAACTGGGGGGGGGGGGGGGGGGGAAGCAGGAGAGAAAGAGGCTCCTCCAGAATGGTTTGCGGCTTTGGGTCCCAGTCTTGCACCCAATATGGGTTGCTTTGCCCCCTGTCCTGCCTGGCTTCATCCGCTCGCGCGCTTGGACCAAGTCAACCTCACCTAGCGGTCCGGTCAACATCCATTAAACTGGGGTGACTTCATCCCAGCCAAATATGATGGCAGTGCTGTGCATTGAAGCTGGGTGATCAGCAACCATTTTCAAAGGCTTGCACAGCTCCACAGGCTTCTTTGGAGCTCTTGCATGTTATCTGGTGTCAGTTGCACCAGTTTTTCTTGCAGTGATATAAATAAAATTACAATTTGGTAGCAACTGGAGGACTTCCTGTCAGCTTTGAATAGATCTGGAACTTCAGATTTTGCAGGGAAATCTGAGATTTGGAACTCTGGATCACTTTGGGGATTTTTGGGGACCTATGTGCATAGATTTCCTTGTGAAATCTGAAATCTGGCAGCTCAGATCCAACTTTCCAGATTGACAGGAAGTCTAACAAACAGTAAATGGCTGGAAATCCTTCATTTTGTGGCGGGAGTGGGGATCACATCTGTGAACATGTCCATGTAAAGGGTATCAAGGATGTGGTTTTCAAGCACAAACCCCAATTTTCCCTGCAGCAAAAGCGCATCCTGGCTGAGAGCTGGTCCAACAATGAGTTGTGCTGGGGCCCTCTCCTGGGCCCTGTCGCAAACTTAACACCAGAGTGACTTATGCGGTATTGGTGATTTGGGACAGGGAGCAATGCCCAAAACCACCATGCCCCACAAATGTTGCTATAGATCCACAACCTCCCATGAAGCCATCAATATTTCTTGATAATCTGAAATCTGTGCATCTTTTCTAATTTTTGATGGACTAAAATCAACATGGTTCCTCCTGCTTTGCTCAGAATACTGTCTTGAAGATGGTGGACTGCAAAGGCCAATCCTGAGCTCCTTAAACAAGTATCTTGAGTGCAAATGTGTACCTTGCCTTGAGAAAAAAAATGACAAGACAGGTGCCTACAAAGGTGCAGGATGGTATGGATTTGCCCCAGTTTGATCCAAATCCCAAGGGAGCCCATTGAGCAAACAATGATGCCTTAGCCAGCATGAGGTTCTTTCTTACAACATGCCTTGTATCAGCTTGTATCTCTATCTCTAACAGAGAATCAACAAATTCCTGTTGTTTTTGGCCAGCATTTGCCCCTTCCCAGATACCAATGTGAGCCTGAAGTTCTGGAGCTGGGTGGGGGCACGAGGCAAAAATGCCCTCTTTTTATACCTGTTTGATGACCATTGCCCAGTCCACTGTTGTGAAGACTCTGCTTCCGCAGATGGAAGTCTTCTGATCCGCTGCTACTTAAGGTAACAGGCTCAGCCGTTTCCGACCGCTCTCGGTATCTTTTTCTCTTTATTTGCCGCTCTCGGCAGCATATTCTAGCGTTCCTGTTTGCTGCTCTCGGCCCCACCCTTATTTATAACCTTTTGCGGTCACCTTTGTTTTCGGATCCTGTTCATCCTACCTTGTATGTATATTAGATTCCCTCATCCGCGATCGGACTCCTCCAAGTCCGGCCATCCCTGATGCAATGAGACTTGCAGACCGGAAGGGACCCCGGCCCAGCTTCTGATCCGGTCAGACAAGGCGTTGATGACATATGCAAACAATTTTGTGATGTGTGTATAATAACATCCTGAACGAGGAGAGCCACGGGCTGTTCTAAGCGTGGCAGGGTCTGGGGCACACGCTGCAGGGCGCGATCCCGTCGCCGCGGCGCCAATCAACAAAACTCAAGCCAAAAGTGGCCTCGTTCTGCCCTGCGCTGGTGATGGAGCGGAACACGTTGGTGCCAAAGGTGGAGCGGGTGAAGGCAGGCGAGCAGATGTACTGAGGCTTGATGATCGCCAATCTCCCCAAAATGGTCACCAACACCGACTTTGCCAACCGCAGGGTCCGCAACACGTGATGGCTCAAGCTGAGGAACGTTCTTGAGATCATGGCGGGCAAGAGGCAGGATAAGCTCTGTGGGATCCATTGTAACCATTCCCACATACTCTCACTCTGATCCTCTCTTTTAACAGGATATTGTGCCAAAAATTTTGGCAGCAGAGTAAGCCTTTCAGGCTCTTTTGATCTACATGAGGAAGTTTATTTCTTCTTTTTTTCAATTGACACATAGTCTATATGGTGTTACAGCAAATTCATTGATTTAGATCGGAATGATGCGGCAAGCCATGGCCCTGGGGCAGTTAGTAAGCAGTTCTGAAAGAGGTCCTGAACAAAATGGAAGTTCCAAAATTTCCTGAAAATTGCCTCTCATTGAATATTTTAATATGCTTGTAGTGCTCAATCAAAATCTTGGCCTCGCCAACCGCCTTGCCAATGGGACAAAACTCCTAATCCAAGATATCCAGCCACAGGTCCTCGATCTTCAGATTTTGAAAGGTCCCACAGCGGGGGCATTTCCCGGGTTAGAAGTCATCCAAGAACCTAATCTCAAATTTGGCTTTGCTTTATCCCAATTCCAACCATAAGGGCTTTTGCTGTGACTGGCAACAAGGGTCAAGGTCAATCCTGAGAGACGGTCAGAGTATTTTTTTCCAAGGCCTGTCTTTGCTCATGTGCAGCCATATGCTGTGCATCTTGAACCTTTGCAGTATTCATTCTTAGAAAATTAAAATCACCATACATAGCTCCTTTTTTCATGGAATTGTGCTGTTACGCCCCGTTTGGACGTAGCGTTATACATCATAAAAGGGTGAATTTATGACAGGAAACCCCAGGGATTCCAAAGTTTTAGTGGCAACGGGAGGCAAACTTTGGGACGCACATCATAAATTTGCCCTGTTTATGACATATATAACGGTCAACGAAGGGTAGTTACGTTATGTTGCGTTATCCGCGCAATTTTGGTAACGTAACTACCCCCGTTACTTTACTAGTAACAGGGTCATTTCAGGCCCCGCGCGTAACGTAACGGGCCTCAAAAATGAGGCCCGTTATTGCGTTATCCCCCGGATAACGCAATAACGGACCATTTAAGGCTTTTTAGCCTCATTTTTTGCCTGTTCTCAAGGGCTCCGCGCGCCCGGATAACGCAACAAGCATAAAAAAAACCGGCTCAACATGTTCCAATAACGTAATCGCACTGTTGTTACGCGTAACACGCAGATAACAACAAAAATTTCGTTACGTTACCGTTATCTACGCGTTACGCGTAGCGTAACTACCCTTCGTTGTAACGGTGTGTCCAAATGGGGCCTTAATTAGTTTTCAATTATGCTGGACCTTATTCCATTGTATCCTTATCTGTTTGCGTAATCAAGTGAGTGATTGTGATTTGATTGAGATGGAACTTGGAGTAATCTACAGTTTTCAGAATTTCAGCTATAGGGTGCTGCTGGCTGCATGTTCAGTTTTCACCGTGCTTGACAGATTTCACAGGTGACCACTTCCTTTTTGGGTGCTGGTTCAATTGTTCTGTTGTTTTTGCCATTGGAGATTTTTTGATGGATCTCTTTTGGCAAATCTCAAAAGCTGAGACTCATTTCATGTGGCGCAGCCACAATTTCCCTAGTAGTCATGAAAAAATGCACACAAAGGTGGCAGGAGATAGCCAGGCTTCTGAATCTGATGAGTCTCAGTGCAACTGTAGAGAGTGATGACACAAAGAGGGCACCCGGAAACGGTGAAAGGCTGCGCTGTGCTACAAGAAGCACCCCTTTTAGCGCAGCCCAGCAGGTACCCGCTATGTGCCCCTCCCAAAAAGCTGTATAGCGCAGCCATAAAACGCTGCGCTACGGCTAAATTTAGCTCACTGGCACTTTTTTTCCCAGGGAAAAAGCGCAAAAATCCCCGCTTGGGCTACAATAGGGGGTTTCAAAGTTAAAAATCAGGTCGCACAGGTCCCAGGAATCAGGAAAAAAATGGACCTGGAACCTCTCCTGCGGACCTGATTTCCTTCTTCAAAAAAGGCTCCAGGAGATCAGGTCCAGGAGCAGGAAAAAGGTCAGAAACACCCCCTCAAGGGTGTTTTCATCTATCCCCGATCATGCCCGCATACCGGCCATCAAGTGTGAGCCAGCACACACTACCACGCACGCAACTCGATGACCGGTGTAAGACTCAAAAGGTGTCGTGAGACCCTTTTGCTGAATGGCGAAAGGTATGGATGAGGTGCAAACTCTGCCTTTCTGGATATCAGAAAACAAGACCACCAAGCTAAGCTTGGCAGTTTTATTCAGTGATAAGGATATGTTCAGAGATGAAGAGTATAGTTGCAGGATTGTATGGTGGAAAGTTCTGAGTGTCTAAGAACAGATGAGGAGTCTGAAATGGGCAGAAAATACTGATGACTTGGATGGGGCTTGAACCCAGGTCTGTGAGCAGAGGGTATATAAAGTGAAAAAGAGAAGGTCAAGGTTTGAAAGCTATGCTTCCACCAGGATTGGAACCCAGTACCTTGAGAGGCTTGTGAAAGGTTTTTGAAATCAACTATGAGTGTGAATTGCAAGTAACTGTGATATGTATGTGTAATAAATAACTGTGACAGGTGAGTAGATGGATGATGGGAGCCAGATGGCATGAGGGAGGAAACAACTGGCAGGCAGAGGCCTCCTTGTATAGTAAACTGAGAAGGGGTCTAACTTCTAGGGGGTTACATGAGCTTCATATGTATGCAATATCAAAACAGTGGCCAACTTGTGGTTGAGTGAAATAAAAGGAACGAAATAAAAGAAACAAAGGAATTCAATATGAGGTATTCAATATCCTATGCAAATTATCCTAGAGCTGAGTTGTGTGTGAAATCATATGTGAAATACTCTGTGAACTGTCCCGGACTAGCATGTGAAAGGTGTGATCCGTGTATCTTCTGATCCAGTGGAGATATGAAAGTGTATCCAGTTGGTGACTAAGGGTTATTTTGGCCGTAGATTCCATTTCTGCCGTCCATTTGTTGCTATCTTGAGGCGTTTAGAGAGTACAAATAAAAGTTTTAATTTTTTCTCCTACAAACACAGGAATAACGACTACACCGGTCTGGTCTGAACCGGCCATTGAGTGACACAACACTTGATGGCCGTTTGGGTCTGTACCGGCCATCAAGTGAGACAACACTTGATGGCCGTTTGGGTCTGCACCAGCCATTGAGTGACACAACACTTGATGGCCAGGTGGGTTTGTACCGGCCATTGAGTGAGACAACACTTGATGGCTGTTTGGGTCTGTACCGGCCATTGAGTGACACAACACTTGATGGCCGGTTGTGTTTGTACCAGCCATCGAGTGACACAACACTTGATGGCCGGGCGGGTTTGTACCGGCCATCGAGTGAGACAACACTCGATGGCCGGTTGGGTCTGTACTGGCCATTGAGTGACACAACACTCGATGGCCAGTCGGGTCTGTACCGGCCATCGAGTGATGTGTCACTCGATGGCCGGGTGGGGTTGTACCAGCCATCAAGTGACGCAACACGCGAGGGCTGATCAGGTCTGTGCTGGCCATCAAGTGACACAACACTTGATGCCCGGTTGGGCCTGGACCGGCCTCGCGAGGGCATTATTGAGTTTGATTTGAGTACGTCTCCGAGTTGGAGGAAGCTTGTCACACACGGTGACAGTGACATGTGGTATTCCAACAACGTTTCACACAGGGAACTGGATGGATCCGGGACCCCGGGGGCAAGGGACAAAAGGGATTTGTGCCCAAATTTTTGCAGGTTGAGAACTCCTGGGTGCAAGATCAGGAGATTTTTGCATTTGGGGGCGTTCAAAGTAGAGCCCCCAGGTTGGTGTTTTTGGCAGTGATTTTTTTTCCTGGAAATCAGACCTGATTGGGGTCCTGCGCGACCTGATTTCAACTTTGAAACCCCCTAATATAGCGCAGCGCAGCACAAAGGCGCTTTATTTGTGCTACATGTGCTTTTACGCTACAAAAGCGTAGGCCCGCAGCAGCCCCACTGCGCTACAGGTTGCTCCCAGGGGCTACAGGCGGCCTTGCTTTTATGTATGGATGGATATACATACTATGGAGGCCCTGAACCGCCAGTCTGGCCAGGTATTTTTGACAATTCCGGATATTGAATCCCTCCGCTGTGGTAGACAGAAAAGTGGAAAAATAAAAAAGTTTTTTCTATGCCACAATTACTCATACTAGGCCTCAAGATACCACCAAATGGACCCCAGAAATGGATTCTACGGCCAATTTCACCCCTAGTCCCCACTGGAACGGTCATTACAACCCCGCTGGATAAGAAGTTACACCTCTGTGGACCCCACCAAACACCTATCACACGGCCAGCCCCAGTAACCCAGCTGTCACCTGCCTCAACCCAAGTTTCACAGTAGTACACATATACACATCATAGGATACAAACATACATCTACCCATCAGGCTACACTCATTACATATTAGCTAAATACACTCCTTTATATACATAGTATGACATCATCAACACTGTTTCTGCAGCCTCAGAACCTGTCTATACACTAATTACCCCTGTATGAAAGCTCATGCAGTCTACTGTCACCTCATGCATGCGTTAGAATGTTCTTTTGTATATGCTGACATCATGTATGCACCCCTGGCATATTTAGAATGTTCTGTGGTATATTCTGGCACCATTCATGCGCCCTTGGGGGGTTATGACATCATTTGTATCTACTCTCACCAGCTAAAATCCCTCACCCTGTTGTCTAGATTAGCTGAAACCCTAACCCACAAGCCCCTTTGGGGCTTCACTTTTGTCTATAACAGGAGCTCTCTCCACCCCCAGTGGCCTGCTCCTCAGTTCCTCACCCAGAACTCACAAGTCACCCAACACTCATCCACACTCAAATCCTAAAACCCTTATAACAATAAATCAACTCTTATAACAACAATACAACCCTTATAACAAAGTAATTAAAACACTTACACGTTGCCAGTCAAACAGATTTCATCTGGAACAGACGAGACCTATCACTTAATAAAACTTGCCAACCTGAGCTTGGTGGGTCTTGTTGACTGATAACAGAAGGGCAGAGCTTGCAACTCCAATATACCCTTCACCATTCAGCAAAAGGGTTTCATTACCACTTTTTAGTCTTACAAGGGAGTCCCCAACGTGATCGTATAATAATGTTTGATCAACCATTGGTAACAAACTTCAATTCAACCCAAAGTAATCATCAAAGGATCTCAACTTTGCCGGTGAAAAGGACCAAGCCCATCAACAACTCTAGTACAGACAGTGGCATATTCATTTATTCCGTTGGACAACTAGTCAACTTTTGAACCATCCCAGGAACCAATTTCAACTCAAACCAAAAGGACCTGTCCACGGATCTTGACTTTGAGCGGCGAAAGGAATCAAATTTGTCAACAAATCAATAACACTCAACGGCATATTCAGTTATTCTGTTGGTCAACTAGTCAATTAATTTAGAACCATCAAAGGAACCAATTACAAAACTCTGAAAAGAAATTTGTAACCACCGGATCTGAAAAGAGACTCTCGAAGAAATCAGCCAGTTATAAAACCTCAAGAAGGGCAAGAGTAAGACCTGAAGAATTTGGATAACTAGGACCCTGTTAGAAGAGGGCTCCGGAATCATTTGAAGGAAGCAGCTGTTTATAAAACCTCAAGAAGGGCAAGAGTAAGACCTGAAGAATTTGGATAACTAGGACCCTGTTAGAAGAGGGCTCCGGAATCATTTGAAGGAAGCAGCTGTTTATAAAACCTCAAGAAGGGCAAGAGTAAGACCTGAAGAATTTGGATAACTAGGACCCTGTTAGAAGAGGGCTCCGGAATCATTTGAAGGAAGCAGCTGTTTATAAAACCTCAAGAAGGGCAAGAGTAAGACCTGAAGAATTTGGATAACTAGGACCCTGTTAGAAGAGGGCTCCGGAATCATTTGAAGGAAGCAGCTGTTTATAAAACCTCAAGAAGGGCAAGAGTAAGACCTGAAGAATTTGGATAACTAGGACCCTGTTAGAAGAGGGCTCCGGAATCATTTGAAGGAAGCAGCTGTTTATAAAACCTCAAGAAGGGCAAGAGTAAGACCTGAAGAATTTGGATAACTAGGACCCTGTTAGAAGAAGTTTCCCAGCACGGTAGAGTTATTTTTAATATTAAAAGAAAACCCCCCCCAATTTGCCCTGGTAAAGAAACCAGAGACCAGATTTTTGTTTCTTTTTCAGAGCACAGTAACAGTTAACAAACAATTGTTGTATTAATGAAACTACATAATCAACAAGAATCAACATGAATTTATTGTTTGGTGTACCAGATTTTGAAGATACAATTCTTCCAGAAACCACTTCAAGGAAAAGGCCTTTTATGGGAACTCCAGCTATGATTAGGAATATGGAAAATACAATGTCAACTTGGCCAAAGGCAGACAAAAGGAAAGGACGTGAGAATCAATTCAGAGATCCTGCTGAAGAAGACTTACGTGACTCAGGTGAAACTCAACCAAAACAAACCTCCTTAGCAAGAGGTTAAACTGCTTATCTAAACTCTTTTTGAATCACATTCATTTGAAAATACCGGACCTCCTTAGCAAGAGGTTAAACTGCTTATCAACACTCTTTTTGAAAACAAACCATTCATTTTTTCAAAATTCACCCTATAACATTTGAAGATGTGATCTCGACAGATACACTCTCAACTGATGTGATCTCAACTCATGTGATCTTAACAGAGGTGATCTTAACTGATGTGATCTTAACCAAGGTGATCTCAACCAGGGTGATCTTAACTGATGTGATCTTAACCAAGGTGATCTCAACCAAGGTGATCCAGATTAGGTGAATCCCTACGCCATACAAGCCATAACAACTGCTGTATGTGTGCCACAGAATGCCTCAGATAAACTTCCAATGCATATTTAATATTCAATGACTGGTACACACCGGTCATCAAGAGGGATCACACTTGATGACCGGTAGAAAACACATTGCACGGGTTAATCCTTCTCAATGCCCGGTATGTACCGGTTATTGAGTGCTTGAGTAGTGCCAATTCCTCAAGATGACTGGTATGTACCAGTCATTGAGATGCTTAAGTAGTGTAGTCCTCTCAATGACCGGTTGGACCGTTCATAGAGAGGTTGTATGTCCTCTCGATGAACGGTCTGACCGGTCATCAAGAGGTTGAATTTCCTCTTGATGAACGGTCTGACTGGCCATCAAGAGGTTTTATGTCCTCTCAATGACCTGTACAAACCAGTGATTGAGAGGGATCAACCCTTGCAATGAACGGTTTGTACCGGTCATCAAGTGTGACCGGTCATCGAGAGGTTGTTATATGTCTCCTCTCAATGACCGGTACAAACCAATCATTGGGTGGACTCAACCCTCTCAATGACCGGTTTGTACCGGTCATTGGGAGGGTTGAGTTGACTCAATGATTGGCTTGTACCGGTCATCAAGAGGGTTGAGTCCACTCAATGACCGGGTGGTACCGGTCATTGAAGAGGGTTGAGGCCACTCAAAAACTGGTACAAACCATTCATCAGAAGGTTGATCCTCTCAACAACCGGTTAGTATTGGTCATTGGATGACCGCTAATTTGGAAGGCTTGAACATAAATAAATACATACAATCACCAGACCCATTGAAGCTGTCTCAATGATAGTGATACAAGAGAGCTGGTTGTAAGAGTTTCACTCAGGTTTCACACTTACTCAAACTGAACTCATTAGACACATATGTATCTATGCTTATACATGATATTGTTGCCCGATATATCTTGTACTCCCGTTTGAAGGACTCCTCTCTCCTTTTTTTCCTCAAGCTGGACTTCACCATGGTTTTCCCTTTCTTGTCATTCCTTTGAAATACACACTCTTTTCATAGAACTTCAGGCCTTTGGCGCTCTGCTCCACTGATCACTCAGTGAAGGACTTCCAGTCCTTACACTGGTCTGATCCAGATTACATGGCTTCTCACCCAGTTCTTCCAATGTGAGCCAGGTGTCCATTTTGCTGATGGGTGGCGTGGACACAGCATTGGCCTGTATGGGTGGCCATTTGCCGTCACCATGGCGAGTTTGGTGGGTGAGCTGTCCTTTTTGGCCTGATCTCACCATAATTTTTGATTTTTTGCTCACCCCCGGCCGCTCATCTACACCCACTCTTCTGTTGAGCAAACATTTTCAGGAGCTGCCAAGGTTTGCTCCTCAGGTCGTTCCAGGCTGGCAATCCGAACATTGAGTGCTGCATTAGCAGCCCCATGTGGCTGCCCGGCGAGGTTAGGATGGAAGGGGATTTTTTAAACTGTCTGACGATCATCGATGCGGCTGACAAGAACCCAAAATCCAATGTCGCTCAAAAGAAGAACAAGAACGCGGCTGCTAAATTTAAAAAAGTTATATTTTCATTTCATTGCTACTCATACTCTCTACTCTTGCTTAAAATACAAAATATCAAAGAATTTTTTTTTGTTCTTTTATTTTTCCACTAATTAGCACCAAAAATAAATAAATAAAAGCTACTTTCTCCACCCCCAAAACAAGCGCCATAAAATAGTGTAGTGCGCTTTTTATAGCCTCAGGGCAGCGCCTTGGCGCCCGAACATGGCTAAAAAAAGCGGCTAAGCATCTGAAAAGCTACACGCTTGGGCCCAAAAGTGCCAGCGCAGCCAAAAGAGCACCAGGAAGAATAAGGTGTCAGCAGAGGAGGTCAAGCAACAAAGACTGTGCCTTTGTTCCTGCTCTGGTGCGACGACACCGAGGCCACAATGGCCCCTTTGTTTCCTGCAGGGGGCTGTGCAACGGGCGAGTCATCGGACTTCGGCTGACGCCACCTGCAGCCTCGTGCCAGTTTATTTTTCCTGGTGTATAAAATAGCGCCGCGCAGCCGGGCCCAAAAGCGCTGCGTTCTCCGCTGCGTCACGCGCAGCCACGCGCAGCCACGGCTTTTCCCCATCGGTCCAGGGGCCTCCGCATGAGAAAGGAAGGACCATTGGGATTTCTCTCAAGGTTCACCAACAGCTCCCAGGGGGAGTCAAGTTAAGCCCCGTCGGCGCCCCCCCCGGGCGCTGCCGTCCGTTGTCTTTCCATGGTCAGTTTCTCATGGGCGAAGCTCCTTGTCGGCCCCAGAACTCGCATGCCTTGTTCCTGGACACATCCTCAAACACAGCCCATGCCCTCATGAGCGCAGAACGGCTTGTGGGCCATCCGCAGGCGGAGCTCCGAAGCTGCAGTGGGCCGATAAGTCAGGCCCTCGGGGGCTCTCTGCCCCCGGGACAGCCCGGGAGGTCGGGCTGTGGGCTGGAACGGGGTCTCCCTGAATGGGGCCACAGGAGGACATATGGGAGAAGCAGGGGATAGGAATGCATAGATTGGACAAGGTATGTGGAGCAGTTTCAGAAGGACCTGTCGGGGTCGTCGGGGCGCCTGGTGCGCTTGGCGGGGGAGCTGTCGAGCTCCTCGGCGGGGTGTCTTCTGGGGGGGGAGTGGTCGTCTGAGCCCGGTCTGCGATGGTGGCGGGGGCTGGGGGAGCGGGGCGGGGCGGGGCGTGCGAAGTCGGCGATCTCGCGTGCGCGTTCCTGGTCCCTGGCGGAGGGGTGGAGCTTGCGCTCGACGCGCTGCTGGGCATGCAGCTCGCGGACGAGCGACGAGCGGGGCTCTTTCAGATGCCTGTGTGTGTGAGCCGTCAGCGGGGTGTGTGTTTGGGTGGACAGGGGGGGTGGACGGACATGAAGTTGCAGAACCCGCCCCGGTTGCATTCGCCCATGTCGTTCTGCCGGCAGCACGCTTCTCGGAAGTCGGTTACCGGGGAGAGCTCGGCGAAGAGCGGGCGTCCTATGAAGAAGTGGCTGTGAGCTGGATGTGTGTGTTTTAGAGTGGTTGTGTGTACTGACCGGCATACCAGCGCTGGTTGAAGGCGTCGACTGCGATCTGCGCCTCGTCCTCCCAGTCGTAGCGGGCATAGACGTTTCCGATGAGATGGTCGCCGACGTTGTCGCAGACGTGCATCTCGAGCAGGTTCCCGTAGCGGACGAGCTCGCAGAACACGTCCTCGTAGAAGGTCTCGAAGTAGGCGGTGAGCTCGGCCTCGGAGAGCTTGCAGTTCGGGTCGTGTGCCGGGTTCTGGTACATGTTGGCGATGACGAGGGTCTGGGAGAAGGTGGGCTTGATGTGCTTTCGGGAGCAGCGCTCGCCGTGTCTGCAGGCGCCGATCTTGAGGTAGAAGGAGCAGTTGACCTTGTCCTGCTCGGAGCCGTAGATGTTGCTGAGGTGGGAGGCCATCGTGGTGGGTGCGGGTGGAGTTCTCGAATTGAACGAGCTGACGGAGGGAAGTTGGCTGACTACCATGGCCCTCACCCGCCTGCTCGCCAACCAGCGCACCCTCGCCGCCGCCCTCGCCAGCCCAGGCCCAGCCATCGCCACCCAGAAACCATCGATCACCCTCCTCAGCAGCAGCAGCAACCCCACCAGACTCAGCCTCAGCCATGCACTCAGCCACCATCTGCCCATCACAACCCACAGCACACTCACAACCCACGCACTCAACGCAACACTCATCCTCATCCACAACACAACCACCACCACCACCACCACCATCCACCAGCCAGTCCTCATCATCAACGACTCAAACAACATTAACCACTTAAACACAATCAACAACATCAACCACTTAAACAACAACCACTTAAACAACAACAACAACAACCACTTAAACAACAACAACATCAACCACTTAAACAACAACAACAACAACCACTTAAACAACAACCACTTAAACAACAACCACTTAAACAACAACAACATCAACCACTTAAACAACAACAACATCAACCACTTAAACACAATCAACATCAACCACTTAAACAACAACAACAACAACCACTTAAACAACAACCACTTAAACACAATCAACATCAACACCCAAGCCGCTTCCGCCGCAATCACTCTCTACAACACCACCAAAGCACCCGCCGCCATCCACCGCATCCAGCACTCCGGCCTGCCCCACCTGCGCACCGCCATCGCCGCCGCCCTCGCCGCCTCGTCCCCGCTCAAGGTCCAGCTCTCGCTCTGCGAACATGCCCTCGCCCACGCCCAAGACGCCCTCGCCCTCCGCACCCGCACAGCCGAACACGCCCAGCAGACCCTGCTCGGCTACCGGCGCCAGCTCGCCCGGCTCCGGGACACCCTCCACCGCCACGCCCATCCGCCCCCAGTCGACCCCCATGCACTCCACGCCGTCAGGGCCGCCATCGACACCGAGCTCGCCCTCTGGACGCTCCCCTTCGCCGCCGACGTCGTCGCCAACAAGGCCATGGCCGTCCTCGAAGACGTCTTCCTCGCCGACCTCGAGCGCAAGGTCCGTCTCTTCCCCCTCTCTTTCTGACAAGCATCGGCTGACAGCACCTCGCTAGCTCCTCTTCCGCCAAGGCCAGGTCCACGAGCTGCGTCGGGCGGCCCACGCAGTGGTCGATGCCCTGCTCGTCGACCGCGCCCTGGCGCCCTTCCGGACCGAAGCCCTCGCCAACGCCGTCCGCCGCGCCCGCGCGGAGCCCCACGGCGCAGCGGCCGACGAGCTGGCCGCCCGCAAGCGTCTGCTAGCGGGGCCCGGCGGCCCGCTCATGCAGCTGCAGGCCGCGGCATCCCGCGTCCTCGCCCAGACCGCCGTCCTCGCCGCCGCCGGCATCGGCGTCAGCCTCGCCCCGCTGCTGCCCCTCCCCGGCTTACTCCCCGGGCCATCCGGGCTCGAGGCCGCCGCGTTCCTCGCTCTCGCCGCACTCTGGATCGGCCAGGGACGCTGGAAACGGGCCCGGGCCCGGTTCGTGTGCGCATTGGACACATGGAACGCCAGCCTCGCCGCCGCCCTGCTCGTCCGTCCTCCCCCCCCCCCCCCCCCCCCTCTCGTTAATGCTCGTTACTGACGCTGTTTGTGCAGGCCGACCACCAGCGCCTCGGCCGCGCCTTCCGCGCCCCCGTCGCCCCTGACCATCCCGAGGAGGGCGAAGACGAGCTGGTGGCCGCCGTCCAGAAACGCATCGCCGCCCAACTGGCCGTGCCCAAGGACGCCCCCGTCCTGCTGCCCGACCCCGCCGACATCGACCCCGCGGATGTCGACGCGGACGCCGAAGGCGGCGCCAGGAGGCCCCAGACCCTCGCCCAGCTCGCGAGGCTCGTCCAGGCGCAGCTCAGACATCTCGTCAAGGTCGTGCAGACGCAGGACGCGGGCGGCGCTGGCCACTCCGACGCTGGCCACTCCGACGCTGGCCACTCCGACGCTGGCCACTCCGACGCTGGCCACTCCGACGCTGGCCACTCCGACGCTGGCCACTCCGACTCTGGCCACTCCGACGCCGGACACTCCAACGCCAGCCCTTCCGACGCCGGCCCAAAATAACCACCCGACTCGCCTGTGCATCTGCCTTCTTCTGCTCTTGATGTCTGCAAAAACCTTGCGTTCTCTGGTGCACAACCGTTGTCTGGATGCGTCTGCGCTTGAGCGGCGTGTGCGTGTGTGCGTGGCTGTGAGAGAGTGAGAGTGAGTGAGTTGTGGGGCTCTCCCGGCCAGGCCGGCCAGGATGTCTCCCCCGCGTCCGCGCCACCCTCGGCCCTCTACGCGCCCTTGGCGGCCAGCTGGCGAGGACACCGTCCGGGCACAGTGTGCGCCCGCGTGTGGTTGTCCTTCGGCGAGAAAACACGCAAGCAACCGGGCCAGACGCCTGTGCAATGTCGGCTAAGGTGTGGGTGGATTGAGGAGAAGCATGCTGCAGCAGAGCGATGTGGGCACACACGCTCACCACTGCAGACCGAAAGGCGTGCGATTGCCCCTTGCTCCGGCTTGCTCCTCTCTTCTCGACAGCGCTGCTTCGATGGCCCCCGCGGCCCTGCCATCTTCCACTCAAGCAGCAGGAGTATCGCCAGAACTCTCGGCGCAGCTGGCAGGGCTGCAAGCGACAAATAGCACCGACAATATTCCAGATATGTGCGAAGCGTTTTGCAGCTGTTGCGGGCGGGTTGGAAGCCCCTCTACGAAAGAGCTATCACACCGTGTTTATCTTGTTTTTGGGGCACACTGAGCGGAGAGAGCACTTCGTGTGTAGCAGTCTCTCATCATACCTGGATCAACCTGGTATCCAGCAGAAATGTTGAGTAGAGATAGTACAGGAAATGGAGTTGATAATGCTTGTGGAAATCAGCAGGAACACGAGATATGTTTTGTATGTTTTATATGGTTTATGCGTGAGAACTGCTGAGGGATAGAATGGTGAGAGGAAACTGATAGTAGCTGTGAGCTATTCACAGTGTCTTCCCTACCCTTCAGTCAAGAGTACGATGGGCCAAGATCGCTTTGGCGTGTTAAGGGCCCACGCAGTGATGCTTGCTCCTTGATATATCGTCTGCGGTACAAAAAATGCTGGTGGGCAACTTGATTGAGATCCCAGCAATGGATCGAGCTCGGAACTCTGGGTGAGACGTGTGTTCTGGTTAGGCGTGCCTGAGTGGCATGCTGAGACTGAGGAGGGAAAACACACTCCTTGTATAGTACAATGTGAGGGATTTATTCAGCTGAGGGATTTATGTTGGTGTGACTTCTTCTGGATGTGAGGTGTTTTTGTTGCATGGTTGTTGAGGGATTTCAGCTATGTGATAAACATGTGATCTATGTATGTAACATGTGACTGATGATGTCATGTGAATATACAGGGGTACTTGTGTGCGCCTGTATAAACTACACCTTAACCAGGTACTTGTACAGTGCCCCCCATGACTTCTCAACTACCCCTACAGGGGGGTTCCAAATTTTGGAGATTTTTTTTCCAAAAATTATTTTAAAAGTGGGCTGATGCTGGGCTCTTTTTGGCCCATTTTTTGATGCAAATGTCACATTTCACCAACCAGACCTGGTAACATGCATAATAATAGTCCAAATTCATTGAAATTTCACTGGACTCGCTGCCAACAGAGCAATGAAGAAATATTCTTCACATTGCCACATTCCAAAGAGTTCACTGATGGATATGGCAATCATCAATAACTAAGGAGGTGCATATTTACATAAATACCTACACCTGTAGTATGTATGTACATAGATAATTTAGTCTCTAAATACATAATAAATATTCCATAAGTCCATAGTACATGTCTGTAACCACATACTACGGTCTTAAAACCAGCTGTTCCAAATTTTGCATCTGAAAAAAATGAAACTTTTTTTTGAGGCATTGCACAGACTTCAAAGTTATATTTTTGAGTTCTCCTACGTCTGTAGGGCTCAAAAATGTATAGTTTACATGTGATACATGTTTGGTGACTTTGAACACATTGTTCAAAGTTCAAATTTTTTTTGCAGGTGCAGGGTAGTTGAGAAGTCGTGGGGGGCACTGTACCAGATTCTAAACTATGTACTCGTGCAGCTGGATATTGGCCCGATGCCTTGGCAATATCGGGGCAATATTGCCAGCCCCTGCAAGACTTTACGTCCTAGTCAGGTCGCCACAACATTATGTCAGGCGGGTGTCAGGCACTGACAACGCCTCACTGTGCTGGAGGTGTTGGGGTGATGCCGCGGGAAGATACCCATCCCCCCCAAAAAAGCACTCGGGCACCCCCGAGGGGCCCCACTGCTGCAGGTGGGAATCAAACACACACCATGCAGGTAGGGCACCCCAGCATGCAGCTGGCCACAGCGGGCCGCATCCCTGCATTTACTACAGTGCATGTTGGTGAAGACATTGCAGCAGCACCTATGTTTGATAAGTTGCTCTTTGCGCAAGCGCACCAGCATACTCAACGCCCGTGCAGTGTGGGTGTCGCAGGGATCGCCGCTCAGATACTACCGGGATGTCACAGCAAAGCAACATCCTGGTGACATTTCTCTTGGGACAGCACGGCAACAATCAAGTTTGACCGACATCAACCCGGGCATCAAGCCAATGCCAACCTTCTCCTAACATCGCCCTGATGTCACAGGGTGTCGCACTGACATCTTGGCGACACCATTAATGTCAGGGCAATGTTAAGAATCTGTCCAATTGCACCGGTGGTGTATAGTATTTGATTATATATGTTCTATCAAAAATACATACATGGTATTCAAAATTGCATAAGATTTTTTTACATAAAATCATAAACTGCAATTTTGGCTGGGAGATGTCACTTAAAGTTTTATGCACGCTGACATCTCCCAGCCAAAATGGGTTTTATGATTTTATGTAAATTGTGACATATGCAATTTTGAATACCATAATAGTTTAATCCAAATAACTTTTGACTGAGTGGAGCTAGCCTAGTGGTTCAAGCGAGTGACTAGGAGTTGAATGACATGTGGAATCTAATTATTCAATCATACATCCAAGAGTATGCCTCCTTCTCATACAGTGATCCATGACTTGATGTAATTTGGTACTTGAAACAGATTTGGCACACCACAGCGTCTGTCAGATGGGGGGCACACAAGAACTCTTCCATCCAACCTTGAGTTTTTAGGAATTTTTGCACTTATATCTTGGCAACAATGACAAAGTAAACTTGGCACTGGTTGACACACTTTTGGACCACAATACAGTGGGTGGCAACTTGTAAACCCCCCAGAGCAGTTTTGAAAACCAATGCCAGAGGGCTCTTGGATCTTCCATCCAGGGATTTCACCCAACTAGCCCAACCTCTCTGTTTGAGCTGATGGAGTATGGCATCCTCATGCCTGAAATAGGGGTTTCACAATAAGGAAACCCAGGAAGTAGTTTGAGTGCTCACAAGCATTGTTATGAGGTTGTTTGACTTGCAGGTAATATTTTAAGCAAGTACATCACCCATGAGTAAGCAAATTTTTTGCTGCAGGATAGGAGAATTCTTGTTTTGAAAAACCCTCACCCCAGCCGTCAGATATCCAAACTGCACACCCATAACCAACTCTCCAATGCTAGTTCCTAGGGATACAGTAACAGGATCCTAGAAATCATATCAAACCAATGATTTTAGGGAGGAATGTTCTCATCTCATGCACCTGACACCATCAATGGGGGGGGGGGGGGGGGGGTGAAGCCCCTACGTTTTGCGGGGTTTCACAAAGAGTATCACAAGTCAAATTCCCCTTGAGTACTTAGTCTGAACCCGTCTTCCACGTCATAGCCGGTAGATATCCCTGATTGTACATCTCTCCCGGCTAAGTAAGCTGTTTCATCTCTCTAGTTTTTCTTTCTTTCCCCCTTTTTCATGTACTTACAGACAAGGCTGAAACCGCTGCACTAAAAGTAGTGCAGCGCAGCGGAAATGGGCTCGCTGTGCTGCACTTTTTTATAGTGATTTTCCGCTAACGCTTCAGCTTTTTGAAAACGGAGGGAAAATTCCTCTTTTTTTAGCGGACCACAAAAGCGCCTCAGAAGCGCAAAACCGCTGCGTGGTAGCGCAGCGCAGCGGCACTTCGCTAGAAAAGCGGGATTTGCAGCGGCAAATCCCGCTTTTATAATCTGGGTTCTCGCTTTGCGCGCTTTTCCGCTTTTCACACTTTATTAGTGCAGCATAGCTAATATTACTGCATGTTTGCCGCGATAGAGAGAAAATATACTCAAAAAGAAACAGAAACTAAAAAATTGACCTATACCCCCTGAGTCTTGGTCGATTTTTTTGGCTGTTTAGTCTTCTTGATGTTGGTCGGAGAAGATAACTTGGGGTTTTTTTCGGCAGCGGCCAGAACAGCCTGAAAATCTTCAAAAACCCCACCCAACTTGACCCCGCCGCGTAACCACAAGTGGCTGCTGATAGCACGTTCAATTGATTGTATCGCAAGTCCGGCCCGCCCTGATGAACAAACATCAGCGGCAGCTGAGAAGGTGCGCTCCACCGTTGCTGAGCTAGCTGCGCAAGCAAGATAATTGCGCTTGCTTTTTGAGCTGAATTAACTGCGCAGCGCCAAAAGTGCGGAAGAAGTATCAGCTAAAAAGCGGTGCAGCGCGCAAAAGCGCCCCAGTAGCGGTTGAAAGCGCACACCGCTATCGCTGCACTTTCCCGCAGCAAAAGCGCCGCTTTTTTGGCTGCGCTTACGCTATTTCATCCAAGGAAATAGCGGTGTTTCGCTGCAGAAAGCGGTAGCCCAGCGCGGGGAGGCTACCGCTTCAGCTTTTTGGGCTGGAGGGTTAGCGGCGCCCGCTGCGCTGCGCTAAAATCGCCGCTTTCTGCAGCGTAGCGCAGCTTTTCAGTCTTGTTACAGAGAGATCTCTGATTATACATCTCTCCTGGCTAGGCTATTCCCCCTCCTGCAATATACAGCCTGCAAAGTATAATCTCGCTCCAAGGTTCCCCTACCGTGGCCTCACTTGACAGCCAGTGAAGGACTCCCAATTGGAGTCCTTACAGGCGGGGGTAACAAAAATGGTGCACAGTCAAAGTTTGACAGTAGCATTAACCTGTATCAACTTTATATAGAACTAAAGTTGGGTGGATGAGAGAGAAATCCTCATTTGGAAGATCCAAGACCCTCCTGCCATCTTTTTTTGAGAATGATGTAAGTCTTGTGAATGGAGGGTCCAGCGGACCTCACCCAGAGGGCTCTGGGGCACTTGTGCGTTATGTTAACAAGCTTGACAACACCATTTGAGCAGAGGCTCCCGCCTGGAGAGCTCTCTGTAGGAGAGGCTTCCCTTTTATCTCTCTCAATTCAAGTAGAACACAACCAGGGGAAAAATGGCAAAATAGATATTGGACATGTAGACAGAATTGCAGGCTCTGTGCAACAGTGCAACAAATACAATACATGTATTGGATTTCTCTGTGAATACAAAATGACTCAGCATATTTTTATTGTATTTCCACCAAAATACAGTCTACATATAATGTACTGACCAAGCCAATCCAAACATTATTAGGGCAACATAAAATGCAAAAAATACAGTGTATTGGATTTGGTAAGCAATACAATAAAGGGGAATACAGATACACAGGTTGGATTTGTTGCACCATTGCTCTGTGCTTGTGAAGAATTGGGACCACTCATCCATCTTGTATCCAGAAAAATGATTCCTGGCAGATCCTCATTTTTTGCACTTCTCCCACCAGGGGGGGGGGGGGGGGGGGGGGCAAGCTAGGGGTGGTGGGATATGAAGATGAATATTGGCCTGGGTGCTACATGCTGTGATGTGCAGCAGCTTGGGACTCTAATGTACAGTTAATTTGTGTTTCATGTCAGGGAGCTGTGCAAGCAAAAAAGAAGATTTAAAAAAAAAACCAAAGCCATGTATAATATCAAACTCAAAGATATGAAACTGGATTCTTGTATCATCAAACCACCTGGAATACAAAAAGGCCCTTGCTTGCCCATACTTAGAAAGACACATTGTCTTGGAAACTTATTAAATTCATCCTGACATTGAAATCTCATTACAATACTCCAGTATTCTGCTGATTCTCTATCATAAGATGCTTTTCCAATTTCTGCTTGTTGCTGGATATTCCATCTCAGCTAATTATGCTACTCTTGAGGTACCAGGTAGAGCAGAAGCTGAGATTCAGGAAGCTCATGTGTGTCAATCACACACTACTCATGGTGAATGAATCCTTCTCTCAAGCACACTGCTTTACTGTTTTTCAATCTGGTTTCCTTTCTGATGCATCCCCCCCCCCCCATTCCAATCCTGCTTGCCACAAGAAAATCCATCAGATCTTCCCAGTTGTGATCCATTCCAAAAAGGATATTTGCTGGGATCCAGTTCCAAGGATCAAAATGAAAAGAAGGATCACAAGTGTTACTGGGAAAGCAGGTTGGGCTTTCACCATGAGCCCAGGAGACCCATTGCCAGGAAAGAGGACAAGAAAAGTTGGTATGATTAATACTATGTTTGAATGCTGAAATCTGTTGGTTTTGATTGTTGAAATTCTCATGTGAATTGACATACTTTTTTTCAGAGAGAGATAAGATGAAAACAAAAGTAGAACAAAAGAAAGGCAAGTTTCCAAATGTGTTTTTTTTTTTTTTGCTTGCATCACTAACCAATGAATGATAAATCAACTATCTGATTCTTTAGAAAGTTTGAAATGGCTTTGGGAAGAGTTTCTGGTACTTGAGGCACTTCAGCCCAATGTTTTCCATCAAATGTTGGCGCCTGAATTCAAGGAATTTCTTTCCAAATATCAAAATTATTTAGCAATCTTCAAGAAGCTCATGCTCTGTGACATATTTGAAGTTAATCCAACTTTTTCAACAATGAAACATTTGATTGAATTGCTTGCACAGGATCAGCCACATGTTGAATTTCTGAAAGAACTACCTGATGCTGTCTATCCAGTGATTGCAAAACAAACATCAAAGAAGAAACATGGAACTTCATTCTTGGATGAAATCCAGGAGCTCTTTAAGCATGACCTGGAAAACAAGAAAGAATCAATCTATCAGCAATGTAAGGACGTGTACCTCATAGCTGAGCCTTACCTACTCAGAACAATTGACATTTTGCTCAAGCATGGATTTTGTGATAAGGAAGATCTCAGAAGACTGTTTCAAGAAGATCAAATTCTATGGTCTCTAGCTGATAGCAGGATCCAGGCTATCTCCACAGCCCTCCCACATGCTAAAATTCAATATTCCGGCACAGATCCCACTGAAAACTGGTTTTGGCCATCAGATTTCCAGTTCCTTCAAGGTGATTATTTATGAAAGAATACTTTTTTAAGTTAAAATTGAAACTGATGGGAGATGTATTCTTTCTTTTTTTTCAATCATTAAATAAACAAGCTCTCCAAAAAAGTGATAGGGTTAGAATCAATTTTAAGCTTCATGTTAAACATTTTGAATACAGCTATGGTTGGTGTAGTGAATTTTACAAATTGCCCAGCTTCAAATTCTATTTTTTGACTGAAAAATTGGGAAACAACCACAACAATCAACTCAAATCAAATCTGAATCATCATTCACCAGGTTTGAAAAGCAAAAACAAAGAAAGTGTTGATCCTCTACATATAACCCCAAATAGTTAAAATCAAGTTGAGGTTGATGTGAAGCATCTCATAATCCTTTTGATGAAAATCTGCCCAGAAATGAATTTACAATTGGAAAATGACCATAACTACCCTATTTGGCACAAAGACACCCTGACTTTTGATATTTGTGCCATTTTGGATTTGATTGAAAGGAAATTCTCACCAGGTATTATCAAACATGTGTTGAAGAGATATAAAAAGAGTATCAGTGATGAATTTGAAAAAAATCATCAGAGAGCCATACTTTTACCAATATTTTCCGAGGAGATCACACATATATCAGAGAGAGTCTGTATACCAAAGCACTTTGAAGAAAGGTTTAAGATGCTTTTGATAGCCAAACGTATTTGTGGAATGAAACAATACACTAAATCTATATCTGCAGAAAATTACATCAGCTTCAAGCACCGCCTCCAGAGACACCCAAATAGCATTCAATCATTTTACAAAAACCAGCATGATTTGCTATTGGATATGATTGCAGAATACAAATGCACTGAAAAAATTCTTAAAAGAAAACTCAAAACAAACATAAAAAGCATACTCATCATCAGAAAGGAGCTGGAAAGAATTGGGTATGGCTCAAGAAAGCTTCAGATGAAGATTCAAGACCTTATCAAGTATCTGGAGGACAAAATGAGGTGATTTTGGATCAACCTTGCCTTTAGTCAAGTCAGGACAGCTAGTATCTTCAGTCTGTTTATATAACACAGCTAGTTTAAATGAATTGGAAACTCTTGTTCATCATCCATTTTATCATGAAAATGTGACCCTTTCTGGAAACTAGTTTTTCCTGTACCTGAAAATATAAATTGAATTCTCTTCCTCATGGTTGAAATTTCAAGGTTTTCTCCAAAAGTAGCTACATTTAACCCATCTTCTATTCCAGACAGTACAGCAACTGGCAAAAAGTGGGCTGTTGTAACAGATAGCAGCCCTTCAACCACAGTGTGCTGCCATGTAGAGCGCCCCTTGGGCTTGGGTGTGTTATTCCCCTGGTTGCTTCTCTCAAGTGAGCACGTCTCATGTGCATTCTCTAGGCCAATCCCACAGGATTCTCCTTGGGCTGTCCAATGGTCACCGGACCACAAGAAGCCCAGCCTATAGTGGTGTAGAAGTACTGGGGACCTTCACTAAAGGAAAATTCCCTAAGATCATTGAACTACCATTTCTGTATTTCATATACACCAATTGGGCCTTTCAACTGATCCATATTTCCCTTTCCCCCTTTTTATTTTTATTTCTCCTTCACTCCCACCACTCCAACTCAGTAACTCGGCTTTCCTTTTCATCTCTCAGTCCCAGAGTAGATAGGACCCATTGTTGATTCTATTTTTAGACTCCAGGTTGTATACGCTCAACCAGTTCCTTCCAACAAAGGTGTGGCTTTCCTCCTTGTGCTGCGTCTGAGTTGAAATCTAACACAGCAGTTGTGACAGCTGAAAGCAGCTGCAACCTGAGACATATCTAAGGTTTAGATTCAGGGCAACTTTAGAGACCCCCCCCCCTGACACTGCAGTCAACGCTGCAACAATTACAATACATGTATTGTATAGGCTATACATTTTATTGTATTTTCATGCAGATACATTCAATTAAGATAAATACATTTTGTATTGGTTTCACCAAACAATTCCAATGATACATATGTACAGGTTTTGGAAAAAATTACAATACAGATACATTTATTTTGATATTTTTCCACTACAATACAGTGAAATACAATTACATGTATTGTACTTGTTGCACTGTTGCTGCAGCTCACCATTCTGTTTTGGTGCCATAATCAGCTGGCAGAAAGAACGTTTCAAACAATCTCTGCACTTTTCTAGGCCTGGGATGTTGAATTTGAAGCCAATGCTGTCCACAGGGTTTCAAAAGGAGTACCACACAATTACATAATCTTATGATACATTGAGAGTGCTTCTTTTGAGCTTTCTCCTCCCTCCTAGCCAGTAGAGATCCCCAGTCCTAGAGAATAATATTTTGGACCCGTTGCTAGGTACACAGCACTGCCTTTGTGCTTTTCCATTTTTTGCCATGTTCCCAACCCCACACATTCTCTTAGGGCCATGAGATATAAACTATAAATACAATCTAATCAAAAGGGCAAATTAATGAAATAGGAGAAGCAAAAGGCTTAACTAGTCAATAATACTAGGGTTGGGCTTTAGGCACGCCAAAGATCTGTCCTCTCAATGACTGGTACAGACTGGTAATTGAGAGGGATGTATCCTCTTGATGACCGGTCTATTCCAGTCATTGAGAGGGGTGTGTCCTCTCTGTGACCGGTACAGACTGGTCATCAAGAGGGTTGTATCCTCTCCATGACTGGTCTATCCCTGTCATTGAGAGAGGTGTGTCCACTTGATGGCCGGCCTGTGCTGGTCATTGAGAGGGACATGTGTACTGCCCTCAATGGCCGGCACAGACCGGCCATCAAGGGGAGGACTGCTGGTTTTGGCGTGGCAGGGTGTTCACTCCATACCAGCCTGGAGTGCAGGGTTGTGCACTCCAAATGAGGGCTGGTTTTGGAGTGAACCATCCTCCACTCAAAGAATCTTGGAGTGGTCCGGAGTTCACACCTTTTTTGGCATGCATCTGGCAATTTTTTGGCGTGCCCAAAGCCCAAACCTAATACTATAAGGTGGGACTGGGTAGAGAATAACCATTTGGACCCGGGTGCCAGTTGGCACCTGGGTACCAGTGTATTTTTTTACCCAAAGCAGGGACCAAGTACTGCACCTGGCACCGCCCGGCGGGTGCACAGCAGGTGCCTGTTTTTTTGTGAAAAGTGGAGGGTACCCTCTTGATTGGGGGGGGGGGGGGGGGGGCGGGGGGGCTGACCCCGCGTCCTGAAGTTTGCGCCTCCTGGGAAGGAATGGACTTGTGTGTTAAGTTAGCTACATAATCCCCACCCATGCAGATGGCCAATTGGAACATTCTATTCCAATCTTAATCCAAGCTAGTTGAGCCCAGGCTAATTTAGCAACGGATGAGGATCTATGCAGATGCTCTGAGTGTTGGCGGGGGTGTTGTCAGATTGACAGTAATCTGACAGTGCAGGGGTCAATTTGCCAATGGCTTCCACCCCAAACTTAACACAAGTCCCTCCCTCAGGCCTAGCTTGAAAAGCCCAAATATCTCTATCCCCTCCCAATAATCCATGTGTAAATAAAATAACATTGTAACCAATTGGACCTCTTCAAGCCCGGATATCCCAATAGATATATCCGGTGCTAAATGCATGAACAAGTATTGCACAGGAGCCACAATTGTACATACATATTATATTCAATATAGCCTTTTCCCTATGTACATAAATATGCATATATCTCAGATTCCAGAATCTATGGATTTAACACTGCCAACTGGCTGGATTGAGTCAAAAACCCATGAGAGGGTCCATGGACCAATGATCCAAATGGATCTGCACCTGTCAAACTCTATCTCCAAAAAAACCAGGGGATGATGGACTACAAATCCCAAGCCACTGGCTATTTTTGGCCAATTGTTTCCAAAAAAAAAAAAAGGGAATACACCTGAGAAGCAAGACTACAGCTTTGTCTACTCAGAATCATCTTTGAGAAGTTCTGTTTTTTTTTAACAGAGGTTGAGTTTAAAAAATGTGAAAATCAGGCCAGTTTCTCAAATTGCTCAGGCCGCGCAGGGCCGCGCGGCCGACTTGCGTAAGCCTCACGGAGGGTGCCTTCGGGACCCCCGTTTGAGAGGCTTTGTTAAGCTCGCTTCCACCCCGCGTCAATCTGACGGGCAAAACCTTTTTTTTTTATTTTTTTAGTGCAGATTTGGTTTAACATTGCGCACTATGCATATTCATCTGGCTGACAAAAACTGCCGGGGAGTTACAACAGTATATATGTAAATAGAGAGGAGGATAACAACTGAATTTCTGTGGAGGGTTTTACTATTATTTTTATTTTAGTGAATGTTATTGAGAGATGAGAAAGGGAAAAGGCGGGAAGAAAAAGGGGGAGGAAGAGATCCAGGGGTTCGGTGAGGTTACAGTCTTGTGGAGATCATTGATGGGTTCCCTCGGCGTCCTCTACCCTGCTGAACTGGGGTAGTCTGGCCGAGGTTCGGATGAAAGCTTCTGTAGCCTTAAATGCTCTCGCGTCGTGGAGGAGGGTTCTGGCCGAAAGTTCCCTGAACCTTTCAGCGTAGAGAATCCTTCTTGCTGTGGCCCCTGCCTCGCAGAACCTAGAACAGGAAACAAGATGATGATCAACTGATTCTACGACCCCACACGTCGAGCATATCGGGTATGGAGCCCTCTTGCATTTGAACTGGAAAGCGTTTAGTGGAACGTGACCTGATTGTAACTGGTGCATAGCGGCCTGAACGGCGAAGGCCGTGCGTGGCAACCCCTGCCATATCTTCTCTTTCCGGATCAGCGAAGATCTCTCCGCTGCCACGCTGCCCTTGATGGATTCGTCGAGAAAGCCGGGGTTTCGGGCCTCCGCCGCCTTTCTATCCGCCATCTCGTTTCCTTCAATCCCTACGTGACCCGGGCACCACCGGATCACCACCTGTGTCGAAGATGGAATGGCGTCAGCTATCTCCTGAATCTGGGAAACAATGTATTGGCCCGGTTTAGGGGCCCTGGGATACTTTAGCCTTTCTATCGCGGCTTGACTTTCCGTTAATATGATAATCCGAGCGCCTGAGATTGGGAGTTGTGTCGTGTGTTCCAACTCTAGTCCAAGCCTGATTCCCACCAACTCGCATTCGAAGTTGGAAGCCGTGCCTTGTGGACCCAAGAAACAAGCCTGTACAACAATCCATCTCCTGTCACCGCCGCCGCCCCTAACCCTTCCTCCGGGTGGGCTGATCCATCTGTAAAAATAACCAAATCAGATTCAGGGTCCAATGAGTTGAGCAGAGAGGAAACCATTCTTTTAGCCTCTTGCTTGTTGACCCTGTCGATCACCAAGTCCGTTTTCCTTCCTAGTCTCCAAGGGGGGTGGGTTTCAAGGAAGAAGTTGATCTCCTCCAGCCTCTTCGTTGCCAAGGGCACCAAGGCATCGCGCGTGATGGCCGCATGCACCGGACTGGGGAAAGACCTAGCCTGCCACGCCAGTTCCGTTCTGATCTGTTGCTCAATCGCCGAAGGCCTGTGCACACATCTGGTTAGCTTCGAGAGGAAGAAGTTGTTTATCCTATTTGTGGCCGTTTGCACGATACTCCTAAAAGGCCGGTACTTATTGAGATATTTGATCGGCGTGGATTTCAACGCCCCCAAAGCAAAACGGGCCGCCGAGTGCTCAATCATCCCGAGCAGTGCAATCACCTTCTTCTTGTTGCTGGAGGTGAACCAGACTTGTACCCCGTAGAGAGCCCTGGGGACAAGCACAGCCGAGACCAGAAGCCCTCGCTCCTGCTCCCTCACCCCCCAGGACAAACTGCCTATTTTCAGAAGTTGCCCCATCGTGTCGTCAGCTTTCTTTTTCACCTGTGTTAGCTGTCTACTGAAGGTCAGCTTCTCATCTAGCCAGAGGCCTAGCCATTTGACATCCCGTTGGGGCTCCAAGACTTGACCATCAAAAACAAAAGGTAACTTAGCTGATCTAGCGTGGGTAAAAGCCATGTATTGCGCTTTCTGGCTGTCAAAGATAGCCCCATGGCTTCTGCCCCACCAAAGTGAAGCCTCCGCTAGTTTTGTGAGGCCCGTCCTGGCCCCCTCGGCAGTTTTCCCCGCCGCAAGATGGACCACATCATCTATGAAGCCCAGAGAGACTTCATCCCTGTCAAAACCAAAATCTTTAATCAGTAAATCAGAGTTGTAAAGTATGTATAAAATGACTGATAAGGGAGAACCCTGTGGGAGTCCCTTATCAATCTTAAACTCAGCTGATTCAAAGTCTGCCAGTCGCAGCTTTGTGCGGCAACCCCCCAAGAAGCGTGCAATGATCTTCCAAAGGTACGTCGGGCATCCTTTTCGCCAAAGAGAGTGCACAAGGCGTCGGGGATCAACCAATGGGTAGGCCGACTTCACGTCGAGGAAGAGGGCCAAGACCGTTTTCCCTTCCCTCCACTTCCTCTTCACCCACATTGTAAGCGCCATCAGCGCGTCGTCACACCCCTTTCCTCGACGGCCTTTGGAGTGCCCGTTGGGAATGATGGCATTGGATTCTGCCCAAAAAGTGAGACGGTCAGCAAGGACGGTCTCAAAAACCTTACTGACAGTACTAAGCAGGGCAATTGGTCAATACGCCCCTGGAACGGTGTAGTCGGGTTTTCCAAATTTCCGGATGATGACAGTAGTGGCGGTGCGCCACCCAGTGGGGAAGCAATCCTCCCTGATGCACCTGTTAAAGAGGGAAGCAAGGGGGTCAGCTATCTCGGGAGCCAAAATTGTGAGGACTTCATTTGGAATGCAATCTGGGCCTGCGGCCTTTTTTTTTGCCAGTCTACTAAGTACCCCTGCCACTTCCTCGCCCGTAATGGGGGGGTACACCACAAAAGAGGAGGGCTCCGCCGGGGGAACGTCCGACAGATCACACGTGCTCTCAACCACCAAAGTGCCGGCAAAGAGGAGCGCCGCCTGCTCCTCCTTGCTTGAGGTATGCTGCCGCTTGGGTTGCGCAGCGGGAGAACGCCTCCCCCGCTCCTTGGCTTGGTGAAATGCAGGGCCTGAAAGACCGTTGTCGCGTCGGTCAAAGCTAAAAAGTCCCGCCAGTGCTGTTGTTTGAGTCTGTTGAGGACCCAGGAAAGCCCCTATGGAACACAGTAACAAAAATGTATGAATTTTAGGTCAAAAAACAAAAAATGTACGCACCCCAGATGTATGAATGGGAAATTTGGTGGATAAGGTACTCACCCCAATTGTATGAAGTTTTTTGAGGGACAAGGGGGGTAGTAACCAAAAATGTATGAGAATGAGGATATGATGCCAGGGTTTTTTTTGCACACCCCCTCCCCCTATATTGGTCCAGCTCTTCCTGTATCAACCACATATCCCAATTGCGGCTGGTTTCTACACTTCCTTGCTGAGTTCCAGGATCTTTGTGCATCTTGAAGTAGCACATCTGCACCATTTATTCCCAGTCACCAAAGGCTTAAATATTATGGATTCTGGTGGGAATTGTGTATCCATCTCCCAGAGATTACATTCTCTTCTTCTTACAATGTCTCAAATTGATTTTCTAGAACACTAGCAGAACAAATTTTTGCAGATAAAAGCTCTCAAAAAAGCAATAGAAATGTAGATGAAGAGTAACAATCAGTTGTTGATGATAGTCTATGCAGTTTTCTACTTGAATATGAAATTTAAAATATCTTCTTCTTTCATTTTTTACCTTTGTCACTGCTCCTCTGGGTATGTAGCAGAAATGGCTACTCAAAAAAGTATTTCTGGGAGTATTTCTTCACGCCTGCGGCAAAAAAAACGTACACACAAAATTTGTATGAATTTTTTGAAAAAGCTCTGCACCTACGCACAAAACGTGTATGAATGGGCTTCAAAAATGTATGAATTTTTCAAAAATCTTGGAATTTAGGTTACTGTGTTTCATAGGGGCTTTCCAGGGTCCTGTCTGTTAACCTCTTCGCGGAACCTGTTGTTCCAATAGTTGAAACGGTCAGTATTGACCTGCGTAGGGGCCATGACTAGAAGGCGCCGGCACTTATTTCTTATTTTAACTAAGGGACCGAGGATTTCCTTATCCCACCACTTCTTGACTTTGGCGTGGTCGACTTGCTTTTGTTTTCCCTGAGCCTGCCAGGCTTCAAGCAGCCCTGAGGTCAGCCTTTCCTCTGTCTCATCAATGCTCAGTTGTGGTGAAAGAGCACTTAGCCGGTTGAGTGTGCTCCGTGCTGTCTCCCGTAACCTCTTGTGGTCCAGATCCGCCGGCCTGGGGGCCGTCATCCGGTAAACCGGTGCCGGTGGGGAGTCTTGTAGCTCCGTGATGAGCTTCTGGTGATCTGACCCGTGGTTGTCCAAGGAGGTTAGCGTCCGGAGGATCAACTGGGAGGCGCGGAAATTTGTCCACGTGAGGTTGATAGTAGTCCTCAATCCCCAACTGGAAATAAAAGTGGGGGCATCCTTTTCAGAAATCAGTCTGAACCCATGTTTGCCGCACATCTGAACTAGATACTTTGCCTCTTTATGGATGTGTGTGTAGCCCGGTGGGTTCCAAGACCGGTGGTGGAGGTTCAAGTCCATTCCAATGACCAATGCCACGCGTCGGTCGTTGGCGGCCTCCAGCCAGCTCCTGATCCGGTTGACTCCCTCGGTAGTGCCTGGTGGGTTGTAAGCGTTCAGAATCCGCATCTGGGTTCCTGTCAGCAAGGTCAACTCTAAGGCAATGAAAAACTTACCGCTGCCTCCCAGGACCTTAATGTCCTGAGAGGCAATTGACTTCCAAACGTAAGTCACCATCCGGTGCTTGTCCTTGAGATCTGTTGGTTGATGTTCTGGGCTACAAAAGGTCCACCAAGCCTCGTGGTTGGGAGGAAAGCAAGTCAGCGGATTAACCCAAGGTTCTTGAATAATAAGAGAAATCACTGAGCTTGGCTCAGTGTTGAGAATACTATAAGTTGTTGCTTGGCTATTATGGCAGTTCAACTGCACAATAGAAGAGGGCACGAAGTCTTTATTGCTAGGAACAAAAAGAGGAGTATCTACAACTGAGGAGCTAGGAACAATAGGGGTTAGTATCGGGCCTATATTATTCATTGCAAAGGTGATTCTTAGAAAGTAGCCATGCCTGTTTCACCTCACACGCCTTATCAAAAGGCGTGTGGGTTTCCCAAACTCCCTTCCCCTTGCCAGCGTCCTTACAGATCACACACAGCTTTCTGCCTGAGCTTGTTGCCTCCTGGCAGTCCCGAGTCTTGTGCTTTGCACCACATTTACCGCACTTCGGGTCCACCCGGCACCATTTGCCAAAGTGCCCCATTTGCAGGCATTTGAAGCACTGCGGCGGCAATTTCTTGAATCGTTTGGCGCTATGAAAGCACCCTCTCAAAAATAAGCCCCGCTGCTTGACTAATAGGTCAGCAGTTTCAGAATCAGTGAAAGATATAATGATAGTACCGGCCTGCCAAGGGTCCGTTGGGTCCCTGGAGCCTCCCAGCCATCAGATCCTGAAGTTTTTTTCTGATCCAAAGTTATTGTTGTCCGCAGCAATGGCAATCTTACTTGCTGCCGCGTTGACATTGAATGTCCGAGGAATTCCATGGGCCAGGACAGAGTATGTACTTGGCGACGCCTCCAAGTCGGGGTGAACCTGCTTGCTCCACTCATGTTTATTGCGCATCAGCCATTCTTTGTGTTGGCGGTTTTTCGAGTAGAAGGACACGTCCCCAGATGGCAGGAACCGGACAGCCTTAACCGTAACCTTCTCGCCCTGGACGGTGGCATTCATCTTTTCAAGGACCTTGTTTGCTTTCTGGACAACAATTTCGGCATCTACTTCCTTCAGTGGTGTGGTGCCCGCTTGGGCGTGAATGATCCTCAGGCCCGGTCAAGCCGCTGTCATCTCAGTCTTGGTTGGAGGGGGGGCGGGGCTTTTGGCTTGGCTGCAGTCGATGCGTAGGATTTGACCAGTGCGGGTTGTTTTTGCGGTAGTTGCCCTGCCTCAATGGTTGTGACGCGTCCCGGTAGCTTGCAAAGGTCCGCCATCGCGAGTTTCATCTCCTGCATGGTCTGGCGCATTTCTTCCATCATTTGTAGGATCATGCGCTTTTGCTCAGCTTTGCTGTCTAGGAGCTGTAGTAGTAAGGACATGAGCATTGTGTTCATAACCACTTTCCCATCATGGGTTTGGTTTTCTGGGCGGTCCAGAAGGGATCTGAGGAATGAAGCCAATGTGGGCTTGGTCGCTGGAGCCGCAGGGGGCGCTGGCAGACGGGTATCAAGGAGTCGTCGCGGTTCAGAGGCAGAGGTCATGACAATGTCCGGCGACGCGTTGTTGGCGGCATGCGCGTCTTGAAGGTTGTGGATTGAGTCCGAGAGGACCTGAACCAATTCAGAGCGGATACCGGGAGGGGGGTTGAGGGGGGGGGGGGGGGGGGGGTCGCCAGTGGGCATGGGGAGAGGAAGTTCTGTCAGGGGTGAGGAGTGTATTTGGGATTTGGGGGTGTGGGGGGGTAGATTTTAAAAAAATTCAACGTGGTTGCGGACAGAACTGGGTGAAACCTTAAAACGCACAACCGGTGAGTCTCTATAGTGACTACAGGACACAAGAAAGAAGGGGGGAAATAGTTGGATTTCTTTGGATAAAGAAAATACAACTATGAGAGAGATAGAGAAAGAGAAAAGAGAAACGGGACAGGATCAGGATAAGGAGATATACTAGGTTATTCTAGTGGGAATGCACGTCCACTGGCAATGCTACTCTTCAGAAGAGTGCTGCTAAGCTGTGCTAGAAAGTGCTACAGCCTCCTCTCACTAAATAAATGTGGAGGGTCTCTGGATTAGATAAGTTTAATCCAGCCACAATTTTTTAGCTTCCTTCTGGATAGTCAAGGTTCTTAAAGGGAAACCTGAGGGACAGCCCTGTAACCTAGATTTGAGGCAAAGGCCAGCAGATAAGAAGGGACAGCCCTGTGATCAAGAATGAGGCAAAGGCCAGCAGATATGGAGGGACAGCCCTGTGATCAAAAGAAGGCAAAGGCCAGCAGAAAAGAGCAGATCAAGCAAGACACAGAGTTGTACCTCTGAGATAAACAAGGTTCAGTGAAAGAGGTTACTTACTGTCAATATCCTAGGCGCCTGTGACGGTAGGTATACTGGGAGTGTTGTAAACTCTTTGGTGGTGATCCTGGGGTTATCTGGGGTGTGGTTCTGGTGTGCTGAAGTCTGTGGATCCTCCAGCTGCACGGGGGATCCTGACTTCGAAAATTTTCAAAGTTGAATGACATAATCACACATGTACATGTGGTTTGGAGCGCTCAGGCGCGACTACAAGGCGCTGCTGCGCATGCATGTCACAAACCACAAACTCTATGAAGGAGTAGAGATATTGGAAAGTGATCAGTGAACACTAGGGTCAAAATTGCATGAGAAATCAGAATCTGAAGTCAAAACAACCTTATGTCTTAAGGATAAAAATATATAAACACATTTAGGTATAAAATGGAGATAAAAGGCAGACTTTAGGCCAGCTGCGCTGGCTCTAAGGCTGACACCCGCCCACTTTGCAATATGCCAAGCGGGGGTTGGGAGTGTGCCAGGTGGGCTTGAGGATTGGCCAAGCGGGCTTTCGGCCATGCACGCTTGGCCTTTTTTTGGCCAAACTTTGGTGAGTGCCCAGACGGGCTTGCAACAGGCCCTGGAAACCCCCCATAAATGGGGGTAATGTAAAATCCAGAATTTCGTCAAAATTCATACATTTTTTGACTTGATTCATACACGTTTCATGCCTACACTCAGGGGATTTTCCAGTTTTTCATACATTTTTAATGCCTACCATTGCTGCCAAGGGGGGGGGGGGTGCAAAAAAAAAGTCTTGGGGACACCTGCAAGGTGGGGTACCAAAAGTAAGGGCCTGTGCTTCAATTTTGCAAATTTCCACTTTTCTTGTCCTCTATCCAAAAAAATAAAACAATAGAAGGGTTCAATTGTTGAAATTCTTCACTTTTGGGCTCAAGAATGCCTTCTGGTGATTTTCAGCTTGAGTTTTAAGAAGTATTGAGGGAGATAAAACTGGTGAATTTCAATTTTGATGTCCTATGCCAATGGTACAGGCCACTACAAACATTTAGGCTTTGTTTGGAGCCAATATAAATATATGTGATATAATCATTGGTTAATTCAATGAAAACTGCAAAATTCAACATAAAGCCTCCAAATATTTTTTCTAGGCAACCTGCAGTACTGGTCTCTTCAATTATGAAGTCAGATTCAACTGATTCAGCCATATTCAGTACTGTAGTACCATTACATTGCTTTTGACCAAAACAAAGCAATATAATGGTTTTACGGTGCTGAAGATGGCTGAATCAATTAAATCTGACTTCATAGTTGATGAGATCAGTCCTGCAGGTTTCCTACAAACAAAATTGGATTCTTTATGTTGAGTTTTGTGTTTTTAATTGAATTTACAAATGATTATATCACCTATATTTATATTGGCTCCAAACGGGGCCTTATTATTTCGCAAATAAAAGTCAACATGAAAAAAATAAAACCAAAATTTCACTCAGGGGAACAAACTGAGCATGCTGAGCCAAAAAAATAAAATGTCACAAACTGAGCAAAAATCATTGGACAATGTTTTGGGATGGTTTTTTTCACGGGCCTGGTGGGCCTGGAGCGGGCTTGAGCGGGCCTTGAGCGGGCCTGAGACGGGCCTGCCCCAAAAGCACATTGGGTCAGTATTAAAGGAGTTTTGCCTTGCCCTGGGAGCTGCTGGGTCTTTTGATGGGCCCAAAATCTCAACATGGGCTTTTGGTGGTCTAGAAGTATCAACCCGGGCCACTGAATAGCCCATGGGCCTTTGAATTCCCAAAAAGCCCACCATGATCCCCCACATAGCTATTGGGCTCTTGGTTGCCCATGAAGATCCCTATGGGCCAACAGATACTTCCATCATGGGATCCCATGGGCTTTTTGCCTCCTTTCTGGGCCACAAAAAGCCCATGGGGAGCTTTTTGGACCACCAAAAGCCCATGAGGATATCTGTTGGCCCATGGAGATCTTCATGGGCCACCAAAAGCCCATGAGGGTATCAGTTGGCCCATGGAGATCTTCATGGGCTACCAAGAGCCCATTAGCTATGTGGGGGCTCATGGTGGGCTTTCTGGGAATTCAAAGGCCCATGGGCTATTCAGTGGCCCAAGTTGATACTTCTAGACCACCAAAAGCCCATGTTGAGATTTTGGGCCCATCAAAAGCCCCAGAAGCTCCCAGGGCAAGGCAAAACTCCTTTAATACTGACCCAATGTGCTTTTGGGGTAGGCCCGTCTCAGGCCCGCTCAAGGCCTGCTCAAGCCCGCTCCAGGCCCGCCAGGCCCGTGAAAAAAAACCATCCCAAAACATTGTCCAATGATTTTTGCTCAGTTTGGGACATTTTATTTTTTTGGCTCAGCATGCTCAGTTTGTTCCCCTGAGTGAAATTCTGGTTTCATTTTTTTTATGTTGACTTTTATTTCTTTTTTGGGCAAAATAATAAATGTTTGTAGTGGGCCCTAAGACAAGGTGTGCTGCTGAGGGGGGGAAGGGGGCTTTTCTGGTGCACTCTCAGGAATTTCATACATCTTGGTTACTACCCTCCCTTACCCAGGAAAAATTTCATACACTTGAAGTGCTTACCATTGAGGCCAAAAAAGCCCATTCATACCATTTTTGTGCCTACCATATTGGGTTTTTGCCAAAAAATTCATACATTTTCATTACCCCCATTTATAAGGGGTTTCCAGGGTCCTGCAACACCATACATAAAATCCCCATGCGGATGGCCAATTGGAATAGCCTATGTACATATTCCGATCGTAATCCGAGCTAGTTTAGCCCAGACCAATCTAGCGACGGATGCGGATGCTCTGAAGAGCCCCGCTTCAATCCCGAAATATCCGCCCATATCCGCAGGTTTTGGAACCTCGGGCTTCAGATATCTGGCTTGATCCGCGGTCCCTTACCCCACGCGGGCTACTGGGGGTTGAAGTGCCTAGCTGAAAACTATCAGACTCGGGCAACCGCGAAAGCAAGCATGATCCTCAAGTTGGAGCTATCCTCGACCCTCGCCATCCTGGCCCTTGTCACTCATTATTTGGCAAATGGTTAGCCCCAATAAATAAACAAAAAAACCCACAACGATGACAAGATTGAGACCCGAGAAAACGATGATGATAGACTAACAGAAGGGTTTTGGTTTTGGGATCCGAATATTTCTAGCTCATAATGAACCAGAAACAGAAGACGAAATCAGGAATTATCTCGACTCACAACGTTCAATCTATCACTGCTACCCCGAAATCTTGAGTCAAGTAGAACAACGCAAATCAGCGTTTCTCAAAGCTTCGTCGACCGCCCAATTTGTGGATCAAACGGCCTCTTCAAAACTCGACACGCTCGAATTTGGCTCTTCCGCACCGGAGCTTCCACCCGATCATCAGTTTCCTGATTCTCCTTCAAACCTCATCTGCACCCAGAACCCTAGCCGGCTGTCGGCTAAAATCAACAAAATTCGTAACTCAACTTGTGTACTGTGTGCGTGGATCTACATCTTCTCTCTACTTTAATATCTCAAGATAATGTTCCAGAAAGAAGTACATCAAATCCACATATATAGGTATCTCTCCAGATAGGTCCTCCCTACACAAATCGGGACAAAAGACGAAGTACAACCAGACGAAATCACTCTGCCACTTTCTGAGTTGAAAGCACCGAAAATCAATCTGATCACTTCACTTTTTACGTTTTTCATTGCATGAAACCAGCTCCGATCGTTCGTGCTGGGCCTTATTATCACCTAGAGGGACATCCAATCAGACAGGACTTGGCTGAATGGCAAGAGGGATTACCACTTGTACGTAATTGTTTCCCCAGAGTTTTGTTCGTTCGTTTTAATGAGCAAAAACAGGTCGGAAGGAAGTAAGAATTTGCAACGGTTGACGGCAAAAATGTAACTAACACCACAATATCCAAACAACGTCCTGCGGGTTCTAGTCTTTAGACATTGGGGTGATCGATGTCACGACGTGTCAACCGGTTCAAGGAGTACTTGTAGATATTTGGCATGCAAATGCCACCGGATTCTATGCTGGCCATCCAAGTCCGCCAGAGGGTTTCGAAAAAGAGAAGCCTCAAGTTGGTGGTGCAAGGGCTGGACTGTTGCCTGCTTATCCCCGGAAGCTCTTTCATGAGCAATGGCTTCGGGGGGCTTGGCCTACGGATAAGAAAGGCGTGGTCCGCTTCAATACCATCTTCCCGGGCTATTATACTGGTCGCGCAACACGTAAGCGTTCTCACACCAAGCGAGGAGAAAAAACATTCATTACTACTGTTTCTATTTCTGGTTTATGAATCGGCAGAATGATACCGTTTTTTTTTTTTTTTGGAACAGATATTCATGCAGAGGTTCACATGGACTGGGAGGTAACTTCGAATGGAACCTTCAGATCTGAAGATGTACAATACATTGGACAGTTCTTTTTTGACGATGAGATCAACATGAGTGTAGATAAGATGTGGCCGTATACCCAAAACCCAGTCGAACATAGAACCCGGAACTGGAGAGATTCCCTGAAAGTCTTCCAAGAGTCAAGCGCCAACGGATTTCAACCGACTATGGATGTCGTGAAGGTCGGCTCCGTTATCAACCAAGGGCTCGTTGGTTTTATGACGATTGGTATCGATTTGTCCCACCGTTTTGAGCATCATTATAATCCCATGAAGTCGGATTGGGATTTTTAGAGCTTCGTCTGCACTCATACTTTTACATTAAATCTCTTCTTACTCCCTATCAGACAAATCTTGGTCGAACATTGCTCCTTTGGGTGTCGGATGGAACTTGACAAACCTCTTTTATTCCTTTATCTCGCACTGGTTTAACCCATCAATCTCATCTTTTCATCATTGTATTATATACATGTAAGAACAACATTTGGGCTTGATGCGGAAGATCGATTGCTGTTTATTTCTGGTCAATACTCAGTACTGCGAGAGTAAAGCAGAACACCTAGGCCGCATCAATATGTTCTGCATCAATTGTATCATTTCATGATAAGGATACCCCTGAAGGAGTTCAAGCCCTTGGGAGTGTTGCTATGAGGTTTATATTTTTGATAAAATGCATAGCAGCAAGTGATCAAACCAATCAATTAATCAAATTCACAGTTTTTGTAAAAAAAAAATGTTCATAAACACCTCAAAATGTGCTTTAAAGTTTTGTAAATTTCAACTGTGAACCCCCCTATTTAAAAATTGTATTCAGGGAAGGAGCATTGGTATAATTAGCAAAATGTGTGATTGGATGATGTACTTGAGATAGGTAACAAAGAAAAACAAACATTGAAGGCAGAAAATGACTTCCCATCAGCATTTAGAGAGCTCTAGATGCCCCTTGAACTCTGAAATCAAGACACCTACCAAAACAATAAACAACACATGAGAGCAATGAGCTACAGGCTTAGCAATTCACTTCCCTTTTTACTGCAAATTACAAGTTTGGGTGTGTAAATTGAGATCTGCAAGGCTCCCAGACTCAACATGAAGTCATCCAGTACTACAGTGGGTGGTTACATGTTGTGTTATCCATGCTATTTGCTCAACGTAACTACCTGTGTTATCCACCACACCTTGTTACAATACAAGTAACAGGCCGGTTAAGTGGCATATCTTTAGCGTAACGGTGTTGGAAAAAGACCCGTTACACTACATTATTGCTTGGATAACACAATAACAAGCCCTTAAGGGCCATTTTGGAGCTGAAATTGGCTTGTTATCTGGCGCGCCGCGGGCCCCAATACTGCAACAAGCAGAAAAAAATGATTCAAGCAGTGGTGCAATAATGTAGCGCACCACTGTTACAAGTAACTGTAATGATAATGGCTTAAAACCTGTTATGTTACCTTTATTGGTACTGTTACCCACCATTTGGCAGTAGTCAGATAATTCAACACTTGATGTTTCAATTCATAGATTCAAGAATTACTTCAAATCTTCTGGCACACACTTTAACAGTCACAGATAAATATGTGTGATTCCATGGAGGTAACTTTCTATTATTGCATGTCAACTGGCAGCAGTTTCTTGTTTTTTTTTTTTTTGACAGTTACAGATAAATATGTGTGATTCCATGTATGCATAACTGTCATCCCATTCATCATACCAGTATTAGGACTTATCACCAGGAAAAATAAGTTGGCAACAGACATCAGGTGACATCAAGCAACAATGTCTGTCACTTTTTTCCAGCTGTGATGCTACCACTAAAATGGCCCCTTTGTTTACTACAGGGGGATTTCCATGTGTACAACTTTGCAAATGTTGAGTATATCATTGTAATTAGGCTGATGCATCACCTGTAGTCCAGTAACAGCTTATTTTTCCTGTTGTCTATCTCTTGTCAGTAGCATCAGTTTCAGAAAATTTTCACTTGGATTTGTGGGCAATTTCAAAAAAAATAGCAACATAAAAAACGCCATTTGCATCAGTCAGGTTCAGCCATATCTATTGGTCATACCTTGGTAGTTGGTAAGTTTTCTTGGCAAGGGTTTTTCCTTGTAATACCACAGATTTTCCTTGGAAGTTGGAACACATCATATTTTCCTTGGAATAAATCAGCTTTTGAAGATGTGATTCATCTGCACTGGCAATCTTTTACCTTTGCATTAAGCCAATCAAACCCCTGAAACCTGACAAAAAACCCAGTTGAGTAAAAACATGCTTGAAGTTGCAATTATAAGTACCATATCTTCTTTTGAATGAAGCTTAGTGTCTCTCCTGAAAAAACACTATAAATTCAAAACTTTGATAATTCCAATGTTTGAAAAAACAGCAAGCCTAACCTCTGGCTGCTGGGTTTCAAAATTTTATGTACTGCACTTTCTGAAACCCAAATTCAGTCAGACTGATAAAATTAATTGTGATGACACATATGTATTTGTGTATAGGCAGATGATGTACTTAGATGTAGATAGATGACATGTACAAAATTCTTGACCCTTCTTGAGTCTGCAATAGAATGATGAGATGTTCTCTTCTCCAACAGCCAAAAACATTCACTTAAAGGCATCCACAGTGTAAAATCAACAAGTTGGAAGATATTTCTGCAACTGACCATTTCCATTCAACTATAGAGTCACTTGAAGAGATCAAGATCAAAATGAAAAATTTATTTACTTTGAAATATCTCATGATGCTTCTCCAAATAAAAGAAAGCTCATCAATGTTACTGCCAGACCCAAATCAACCCAGGTCAGAAATTGTAGATATTGATCATATGCTATCAACCAATTGGCATGAGATACAAAGATATTTGACACTTCCTCAATCTTGTGGTGAGGTTTTCAATTTTCCTGGAAATTGTGATCAACAAAAAATTCAACCCCATTCTTCTGGCACCAGCACTATGCTCATTTCTGGGGGTGACCTTACTTCCACTAGAGATGTTAATGATGCTGTTTATTTTAATTCAAGACCTACAAAGAAAAACTCTATTGCCAGGGAAATTACTTCTACACAAGGAATGATTATCAGAGGGGGGCCCACTTCTAGAGGTGAACTATTTTACAACATTAGTCCTACTTCCAGGAATGGCCCTTCTAGCAAGATATCATATTCTAGCAGCAGTCTTACTCCTAATCTTGTGTTCAATTCCAACAATAAGTATTTTCTTCTCCCTTCCAAACAAAATAAAGACATAATAGTTTCTGAAAGGGGAAAAAATCAGGATTTATTGATATTCAAGAACCAGAACATTTTGACTCAAGGATCCAAATCAAAAAACTTAGAGGAATCCAAGTTCAATCCCGATGGGCTGGAAGAAAGGATAAAAAAACTGGCAGACTTTCCAGTAGATGGATTACAGGCTAAAGATTCACTGAAGTCTAAAAGAGGACCAAGAAATTCAGCAAAAGAAATGTCACAGTCCAATGGTTTCTGTGAGGATGATTTCTTGAGAAAATCCACTGAATATAGTAATATGATAGATAAAAAAGTATTAAATTACTCAATTCCCCTTAGAGAGCTCCCCAGCTCATCAAGAGCCAAGCGGGTGGCTGGAAACAAGACAAAAATGAGATCAATATCTAGGCCCAGGGACAAAAAGGTACAGATTGGGAAAGATATTTTACACCAATCAGAGCAATGTATAAATTTTAAGCAATATCCCATCTTCTCAGATTAAATGGAGAACCTGAAAAATAGACTTTGTAAATGGGCTACTTCCAAAGTCATGAAAAAAAATAACCAGCAATCTACGATTTCACGCATCAGACATTATGTAGAAAATACAACAAAGATATCAACTTTCCTTATAATTAAGTTGGTTTCTCTCCTCAATGAGCGCCCGTTTGAATTCACCAGCAAAACAGAGGTGGAAGATATCTTGTATTTCATGAAAAACTTCTGGGAGGAAAGAAAAAAAGAAGGGGAAAAACAGCAGACAGAATATTGTTGGCTGTCTAAAATTTCAGATCTGTTAGATCCAAATAAGCCCAAGAACATAAAACTATCTTATAAGGGTTTTGCACTTTGGTTTGCTACTTCTGAAGACATTGTCAAATATTGGGCAAGAAGAAATATGCACATGCTACCAAACAAAATTTTCAATGGAAAATGGATGCTCAATCATGATGGAATAATAAAAAGAGCTTTGAAAGAGATCATAAATACAAGCACAAATCAAGAAACTACAAGCAGTTGAAATGCAACAGCTCCCAGAAAGCTTGTGGTATTATACAAGACCTTTTCAAGGCTTAACCTTGACCAAGCTTCAACATACCATGACTGTGATTGTGCAGAAGAAAGCTGATGTATGTTTGGGTGGAACTAGAAAAGCAGTCTCACAGAGGTAACCCACATTTCTACTGCTAGCAGTTTAGTGAGTTTTTCTTGTAGTGCATAGATTTTGAAAACAAGAAAAAAATTCATAATTTGATAGGGTAAAAATCAGAAACAAATGAAAATTAGAACAATTTCAGGAGATTAGTATTTTACTAGAGGCCAAGGCGGCTCTGCCACTGCAGGGCAAAAAGGCCCAAGGTCACAGTTGTGGGTGGAAAGTTACTGTGCACCGTTTTGGAGCTTGTCCAGATGGTCTGGGGGCAAAAAAATGAATAAATAGGCCTTTTAAACAGTTTTGGAAAATATGAGTTCATTTCAAATGCTTGATTGCAATAAGCGTAACAGCATGCTCAGCTATACACCCACTTATACTACACTGGGTTATCCCACTTTTCAGCTTGGTTTTCCTCTTGAAGCTGCATAACATACACCAGGCTGAAAACAGAGGCAATGCGTCCACCTTGCCTGTGTTTTGGGCCCTGATTTTTTATTGGGTTGAGGGAAACCAATTGCTTGTTACCGAGAGCAGGGAGTTGCATTAGGTGTTCCACATAGATGTTCATCCTTGCTTCAGTGCTTCCCCTCATCTAAAATCACTATATTATCTACTCAATAGTTTTTTATCCCACCATCTCAATTGAATTTTTCCAAATTCTCAAGTGATATTTGATGAAAATTTCATTGTACCTAGATGGAAAGATCAATGCAGTTATTTCTATTTCTTATTAATCTCCAGGTTGGTATTTAAAAATGATTGGGAGTGGTGGCATCATGAATGAGTCAAACTGCCAGATTCATGAAAAAATGAGGCAAGCTGACACTTGGTTCCTGAGTGTGACAACAGCCAAACAAAGAAAAATCATCATGAGGAAGAAAGAAATATCACTTTTTTAGGTTCAAGGATCTGAATAAATCAAACAAATATCAGGATAGACCTCAACAATGAAAAATGTTTTTTGTGTTGGGTATAAACCAATCAGTCAAGCATAAAAAAATATATTAACTCTGGTGCCCACTTCTTATGGCTGTTGTTATCAGAGGAAAACTAAGTGTTTCTTCCATATTTGTTTCAGCTCTTGCTATTTTAGACTTTCATGTGAAAGATCATGTGAAAGACCAGTTCTGCCACCGCTTCACTGCAGGATTTTGAATGAGCAGGGTTGTCGGGGAGAGAATTGGTGGTGGTGAGGGTGGGGGAGAATCCTTGCAGGTAAGGATGGCTAATGGGCAGCCCGGCAACATCCAAACAAGGGGTTTGAGCTATTTCTTGAACAGGCCTCTCATCTAAGTAAATGGTCTAGAACCCCAGAGGCTGTCTTTTCTGGTTCATGATCAAAAAATTCAATTGGCGCAATTGGAGCCCGCAGGTGGCCCATTGGAAAGCCCGCCCATTAGCCATCCTGGCTTGCGGGTTCGGAGTAGAGGAGCGCGTGGTTTCCTCTCGTCGAGGATGTAATCAGATGGACGGAGAGGGCGGGCGCGGACTGGAGGATAGGGCAGGGGATTGATGGACATACATAGAAAGCGTTGAAGATCTCGGTCATGACATCGAGGAGCATGATGCTTCCTGTGGGGCAGGCGAGGACCGGCGCCGAGGCAGGCGGAGCAATGGACGATGACAGGACCTTCACCGGCGTCGACGGCCTGCTGGACGCTCCCAGGGTGGGTGGGCAGGGGTGGGCTGCAGGTGGGTGGTGACTAAGGCGTCGAAGGCCTGGGCGGCAAGAGAATTGATTTCGTGGGAGGCCCGCTATGACGGGCACAGACCGGTCATCGGAGATCCAAGTCCCCTCAATGACCGGCACAGACCGGTCATCGGGAGGAGATTTTAGTCCCCTTGATGACCGGTGCAGACCGGTCATTGGGAGGAGATCTGAGTCCCATTGATGGCCAGTCAGACCGGTCAACCGGCCATCGAGAGGTGTGAGCTCCCTCGATGGCCAGTCAGACCAGTCATTGAGAGGTATGAGCGCCCTCGATGGCCGGTCTGACTGGTCATCCAGAGATGTGCAGACCGCCAAGGAGGTCGAAGCCTCCCCGGCAAGCAAGGGCACATTCTGACTGCTTGAAGCCGACTTCCTCCGATTCGGAACAACCCTGGATGTCCCTGACTGGTCATCCAGAGGAGTAAACCTCTCAAGCTGACCTGTAAACACTCGGACGAGTGTGTACAGGACAGCATTTTGTCTGCCCAGGTGCAGGGCCCTGGCAACAGAGTTGTGTTCAGGCAGGTGCAAAGAATGTCAGAGCCCCGGGACCTTGTGTCATGTGCGAGCTGGGACCAATACTTAAAGGGCTAGGGGGAAGCTGTTTGTCCCCCCAGGGGATCTGGATTTTGTCCCGCCCCCTCCCTGAAGGCCCCCTATTTAATTCGAGTAGGCTCCTTCTTGATTTCAAAAAAATACAAATTTGAACCTTGAACAAAACTTTAAAATTTAAACTTCAAACTCACACAAAACAAAAAATATGCCACAATCAAAACATACAAAAAATAAAATAAACTCAAACAAAACCAAAAATTTACACTCAAACAAAACATAAACTCTAAATTCAAACAAACCATAAGCTCTAAACTCAAGCAAGAAAACCAACTTGAACTTTTTAAACTCAAAAAACACAAATTTGAAACTTTTAATTTCTTTTGCCTGCAATTTCAATGAAATGCAGCATGAACCCATGAAGTCAGTTTCTGTGAAACTGTGGTTTTAATAAACTTGGATGCGTTTTCAGACTGGTTATAACTATTGATAATGTGGTTGTTATGATAAGTTCTTCTGCCGTTGTTGATGTTATAATTTGTACTACTACTACTACTACTAATACTACTACTACTACTACTACTACTACTACTACTACTACTACTACTACTACTACTACTACTACTACTACTACTACTACTACTACTACTACTACTACTACTACTACTACTACTACTAATGTCCTAATAATTAGAATGGGTTGTTGGTGGGTTGGTTGGTTGTTGGTTGGTTGTTGGTTGGTTGGTTGTTGATTGTGGGTTCTACTACTGCACTAACACTCTACTGACTGACTGAATCTACACTGCTCAAGACTACTACTGCTAAACTACTACTGCTAAACTACCATATGTGACCAGACCTCTATAGGTTGATGGTGAAAAAGAGAAATTATGGGGGGGAGAAGAGCTCCTTTTATATTTAAGAGTGAGGGATTTTAACTCCAGGTGAATGTGTGTGACGGAATTTAGCTGCAGGGGATCTCAGTTGCACAGCATATTTACACCTTTACTGCACAGCCAGCACAGCCACACAAACAACAAGGGAATTATGCTGCAGTGACACTCTTTTTACAACATATCTGCCCACATATATTGCACTGCCTGATGTCAGGTGTTGCTATGTAACCAATCCACATTCCATAGCCTTCAGAATGTGTTGCTATGTAACCAAGCCACCTTCCATAGCTTTCAGAATGGTTTGCTATGTAGCCAAGCCACCTTCCATGCACTCTGCACCTAACTAGAGTCAACGGTGGGTCGCTACTTTACGGTTATCAATATTGTAACGTGATTGTAGCAATTTTTGGTCCCTCTACGCTAACCGGACCAGTGGCAATGGGGAAATGTGGTGCAATATCAATATCGCACCGGGCGGGTGTTTTTTTTTCAAGGCCGCTACGATATCTATCACCAGGAAAATATAATAGTCAGTTGATGACAAGTGACATCATGCCAGCTCCAGCCAACTACCCACCATCTATCCAATATCTATCCACTATCTACCCCAATCTCCCAACCATCTCTTCAACTTCCAAAATTTACCAAGGAGGTCCTGATCAGTTTTTGATTGACTCAATTGATACTCAGTTCTGTCCAGCTGATGCTCAGCTTTGTTACCCAGCCCATACTCAGCTTTTCTGCCCAGCTCATACTCAGCTTTGTCACGCAGCTCACTTTCAGCATTGGAATAAAGCCTTATGACAACACTGGGTTGCTACGCTATGCTACGCTATTTCAGCGCTACGCGTTAGCGTAGCGGCAAAAAGCGCCCATCTATTTTGCATAGCGTTAGCGCACTGTTAGCGCCGCTACGCTGCGCTAATTTTCAGCGGCGCTACGCTGCGCTAATTTTCAGTGGCGCTAACAGCGCGCCAATTCTTTGTTAGCGTTAGCGCGCCGCTACAGTCGCTACGCTACGCTGCGCTGCGCTACAGCGCTTTTAGCGGAAAAAAATAGCGCGCGCTTTTTTGCGCCCTGCATGTGTAGCGTTAGCGCAATTGCGCGCATCTGCGCTAACGCTACGCTATCAGCTAAAATAGCTGCGCACCGCGTGCGCGTAGCGTTAGCGCATATGCGTTCAATTGCGCTAACGCTACGCTAAAAAATAGCGCATTTGCGCTGCGCTACGCTACGCTAACCGCTATGGTTAGCGTAGCAACCCAGTGTTGCTTTTGACAAGTTCTTGCCCAGCTGATGCTCAGCTTTGTACTAGTACTGGCGCAGCTGATGCTCAGCTTTTTACCAGCCCTTGCTCAGTGTTTTCCCAGTCCTGGCCCAGCTGATGCTCATCTTTGACCCAGTCCTGGGCCAGCTGGCCAGCTGATGCTCAGCTTGCTGAGTATCAGCTGAGCCAGGCCAGGGAAAAAGATGGGCATCAGCTTGTAAAGGACCAGAGCTGAAAAGCAGCTAGGCTAGGGACAAATCTGAGCATCAGCTGAGCCAGGGCCATATATGATCATCAGGTGGCTGGTGCCAAAGCTGAGCATCAGCTGGGCCAGGAAAAAAGCTGAGCATCAGCTGAGCCAGGGTAAAAGCTGAGCATCAGCTGAGCCAAGGTAAAAGCTGAGCATCAGCTGAGCCAGGGTAAAAGCTGAGCATCAGCTGGTCCTAGGCCAAAGCAGAGCATCAGCTGGGCCTAGGCCAAAGCTGAGCATCATCTACTTTTGTCACATTGAGTGCTTTGCTCCTGTCATGCAAGCCCTAAATGTGCTGGTGGAGAGGAGCAGCATTAAAGCAGCATTGAATTTGGAGAAGTGTTGGAGCTGAAACCAAAGCTGCATCATGTCACTTGCCATCAAGTGAATATTTTTTTTCCTGGTGTATGGGCAGAGCAGCAGGTATTTATCAACATGTTGAGCAAGAAAAGGCCATTTCAGGGCTGATTTGGCCTTTCACTGCTCAATAAAGTGTTGCTCTGCTTGATAAGGGCCAATTTGACCCTTAATTGCTCAATAAAATGTTAATTTTCTCAATAACACGTTACTTTACTAGTAACAGCTGTACAAAAAAAGGCCAGTTACGATAACCGTGACGCAGCAATCCGCGCGCGAGCGTTAAAAATAACTGTAAAAATGTTAGGCGCAGCTTGCTACTTTACTCTACAGCCCCGGTTATTGCAGAGTAAAGTAGTGACCCACCGTTGCTAGAATATTCCTTCTTTCCAGGATTTGGGGTTCAAAGCCTCTCTCTGATCCTTGTTCCTTCCTCCTTCCCCATCTATGTGTCTCCATTGTGTATTCTTCCGTCCAATACGCCGTGGTGACCAAAGGGTGTATGTACGTAAATGTTGTGACTGTTGTGTAAGACTGGCTCCTCCTTGTATAATGGGGTTCACATGTATGTAACTGTACTATAACAATACCTTTGCATGTGTGCTTTTGGCATTGCAACAGGCACAGAACACCACACCGCTTGAACAGACTCTTAACACAAAAATAGCATCAAGGCTGGCATTACAAGCATGCAAACGCCAGTGGTACTTGCATGAAAGATACTTGTACAGGTTTGTTTGGCCCCCAGAAGCTATTATTTAGTTATATGTAGATGGGAGCATGGTCATTAATCCAGTCAAACTGTTAGAAGAAATGACCTCCCATCTTAGGGTACCTGGTACTACCTGGCGGGTACTGCGGGTGCCTAGCGGGTACCTGCCAAGTGGTACCATGTACCTGTTCTTTGTTGAAAAAAACAGTGGGTACCTGGGTACCACCTGCCCGCACCTGTCCAAACCCGCCCTATTTTTTTGGGGGGGGTCAGGGGACTTGTTTGGGTGGAAACCAAATTAGAGATGGCCGCAGATACCTAGCACCCGGCAAAATCCGCCAACACCCGCCGCTGTTGGTTGGCAGGCAAACGAGACAGCCGCGCGATCATGCTTTCCTGTCCATTTGCATTCAAACGGACAGGACCATTTTTTTCAGCCTGGTTGTTTACGTGCAAACGTACAGGGCAATAATACTGCCCTGCCTGTTTGCTTGCAAGCAGGCAGTCACAGGACAGCCGCGCGACAGCGCGCAATCATGCCGTTCTGTACGTTTGAATTCAAAAGGACAGTTTGTTTCAGCCTTGTCATTTGCGTGCAAACCTACCACAGGATAATACTACCCTATCTGTTTGGGAAAATTTGTTTCAGCCTTGCCCTTTGCATGCTGTCAGTATACATAAAGTTTATTAGGGGGTTTCAAACTTGGCCAGGTGTGACTTGCATGCACACCAAGTTGCAAAATTTCATGCAAGACACCTTGCAATACACCCCCCAAGCCTACTTGAACATTTTTTTTCAAGGTGGTGTTCAAGAACAGCCTTGAACACCAACTTGCAAGAGTGCATGCCAATTGCACATGTCTAACTTTGAATCCCCCTATTAAACACTTTTTGAGAGCAAGTACCAGTGATACATACACCACCCCAGGCACCGCCCATACCCGGGCAAGCAGTACCAGGTGCCAAATGTTGGTCAACAATGGACCAGTACCCGGTTCTTGGATGCCATCCCTATATTAGTATCATATCAAATGACCAATAAAAAATTGATTGATCAAATTTGGGTGTTGCTGTTATTTCAGTTGGGAAAATCTTGTATGTGCAGTGCCCTACCAGATGTTTATGGCAGTTCTACAGGTCTCGCCCCTCTACCCCTGGTCATAAACATTTATTAGGGACCTGTACATTCCACAACAGTCAAAATTGTTGTGTATTAGTTTCATGGTACAAACATGTTGGTATTGGTTTATGAATACAATATGTGATACCTTTTGTTGACTGAAAAACAGTGTATAATATGATATATCTAATCACTATTCCTCAAACTACACTTTTTGAAAATTGACTGTGAGACTCAGTCAAACCAAAGTACAATGTTAGATTACAGATTTATATATACAGGTCTCTTGGCCTGTCATGAATCTGAGATGTATTCATGATATTTTCTCATCAGCTTGAAATTCCTCCAAACTATCTCTTCCCAAAAAAATCCACTCAAATCCAGTCAAAGTTTAAAATCAACCAGGTCTGAGGTTTTTCTACAAGTGACCATCTAGTCTGGTCCCTTCAACAGAGCACAATCCAAAATGAAGACTTTCTTGACTTTAAGATTTTTCATGCTTATCCAATTGAAACAAAGTTCATCAACATTACTGCCAAACCCAAATCAAACCAGATCAGAAATTATGAATCTTGATCTCATGCTATCAACCAATTGGAATGAGATACAAAGTTATCTGACACTGCCCCAATCAGTGGGCAAGTTTTTAAATCATCCTGGCAGTGATCAACCAAAAGTTCAACCACATCATATTGCCACTACCATTGCTCCAATCCCTGGGGGTGGCCTTGATTTTACTGAAGAAGTTACTGGTAATTTGCACCTTAGTTCTACCCAGAAAAATCCTCCGTTTGGGGATCTTACTTCTAGCAACAGAATTTTTTTCCAAGGTGGCCCCACTTCTGGTGGTGGTGGCACCACTAGAGGTGGCCCCACTTCTAGTGGTGACCTAGTTTACAAAATTGGCCCTACTCCTGGCAATGGTCCTTCTAGTGACATATCACATTCTACTGGTGGCAGCCTCCAATCTAATATTGAACCCAATTCCAACATCAAGGATTTTTTTGTTCCTTTTAAACGCAAGACTGACAGAATGGTCTCTGGAAGGAAACGAAATAAGGATTTAGTAAACAAAAAAATCAAGATTTTCCAGGGAAGCCAGACAAGCTTGGATCAAGAATTCAAATCAAGAACCTTGGATGAATCCAATTTAGATCCAAGTGGTCAAAAAGAAAGAATCAAACAACTTGCAGACAATACTTTGTATTCAGTACTACTAAAGGCTAAGAATTCAATTCTTGTTCCAGAGCTCCTCCATTCATCAAGAGCCAAGAAAGACACTAGAAACCAGATGAAACCTAAATCATTGTGCAAGACTAGAACTAGGGACACAAAAGCAGAAATTGGAGAACAACTTATCCACCAATCAGAGAAATTCATAAATTTTCACCAATATCCAGTCTTCTCAAATGAAATGGAGAAACTAAAAGAGGTACTTAATTCATGGGCAGCTGCAAAAGACACCAAAAATTTGAACCAGCATCGTACAGTTACATGCATTAGAAATTTTGTAGAAAACACAACAAAGATATCAACCTTTCTTATAATCAGGGTGGTTTTGCTCATAAATGAGAACCCATATCAATTTGCCAGCAAAAAAGATGTAGAAGATGTTTTGTATTTCATGAAAGAATTTTGGGAGCAAAGGAAAAAAGGAGCTATAACACAACAGACAGAATCCCGTTGGTTATCTAAGATCTCAGATATATTGGATCCAAATAATCCAAAAAGTAGAAGATTGTCTTATAAGGGTCCTGCACTTTGGTTTGCTACCTCTGAAGACATTGTAAAATATTGGGCAAAAAGAAATATGCATATGTTCAAACCCAATACCTTTGCCAATGGCAAGTGGTTGCTCAATCATGACAAAATAATCAAAAGAGCCATCAAAAACATCATAGCTGTGGAAAACATGTAAAACCTGCATAAGTTGACAGAGGACAAATCAGAAACCACTAAAGATTAGAGTCATTTAAGCAAAACACCAGCGTCCAATTGTCCAATGACAAACAACTCAAAATAAATTTCAGTAAACCATGATTTTATGATCCATTTTAGCCTCCTTTACTCCTGATCTTGGAGAAAATTTTAATTCTTCAAAGGAGGTCCAGGCAAAGCAATATCTTTTCATTCAATCTTAGAACATATATTGAAACTCAAAGTTATCAAAACTAGTCAGCCTCTTAGATTTGTCTCATCTAATACCACTTCCTTCCTCTAATCCCAGAAAAACACCTCTCCCAAACCATCCACTTCCTTCAATGACTTCATCAAACATTAAATACTCAAGAATAAAACCTTAACTCATCAAGAGTCAAGATCTCACTCAATCAGTACCTTTGATAATCTTTGGATGTCTTGGCCTGCTTCAATTTTGTGAGAATGAACTCATCACAACTTCTCCTTTTTGGCTTTATTTCATTCAATATATTTTTTGATCTCTGACTCATTATTTTTCCTAATTAACAGTCCTTGTCTATTCTCATTTGTTTTCCCTATTAGAGTTATTGCACACACCTTGGTTATGCCTCTTTTTTTCTTATTAATTTATCATACTCTTTGTTTCTACTTGATTTATCTCTATTAATTTTTCTTTCTGTTTTGGTAGTTGTTCTGTCAGAAGATTTCCTCCTTTTACTATCAGCCAAAATAGGGCTCCAAACTTAAAGCCATCAATTGATTTATCCATTTGTGTTAGGTTTTCCTACCCTTTAAGACACTGAATAGAGTCTAAGGATGTCTATGTTAACCACCCAATAATCATATATCTTAAGGCCATGTGCACATATAAAGCTGAGCATTCTTTATTGCCAGAAAAACAAAGTTCCTTGGGACAATTTTACAAAAGGTGTACAAATGATGAGTTTTGAAAACTGTCCTCAGGACAGCTTGACAAAAAGCCCCCTATGAAGATGGCTCTTGGGATGACATCAGTTAGAGATGGCCCCAACAAACCTGTTGCGGGTACCTGCTATCCGCTGGCAGGTACCCTCCCATGGTCGGTGGGTACCAGCCAGCGTGCACGTGTTTGGGTGCGGATGCTGGATTTCTGGGAGAAATCAAGCGGGTACCCTGGTATTATAGCGGGTACCTGCTCTTGTTTGGGCAGGTGGCAGCTGCCATGACAACCAGCCGGTCAAAGAGGTTTTGTAACCTCTTTGACGGGAAGGAATCCTTCTGGTCAAAGGGGTTACAGAACCTCTTCAACTGGAAGGCCTTTCCAGTCAAAGAGGTTTTGTAACCTCTTCAAAGGCCTTCCAGTTGAAGAAGTTCTGTAACCCCTTTGACCGGAAGGATCCCTTCCAGTTGAAGAGGCTACAGAACCCCTTTGACCAGAAGGAATTCCTCCGGTCAAAGAGGTTTTGTAACCTCTTTGACTAGAAGGAATCCTTCTGGTCGATTTTGAGGGGCAGGTACCTGCAGGTACCCGCTCTGACTGCCCCAGGCGGTGCGGGTGTCAAACTTTTGGCAAAAAAGCTGGCAGGTACCCTGGTTCACAGGGGCCATCTCTAACATCAGTCCAGATGAGTCCTCAGGATGGTTTTGGATGCTTTCAAGAGCTTCCTTGGGACCCCTTGTGAAGTCTTGCAGGTTTCTGGAGAGCGGAGAATGCAAGAGAACTAATTTGGGGAATATATTGCACGGCTCAAAGCCTCCTTTTATAGGCAAGAGGTTGGTAGCAAGGTTGAAGGGATAAGAAGAACACAAGGGAAAAGAGATATATCCCATGAGATGGGATGGTACAAGATGGAGGGTAAGAGACGGATAAAGGTAAAGAGGATGGCCAGACTTGGAGAAGTCTGGTCACGGCTTAGATCACTCATGTACACGCTTTGGAGAGATAAGCTATAATTATTGGAAATACATAGCCAAGGATGGCTGAAGATACAGTACAAGTAAGAGAATCCGGTCTTGGATAAGACCGGTAAGAAGACCTAAGGTTCAGAGCCGGACATCACCTATTCCTCACCCTGACCCTGGTCATATCCGGAATCCGGCCGGATTTTCCCGGATCTGAAACAGGTACAAAAGCAAGGGGCAAGAAGTGCCAATCTGATTGTGTATGCCGGGGATTCCCCGGTACAGTCCCCAATTCATGCGGGTTTGACGGGTATTCCCTGAGAAAAGACCCAATTTTAGGGTGTTTTCTGAGGTTTACCCGCATAAATCCTCCTTTTGGAGCGCTTTTCACTATCCGACCGGATTCCGGATCTCTGGAGCTCAATCCCGAACCCGGATCTGGCCTGCGGGGTTTCCGGATTACGCCGGATCTGCGGGGTCCGGATCGGACCCTTCTGAGGACCTAGTAAAAGGGAAGCCGAGAGCGGCTAAGAAAAGGATGAGAGCCCGAGAGCGGGCAGAAGAGATGCCTATAATAGGCACAAGCTATGATACCGGGAAAGGGAAGACCGGCGAGTATTCACACCCTGGTGGCCTGGAATGTCCTCAGGGCATGATGAAGCTGACCTGGTGTTGCTTTTAGAATAAATCATCTTTGGAACAGGGGTGAACTTGAAAAATTCCCAATGTGGTGTACATTTGTATCAGAACCTTGGGATTGCCCATGAAAGTGATGAATCTCAGGTAAGGCAAAACAGATGCCTTTCCATCAAAAATTAAGCTCTGGTTTTTAAACTTCATTCTACAAGGGCTGGTCACGGACAGGAAGTCCTCCATTCAAAGCTTTTTGTGTCTAAATCAATGTCTACAATGGTTGCAGATTTGACAGGAAGTACAGCATCGTTAAGTTATAAACTAGATACTTGTTTTGTTGCTGTTTGGTCCGAGGGATGACTTATTTGAATGGCCCATGAACAAAAGAAGTAAAGAAGAGAGATACACAATAAGTACAAAAAAGAGGGAGAGGCAAAAGACAGGGGCGGGGAGAAAGACAATCAAATTAAACTGGGGGTGTGGCTAGGAATACAAGGTTGATTGCTAGAGGGCTGATTGGAGTTAGAAGCAAATCCCATAAGATCCTGGCTATCATTGTTATTAGGAAGAAGACCAGAGGAATTAAGATTGGCGTTTGAGAGGGCCTGTCCGAAGGGGTTGGACTGCGTGACTTGTTGGCCAGGGAGAGCAGGTCTTTGTTCAAGTTGAGCAGCGAGGGAGGCGCCGAAGGAAGACGAGGGCTGGAACGGCTTGATTGTGGAGCCGCCGAACCCGGTGCGTTGGGGGAGGATGGCAGGAAGAGAGTTGTGGAGGGAAGACTGGTTGTCAAAGGCCGAGCTGTTAAAGCCGGTCGGCTGGCTCATCAGTCCTAGTCCTCCTCCTCCTCCAACCCCTACCTGTTGACTTTGATCAGTCTGTGCCTTGGGCTTCGTCACTGCGAATTCACTGGCCACGTTACTGAATAACCCGCCGGTCCCGGCGGCATTCGCGCTCTGAAGGTCCTTTCCGCCCCCCTCCAACTTCGACAATTGCTTCCCGAAGAACTCTTGGAACTCCTGCTTCTTCCGAGCCTCTGCTTCCAATCGCTCCTGCGTCGCTGCATCGGGGACCGCCGATGATTGAGCTGGTGGCGCACTTTGCTGCTGCTGTTTTTGTTGTTGCTGTTGGAATTGGAGTTGTGCTGCTTGTTCACGCGCACGCTGCTGGATCATCGACTGGGAGAAGGCTGATGCGGCTAGTGCATTCATTGATGGGGCATTACCGGAAGGTAGTTTGGGAACAGGTGGTGTTGAGGTTGAGCCGGGGAGTAGCGCAAAGGGATTCCGCGAGCCGGTCACTTGAGACTTAAGGGGGCTGGCGATAGAATGAGTGCTGGATGGTGAAATTGAAGAGCTGAGAGGCGAAAGCACATCGAATTTATTCATGCCTGCTGCCTGGATTGGAGGTGCTGACATCGCACCACTTGATCGATCAGGTTGGCCCGATGGAGGGCCCCATGGTGAGCTGGGAATCGTCGATAAACTGATAGCTGGGTTGGAAGCGAACTGTGAAAATGGATTGGCCCCGGTGGGTTGCGATGACACCATGCCAAGATTGCCCATGCTCTGAGTACTGAAGGTACTCTGACGGAAAGGATTCATAGCTCCCGTAAGTTGAGGTTGCACTGGGTTCATGAGTTGGCCACCGGGTGAGAATCCGGTGGGTTGCGATTGGAGAAACTGGGGCGGCTGGGGTCCATTCAGATTTCCAAACAAAGCCTGACCCATGGACTCTCTACCAGGAGGATGGGGTATCATGCCCGTTGGTTGAGGAAATACTGAATTGATTGTCGGTATTCCAGTGTTCGGCTGACCAAATGGATTTATGCCGGCCTGTTGTTGGAAGTAGTTTGAGGTTGGCGACATTGAGTTTGGATTGAACATGGACTGTTGTTCGGATTCAATCGACTCGAAGAAATCGATGAACGCCTTTTGGGATTCGGCTGGCTGGGTTGCTGGCTCGGTGGAAGGGGCCGGAGCACTGGCTGATTCTGTGGGTTTCGGCTCTTTGTAGAAAGTATCAATTTGGTGGTTGATCAAATCCAAACATTGAAGGTTGTCAGCCTTTCGATTTTAAAACCGATGATTACAGTTAATGAAGAGGATACTAGACTGACTCGGAGTAGAAGCCACTGGAGCAGGTCGGCCATCAGCTATTCGCTTGCTCTCCCTGTACTCTTGCCTGTTAGTTTCAAAGTTTGGATCGTTGAGATATTCTTCCAACGACCCAGAAAGGGAGACTGGGGCGTGCCGCAAGTTGGGGATGTTGACGTTGATGATGTTTTGGAGTTTCTTTGCAACACCCAGATAAGAAACGACTCTTTCGCACTGCTTGCAAAATATCTTGTAAGTCTTCAGAGCGGTAGTAGCATCGACGTGCGACATTTCGAAATAGTGCTCTACGGGTAATCAGAATTGTTAGCCAGGAAAAAAAAAGACAGACAGACAGAATGCAGGTGTTGGATTTCGAGTTAAGTTGATAAGCAGTTCTGAATACTTGAGAAAGGCAAGTAGACCTGAATGGATGAGGGAAGGCGAAATGATTCATTGCTTACCTAGAACGTTGATAACACCTTCGTTGACGGCTTGAAACAGTACTAGCAGGTCCTTCACTAGTAGCCGTAATGCTGACATCACCAAGTCGTCGTCGGTATCTTCTAAGTAAAACTATTGGAGAGTTTTTGTTATCAAAGTGCGAAATGGGATAAATCAAATGTGCCTACAACCCAATTGATTTCAAATTTATTCTCGTTTTCCCTTTTTGTGCTGCACCCACCTTACAATCTACGAGGGCATCCATTAGCTTCTGGAGGGTCCCTACTTCACGCAAGAGGCCTTTTTCGACGGTCAGTGATCGAATTCTGTTGGCACCATTTCTGGAAGAATTGCGGAGTGAGGCGGGTGCCTCGGATCGGGTACGAATGGGGTCATGCTTGAGAGCAGCATAGCACTTGAATCTTGCGAGCAGATAGTTGGCGTAACGGGATAGATTCTGAGGCGTGTCGGTGGTGGAGACGACATCTTTCAGGCCGAGGGACCGGCCGTCACGGCCATCGAGACCGGACCAGTAGGTCATCACTTCTTCCGCATTGCCGGCGCGAATAAGGGTGTGGATGACGAGGAGTGCTTTGAAGACAACGGATGAATTGGGGTCCCGGAGTTTCGAACGCAATGCACGCGAGACATCTTGGAAGGATCCGTCGGCCTGATAGGTGGATGAGACGAGGGCATCGATGTACTTGGACTTTGGTGGGGCGTGTTTAGCTTTACAGGCGCCTGAGACTATCTTGAACCAGTGTCCAGACATGGAATAGAAGGAGGGTAATGGTAATGAGCCAGGCTGATGAAACAATTCGAACTTGAAACGGGAGCGGGTCTTGCAATCAGCAGATGAGATGGTTCTTGTGAGATGATCATGTACAGTGCAGCGTGTGCTTACCTCCGATAGTGGTTCGACGGAATGTTTGCGGGCAAGTGTAGCGACAAGGCCCGGCCACGGAATCGACTGATAAGGATAAAAGCGGCGAGATAAATACGGAGACAAACACAGCGATGATGGCGGACTGGCTCGAACTTGAGTTAGAGGGTCTGTGGCGCCAGGTGGCACCATGTGGGGGGTTGGGACTGTCACGGGAGCCGCCTGTCACAAAAACTGATCGGGGTACATCAGGGTACATCCCAGTACCGGCCTGTACCGGCATGATCGGGCCGCCCCGGAGAACCTGTAGCTCTGCGAGCAAGATGCTGATCAGCTGGCAATGGCAGGCCAAAAAATTTACACGAATATATATCCTCTCTAATTTCCGTGCTGGATTCAGGAGGAAATTCCGCAGATGAAAAGAAGCCAGGGGCAACACTGATTGTTGGTTTTAACCTTATAGCTTATCAAGGATTCTTCTGAAGTACCATCGAATCATTTACAACAGATGAAGACAAGATCAGAAACAAACAGCGAGCTCCATCTGCGCAGAATCCCTCAAATGAGGCAGCCCCACAAAAAAATGAATAACAATTCCTTGTATTTGTGACAGGAGGCTTGGGTGAGACTTGGATATGAGAGGAGCTATAACACTCTTTAATCTCGCCGCTGCGGCCACCCGGACTTGAGGTTAAAACAAACCCTGATTGTTGTGTCAGTTCCTCCTTCCGTCTCCAGGAACTTGCGTATACGGTAACGAAGTTGCCACAGCAGCATTTTTGACAGATGAAGCATTCCATCAAAGCAGTTCCAGGCGTTGTGATTTTGCTCTATCCTCTCCTCATCTCAGCCACTCGAGAACCACCTACTCACTCGATTGCAGGTGTGCTAAGCAGTGATGATCCAACGCAAGACTTGCTCCATGATATTTCACACGGCCAAAGGGTGGAGTTTGGGCGTGACCACATTGATCAAAGCCTGACACCATTTCTGAACCAACCTTATTTGGCCCCAGAGGCACTAGACCTTTCCCTAGGTCAGTGAATTAGGCTTGTAGGTATCCCGATATACACCTTTCTAACTCGTCTCTTCTGTATCTGTTGGGATCTTATATGAATATGTTGAACTTGCATCAGGTGGCATTCCCACTAATTACCGCAAGACTTTTGATGGTGACAAGGATTTGGGCGCTGGTGGCCAGGATGCCTTGGCCGATGTCCGGGGAAGCATAAAAAGGCCATCGCTCAACTGGCCAGCTGAAGATGTTGAAGGAGATGGCAATCAGATCGATCAGCCCACTTCAAAAAGACCGGATCTAGGTCTAAGATTATCTTCGTATTCGGCCCAGAAAGGTAAAGAGCCAGTGAGCTCGGTAGGTCCGTCGCCTGGAATGACTCGAGAAAATGGTAAATCACACACCTTAAAAAAAGCATTATCTGGTGCATGGAGTCGCAATTCTAACTTGCGTGTTCCTTAGTTTGGGCAGAGCAAAATCATTCGCGCAGAAAACCTCCTTTTCAAGTGCGCGAGAGAGAACAAGATCCGAAGAGCTATCAACAGAATATTACACCTGCTGGGCATTCAATTCCGTTACGTCCTAAGCATCCCAGTAGCTTCGAGGGTTTTATTGTCAATGACGCAGGTCTAGCAGAACCCAGCTCTGGCGCAAAGAAAATGCAAGAAGCAAGATACTTTGGTTTAGAAGATCTAGATGATAAAATTTGGCCATGGATTTCAGTGATGCATCCAAATGGCCCGAAAGTGAAAATAGACAGTCAAGCACAATCGTTAATCATGGATTCATTAATAAAAAATATACCAAAGGACCTTCAGCGAAAGCATTCTCAAAGTAGGACCTCCAACAGTGGCGATGCCTCGGTTCCAATTGTCGATTTTTTGTTAGATGAGAGCATGAAAGAATTTGTTTGTTTGTTGTGGACTGAAAATCTCAAGGTACTACACGTTATTGAAAATGAGTCATCGGATTCGATCCGCCATTATGCTGAAGAACAGACCGACCTCATGAAGTGGTTTATCAACTTCATCTTGGTCCACCAAGACTTCACTTCACAGCGTTCAATCCACAATGACGACCGGGGAGTTCCGAGTATAGAGGAGTATCTATTCTATCAATTGTCAAAGGCCATCCATTCTAGTCATCATGAGAATGTTTTCCAGGTAATTCCAAGTTTTCCAGGAGGCTCGCAGAGCCCAATTCTTGTCTCCGGCAAGCAAATCCTGCTCAATAAATTTGTTCTTCAGCTCCTTGGGTTTTACTACAAAAACATCAACTGTATCAAATGGGATCACATGTTTAAAAAAGACAAGTACTTTGTCCTTCAAGTGGCCAACTATGGAAGAAACTGGATTGAGCCACCTTTCTTAGGATCTGATCAGACTCAAACTAGTGTCCATCAAAGTTGGGAAACAGCTTTACCATGGAAAAATCCAATGTTGCCTACTTTGTCAAGGAATTTTTCAGATGATGATAAAAATTTAGGATTTAAATATGAGAAATTAGTAGAACCACTTGGTCACTTAGTAGCAAGCTCCAAATTAGACATTCCAATAAAACAAATTCCTGATTTTGAATACTTGGATCAAAAGACATGGGCCTGGATATCATTGTATATTGTTAAAGAGGGAGCTCCATTTCAACAGAAGTATGTGTTGAATCACAACCTGAGAAGTAAAATCATAAAGTATGTTTCAGATACCATTCAAAAACATTTAGGTGAAAAGGAAAACCTGGAACAAGAATTGAAAAATGATCTCAATTTCACAGAAAGATTTTCCAAACTCATCCATTATATTTGGATACTCAACTCCTCCCTCCTGGAAATTTGGGGCTATGAACATTCAGATGAATTAGTTTTGAATGAACAAAAGTCCATTCAAGACTATCTTACAGAAACATTTTTGAATGAACTTGAGGGAGACAAGAACAAGAATTCAAGAGATTTTGGAGACCAATCTTATTTCCATCATATTTGGAAAATCAGATTTGAAAAGTTGATTATAAATTACTTCCTCTCACAAGAACAGAAGATAATTTATAAAACCCCAGATGGGTATGAAAATGATGGAAACCAAATCAAAATAACATTGGAAGAGATAATCTTGACACAAATTGTGGCCCATGTTCTATCAACCTACTATAAGAACCACAGCACAAGAAAGTGGAAAATCCTATTTGAACAGGATACAATCATGGTCAAAGCTCTCCTAAGATCAATCACAGTCCATTTTTTCACCAACTCACCAGCACAATTCAGGTTTATTGAGGCCTCCAAATGCTTCAAGTTGTTGAATATTCTCCCCTGGAATGCTGAACCTGAGAATTTACAGGGATACTTCTCAAATGAAACACAAGGTGCTCTTGATTTTCTTGATTACAAACCACATCACCGCATATTGGGTCAATGGTTGAAAAATGTTTGAAATCATCCGTCAAAATCATTCCAAAATACTTTCATGTAAGAATATATGATAGATTTGATTGTTTCCATTTCATTTATCACAAAGACTTTGCCTATTGTGCTATTGTTGGTGCTGCAGTAAACAGCTTTTGACAGCTGTCATATATGATATATATGCAACAGCATTCAGCAGATTCACAAAAAAAAGGATGAAGGCAGAAAATCTGACAGTGTGTTAAATGAAATGGGGAACCTGTATTTTGAAATTTCTCTCCATCATGCAGACAGGGCCTGAGGCTGTACCATGGGCGCCAATTTTGAAAAATAGCTCCTTTTGTTGTCCTCTACACAAAAATAAAAAACTACATGAGCATTCAGTTGTTAAATTTCTTCACATTTGAGCTCAAGAATGCCTTCTGTTGATGGTCAGATTTTGTCTTAATAAATATTGAGAGAAATAAATTTGGATAGATTACAATTTTGTGCCCTAGGCCCCTATGGTACAGGCCTGTAGTTGTGTGGGCAGTTTCTTGGATTTGATTGATGGATAGACGATACTCGTGGAGGACCAAGGTGAGTGATCTGTCAGGGATGGTTGACCCCATCTGCCCACCTAGTGCGCAATGTCAAAACAAGACCCCATCTACCTCATAAAATACCTCGGGGCTTTGGTGCCTCGGGATAGATATCCGGTTTGGGCTGGCCCTCGATACGATGGGGACGTCGGCTTACATAATCATGGCTCGTGTCGGTGACGAGCCACTTCAAGAAAACCAGAGAAAACCACGCAACAACTGTCAGGGTGACTACTCGGACGCTGAAGAAGAAGCTTAAGCAGCCAAACGAACCAAGGAAACCCCAAGGACAACCGTATCAACACACCCGCGAAGAGATACTTTTGCTTCGAGAGTCAATCACTTGCCCAGATATTCCAGATCGATCATGGCCGACTTCCCATCTCTCGAGTCTTCAGCCGGCACATCCAAGAACGCCGAGACCCACGAACCCATCAGAGAAGATGCCGCGACCCCACTCACCTCCGCAGAGAAACTCATGCGCCAGCACCATCAGCATCTTTCCTACGAGGAAATCCGCTCGGCGACCAGCAATGGCGACTACGATCACCAAGCGGGCCTTCCCAATGGAAATGGGAGTGGTAATCCAGCCAACCAAGCTAACAAGAAGAATCGTGATAAGAAGCAGCAGCCTGATCTAGATTCAGAAACTGCCTTCCCGTCCCTCGGCACTTCCGCTGCCGCTCCCAAGACCGCTGGGGGCTGGGGCGCAGGCCCTGCCCTTAGCTCCAGACCACTTGCTGGAAGTTTCCAAAAGATTGATTTGTCCAATACCAATCAATTTACCGAGACCTTGGTCTTGTTGCTATCTAGGTTCGTCTCTCACTGCGCTAAACTCGCTGATTCAGTCACTTGGCAAAGACTGAGCGATTCTATTTTATCTTTTCTTGGCTGTCCATCTGCCTTTTCAAACTCGCTTATTTCATCGTTATGGCCTTCAGCATCCACATTGGACCGGTACCCCCTCAATATAGAGAAAAAGGCCCTCGGGCGGCTGGTGAGAAACGTGAAGAAGATCCCAAGACTTTGCCAGATGTCAGTTTTGAATCAAGTTTCTCTTGATGTAACGATACTGATCAAGGGAAATTTCTCTTGCTATCAACAGGTTCTTCGTGTAATTCACAAGAGACATCCAACCGTCATCGTAGAATCCTCTACGTCCAGGGACCGGGTCACCATCATCTTTCGAACACCGTTCGTCTTACCAACACCCACGTCGTCGACCCCTCCGCTGATCAGAGCCGCATCTTCGTTGGCCCCCGAAGAGCGGATCATCCGAGCTCGCCAAGAGTTGATCACTCGCGTGACTCGAAAGATCGAAAAAGTGCTCAAGATCCCTGCCTCTGCTAAACCACTCGTGATCGGACAGCGTGGCCGGGTCATGAAAGAAATTATCGAGGTCACGGGTGCGAATATCAGCCTACCCCCCAAGGATGAAAATCGCCCGGTCAATGTGGACCCGCCGTCTGAAGAAACCAATATCAATGGTTCAGATGAGGTCGAGATGATCACTATCACGATCAACGGCGAAGAATCTTCCGTTCTGGATGCAGAAGATCGGATAATGATGATCGTTCGCGAACATACGAACAAAGTCAACATCAAAATCACCTCGATCCCAGTTGAATCTTACCCCCTCTTGAACAGGAAATCCAAAATCTCCGAAGTCGTTCTTCGTGGTTTAACCAGCGAGCTTGGAATCAGCGAAGACGAAATAAACTGTCAACTTACTATACCTTCGATCGATCAAATTTTCAAATCCTATCCTTCTCATCTCTGTTTAGCCGATCCTGAGACAAATAGCAGCTCTCACACGATCAAGGCTTCATCTGCCGGTAAAGAATCACTGCCTATCACTGTATCTGGCGATCGACAGCAAGTTGAATATGCCGTAAAAGTATTGGAATCAACATTTCAAAACACGGTCGGCTTATTTCTTGCTCCGTAGCTTAAGCATCCCTCATGTGATGCTTTTTTTTGGAAGGTTCTAATCCTCTTGTCTTCCTTTTCATTTGAGCAGATCAAGTCAATCGCCAAAGTGGAGCTAGAGCTCCCTAAACGTCAGCATAAGTTCTTGGACAAGCAAGCGATCGAAGAAATTCTTGAGTCGACGGGATCGCTTGTCATCGTACCTCCTGCGAGCGACTTGAGCGAGAAGGTTGTCATCCGTGGAGAAAACATGTCAAATGTTCAAGCGCTTGGTCTAGTTGTGGTTAGTCATTTTATTACGTTCAATGATGGATGCCGTTAGGTTTTGGGCCTGAATTTGATTCCACAATCAAACTGACAATGTGCTCATCAGACGAAAGCAAATGCTTTGACAGTCGAGAGCTTGGACCTGAAGAAAATTCATCCTACATTGTCTGACCCCTCCGGCTATTCTAACTCGGTGATCGCACATCTGTCGATCAAAGCTCACCAGGCGAAATTGAAACAGATCCAAGAAGAATGCGCTCCCAAGGAAGTGAAGATCTATCTGCCTCTCCAAGGTTCTTCCTTCTCGACGATTGACATCGCTGGTAAAGACGCAGAATCGATCAAGCACGCTAAAGGATTGGTCGAAACGTATATCAGAAATAACATGAAACCGGAATACTTCGTAAACGTTGAAGTTGACAGGTTGCTACATCGTCATATCCTGAAAAAGAAAAATCCCCGCTTGAAAGTCCTCTTGGATCACAACGGGATTGAGATGATCATCCCTCACGAACAAGACCCATCCTCGACGATTCTGTTAGTTGCTACCAAGGCAATCATCGGCAAAGAAGTCAAAGCGAGCAACGACAGCGAGCTGACGTCAGCATTGTCCAAAGCGAAGGAGGAGATTTTGAAATCGGTGAAAGAGTTAGCAGAGATGAAAAAGGTAGAATTGGAAGTACCCCAAAAACTGCACAGTCACATCGTCGGTCATAACCAGACTACACTGAACGTCATCATCGGAGAAGATAAATTGGTCTCTGTCCAAGTCGGCAATCCCTCATCACCTGATCTCATCACGATTCGTGGCTCGAAAGATGAAGTGGACAGGGTTGAAAAGGAGATTAGACGGATGGCTGAAGAAGCCAAAGTGACTGAAGCGACTAACTCCTACGTTAGTCAATTCTTTTTCCTTGCCGACCGGCTACTTGCCGCGCGAGTGCGGAATTCGATATACAAAACCATAGATAATCATTTACTTTGTACTGAATTACCCTCTTTCACTACAGTCGGCTGAGTTCGAAATAGATTCCAAATTGGTCAGTCACCTCGTAGGCAAAGGTGGAGCCACGATCTCGAAGTTAGGAGAAGAATTAGGAGTCCGAGTTGTGTTTGCAGACCAAGTCAGCAATGGACCGTCTCACGAGACCGAAAGCTCCACTCATCACAAAAAGCGCAAGAATCATCACTCGAAGGTTTTGGTCACCGTGTCTGGTAGGATGGAAAATGTTGAGGAGGCTAAGAAGCGCATCTTGAACCAAGCTGAACGAATTGTACGTGTTTTTCTAAACTCCGGGCCCGCTTTTCCTGTTTGGTTTTGGGCCCTGGATAATAAAGTTGATTTTCCCGATTGAATTGTATTATGACCTCGGACCAAAACACAATTCTTCGCCAGGCCGATGAAGTTACAGTAACCTTGCCAATAGCAGCTGGATTAGACAGAGGGGCATTGATCGGCAAAGGCGGCATATATCTTTCACGCCTTCAGGTTAGTGGTGAACTTGTACTAAATCCTCGCCAGATCATATCTCTTACGACTTCCTGATGTGGCTTTTCTCGATCAGGATACGCACATGGTTCACATCAACATGCCTCGAAGTCGGAAAGAGGAAAATTCTGCAAATGGGACTGACTCGGACATCACGATTCGAGGGCCTAAGAAGGGTGTAGAGGCAGTGAAACGTGAAGTGAGTTCAGACAACCTTAATTTGGCTCACGTTTTCTAAACAAATGAATCTCACGTCTTGACAAATGGTATTATAGTTGATCGAGCTAATGGAATACGAGCGTGAGCAAGGGAATGTCGCATCCATCGAAATTTCCACCAAATCCGTTTCCCGAATCGTCGGCAAAGGAGGCGCTCAGGCTGACAAGATCAAAGAGGACAGCGGACTTCAATCATTGGACATTGATAGACTCGATAACGCGGAGGGAATCAGTCGTGTCACCTTGAAGGGCTCCAAGGCTGCTATCTCGGCCGCCAAGAAACTCATCAACGGTATTGTTCAAACTGTCGACGATGAATGCTTTGCTGAAGTCAAGATCCCCCGATCTTTTCATCAAAGCTTGATTGGTCGAGGAGGAGCACGACGTAAGAGCACATCTTTCGACCCCTACATTCATAATAGTTAAACTTTATTTTTCTTCTTGTATTTGTCCAGTGCGTGAACTCGTCAAGAGAGCGGGGTTGGATGAATCGGCATCCAAATTGGTACATTTTCCAAGAATCACTTCGGAAGGCGACGCCGCCGACATCGTTCAGATTAAAGGAGACAAGAATGACGTCCCGAAAATCAAGCGTGAATTGGAGCTTGAAGCTGAGCGTCTGATCAATCAAGTCACCTATGGAGCTTTTATCCCGAAGAACAGTCAACCAGGTATCATCGGAAGAGGGGCAACTGGGCTCAAAGCTCTGCAAGACAAGCATAATGTTACGATCATCGCACCAGGTTGGTCACAATGGGCTACGTCTGATCAACCTACAAACCAAGCCGATTTGAAGGAGGTCGATCCGGATGAGATCTTTAAAGTTATTGGAACCAAGGAATCGTGCTTGTCTGCGATAGAAGATATGAAGGTTGGTTGACCGTCCCCTGGTATTTTCTTGTCACTCACCATCATGATAACATTTGAGACGCTTGGCACTAAAATGGGTATCTTACTGGCCTTACAGAGCAAAATCGTGGTCAAGGATCGACCCGAGCGAGCATCGGCATCCAAAAAGACGATGATGATCCCGGCTCAATTCCACCATTTACTTATCCAAAACGGCAGATTTATTCGAGGTAAACCCACCTATTCACTCGCCTCTATCCGTAATTATCACTAATAAGAGCATAATCCTCGTTTTCTCTCTCTTGGAATTCAGGACTTCCAAGAGGAGTGCGAATCGATCACGGCAATATTTCAATTCCCTCCCTCGAGCAGATCGGCAAATCTTCGACCGATATTCCTGTAGTGCCCACGTCTAGAATAGACGTTGACGATAGTGACTCACAAAATCAACTTGTGATATTGAGTTGGGATGCTGGAGAAGTTAAGCTGAATGGAATGTCAGAAGTGCCTTGGTGAGCACATAGATGGGCTGCTATAAATATTTTAAAGGAGAACTGCAAGCTAAACTTATATCTTTTGTTGATCTCTATATGGCATCTTCAACCCAACAGGAATATGTCGGGCCCAGCGGCGGAACTGGAGAATGTCGAGAAGACGTTGAAGACCCAAATAGATTTCTGGAAGAGCAAGATGGATGTCGAGGGCGGTAAGATCTATGCGGCGACGGTCAAAGTTCCTGGGCATGCTATGCCAATGATCATTGGGAGAGGCGGGACCGGACTGCGCGAGTTGACGGCTAAGAGCGACGGTGCATTCGTCGAAGTCCTCGGCAAATCGGGCTCCGATACCCTCAAGATCATGGGCACCTCTAAGCAATTAGACTCCGTTAAGGCCTTGTTGAATCAGATGAAACGAAGAGCTTAGCTCTCCCCACACATCATCTCACATCGTTTGTTTTCTAAAATCGCACGCTTTCTTTGTATAAAGTTCTTATGAAATTATCCTCTAATGGATTACTTGGTTTGATTTCATCTCAATTTCTCACTTATCGCACTTGTCCACTTCCGTATCTCTTTCTTCTACTATTTTGTTGTTCGACGCTTTTTTTGCTGGCGTCGAACAAAAGGCAGAAACTTGGATTGATTTCTTGTTGATCTGGTCTTTGATCAAACAGAGACATACATATATGGATCATAAGTCTAAAAGAAAACACATAGAAAGATAGAAAACAGAGTGATTATCTCGTGTATACGCTCAATTTTGAATATAGAAAATGGGGATATTGTGGTTTCAGGTTGTAGGAACTATACATGAAGTACAACTGATACATCCATAGACAAAAGAAGGAAAAGTTAATATTGCCTTGTGACAACTGAAACTTACACATTCTCTTGATAGTGGACAGCACAGATTATTTCAAGCATTCCTAGGGAGCGGTATAACTGCATTGGTTATTGCACGGTTGGTTATGTGAGTGATATATTTTGGTATGTTCAATGGTGGATAATCAATATTATTGCTGAATTCTGAACTCCATGGGAACAGTTTGAAAGCTTGAAACTGTGGCAGGTACTCCTCTCTATAGCTCTTCTCCTTTCCATAGTATGTTTTCAAAGTCAGTTGGATGAGGAAGGTAAACAATTCTTCATCTCTTTTAAATAGACTGTTCCACTGTTTAATGCCCTGGTTTTTGTGGTATGAACCAATTATATGAAGCGCAATTTTTGTGAGTAGTATGGCTTCTCTTGAAATCTTAGCTTTCCCTGGTACCTTATTGCATGATATCCGGCTCACTTCATAAATTGGTTCCTTCAATTTACTTTCAATAAATAAGTCAATCAGAAATGCATCAAAAATTTCATCTTTTGCATTCCTTGGGTGGTGGGATTGTTGTTTATCAAGGCTTGAAAGAGATTCAAAGTACATCTGAACTGATTTCTGTTGTTGGAAAAACAATTCTTCTGATCTTCCACATCCCAAACTCTCAAGGAACCTTGCATTCATTGCATAGATGAATTGGAATACATGTTCAAGTGTTGAGAAAAAGGTGCTATCATTGGATTCTAGGGCAGAAAGAAATGAGTCTCTTCTCTCTTTTCCTATCTTCTTTTCAATCAAATCCAAAATATTACTCCGCATATTTTCTCTGAGGGGGCTCTTTGGTTTGAAGGTTTGCTGTGATTTCCGGATTCCTGAAAGACAATTCCTTGCTAAAAATGCCCAGTAATTTTCATCTTGTTTATATCTATGTTTCAAATCAAATATGTGGGTATCTTTGGGGGTCCTCCTGTGATTTAGTTCCATTTCCAACAATCCTGATTTGTGGGGACTAGCTAATTCAACACATGTTTCATAATGGAGGTTTTTCAATCTGAAATTTCTTAGGACATCTTGACCAATACTAGGTAAAAGCTTGTTTTCCCACGGTGTAAGTTCCATTGATCCCAGCTCTTTTTCTTTCTTATTATGATTTGCAGGTGGCCAATTTCGCAACCACTTACTGCCAAATGCAGCAATTTGGAGTACAAAATAAAAATCTTCCTTAAATACATGATTCCATTTGATAATGTTTTTGTTTTTGTAATAAAATCCAAGGAGATCAATGGCAGCTTCAGTCAATAGTGCCCTCTTTTGTGGAATATTAACCTCCTTCACTGACCAGGAGAACCAAGGTAACTTTATGGTGTGAATATGGTCTCCTTCATAATTAATAGCTCCCAATATCTTCTGATAAATTTGTCCCTCTATTTTGTCCAATCTACTTGGATGAATTTGAATGGAATCATTTGAAAAAGCAAGTTGATGATTCTGGCAATGGGAAATAAACCCACGAAACCATTTTGAGAATTTCACTTGTTTGTCATAGTAAGGAAAACTATGTCTGTTTGCTCCAAGGAGTCGCTGAAATCTAGTGATCAAAGCCCAGATTACACCCAAAATCTCTCTTGTCTGTTTGTGCGGGATGAAATAAGATTTTAAATTTTTTTGAGAATTACCATTGTTGTTGATGTTTGAAGGCAGGAAATCATGTTCTTGAAACAAAAACTCCTTCATTAATCTGTCTACCTGGAGAGACATCACATTTTCTTTTCTAGCATTAATATGTTCCCATATCACTGAAATCCATGGCCAAACCTGTGGGCTCATCTTGGGGAGAACGAACTCGAATATCGGCCTTTCTTGATGTGATAAAATTTCCCTGACCAAGTTAATGCCATTATCACGTGTCAGGCGGCCAAAATTGGTGTTTCCATGAAAACTCCTAGTTGTAGACGCAGCTGCAAGGTAACATGGCCAAGCAGTTTCTCCATTTCGTGGCTTGATAGTGGTATCAGTTGAAATAACTTTTCCCCTATCTTGCTGAGTAGTTCCGACCATCATTGTAGATTTGGTTCTAATTTCGGCTTTGGACGTGGTAGACAGGTCATTTTGTTCATGTCCTATGACATATGGGTTAATTTCTGGCGGAGTTCTGTTTCCTGAATGATGCATGAATGTCCGATTTTTAAAAAACATTAGTAAGCTTTTCTTGACCTTCCACGGAGTACTGATTTAATTTCGCGGACAGGGTGTGCTATGGGGCATTATCCAAACTTGAGGCAGACAGCAGCGAGGCATTTACCCTTGGATTCAATCGGTGGCCAAGCCATCTTAGCCTGTTCCATTTCACGCAGACCTGAGGATAAACTCAAGCCCATTTTCTGTTTCTTTAAAGATGGTTGTTGCTCTACGTCTTGCTCTTCACTTTCCCGGCCTGGCCAAACATGTGATGGCTTCTTCGGAGCTTTACGGCCATCGCCTGAGACAAACCGCAATACTTGTCAGATGCTGGACTTGGAATGAGGTGACTGTGAACAATCTGAACCTCTGTTAGACGTTGAATTAGACTGACCAATACTCAAATCTAATCTTGACGATTTCTGAAATAAGTGCTCCTGTCCGTAAGAGATTTTGTGTGATTCTGAATCGGGAAAAGTCTGAAGTAATGGTGCCAATAGATTCATAGTACGGTCACCATGTAGATCTTGGACTGCTGATTCAATTCGAATAGCATGCCTTGCTGAATCAAATACTGGCTCTTGATTTGACCAGTTGACTGGTGTTAAAGCTGCGGTGATAAAGTTCAACTGGATCAGGAAGATCAAAAATGATGGGCTAATGAAATTTCCCATTTTCCATGCAAAATTCAGCTTTCTAGCTGCGAGGGAAAAGGCAGTGTGGTGCCCAGACACAATGTGCGAATTTCCATACAGCTTTCAAGTCATGCTCACTGCAACTGCAACATACTGGATAAATATGTATCTTACGGAAGCCCATCCATCATGATCGGATTTGTGCCATCTTTGAGATATGCCCTTTGTATCTCCATAAAACATTAATTCACAATCTGAAACCAGCTTTTTGCATAAACATTTAAGTATATACATATAAATGTAGCTGGCTCCAGAGTCCACCGTACCTGCCGCGTCACCTGAAACATTCCTAGGATGTGCACGCTCTAGATGGGCTGCAGGCGGGAAAAATGGCTGTGAAAACCTGTCTCTATGGTGTTCAAAGATGATTCATGCATGCATAAATCATAAAATCATAAAACATTTGTGTGCAGGGGATCTTGCAAGTATGATTAGGTAATCCTACTGAAAGCATTTTATGAGTTTATGATTTAGGCATTCATAAACCAACTTTTAAGATGATTTATGCATGTATAAATCATAAAAGCATCAAACATTTGTGTGCAGGGGATCTTGCTAGTATGATTAGGTAATCTTACTGAAAGCATTTTGTGAGTTTATGATTTAGGCATTCATAAACCAACTTTTAACACCTTATCCACATATTGCATGTCCCAGCTAGAGGATGGATCTGCATGGATAATTGCAGGGGATCGAGCGGGAACCAGCGAGTTCCCCCCTGTCCATGCAGGCCTAGAGTAGGGGAAAGCGCACAAGGGATCAGGACCGGGTCGCGGTGTCATGCGCGGAACCACTTAACGCGGTATATAACACCGACACCCGAAGATTTGGATCAGCCTCTCGCTATCCAACTCTTCCCCCCCCTGATCCTTGAGCTTTTCGAGCTTTCCCCCTCTCCGAAAGCTTGAGAATTTTTTTAGTCACCTCCCTCCCACCCATATGTACGAGCGTCTGTACAGTTTTTGGAGTAGGGGCTTTCACCTGAATACCCTACTCCATCTGTAAAGACACCTAGATCCACGAGATTTTTTCCTCTGGTCGAGGCTGAGCAGGAAACCACCACCCTGCCATCCTCTCTTCCCACACTCGTCGCGAGAAGCCAGACACACTGTAAGGCGTCTCGCAACGAGTACCAGCGGAGAAACTCAGGCTGGAATGGACTACCATACCCAACTAAGAAAATTCACATTTGTTTGCTATATTTTCAGGTCAAGTAAGCCTGGGTTTGCAGGCAGGTTAGCTGACCAAGGCTACCTTGGGTGGGCAAACACATTTGTTGGGTCAGTTTCAGGCTAACTGACATCAGAAATGCCCTAGCCTGAGGCTAGCTAAATTTGGCAAGCCTAAACCTGAAATCAAGCCTGAGGTTTGTTGACCCTGGTTTAGCCCAGACCAAAGTGATTGCCAGCCGGGTTAAGTTCCCCAAAATCTTCAACTTGACCCAAAAAATGTGAATGCTCTAATTTGCTCTGTGATTTAAGGGGGGCATTTTCACACAGGGACTGGTGGAACCTTAATATGTGGGGAAATATGTGAAAGATGACGGAGAACCTTTCAAATATTTTTTGGGGCCTTGAAACAGGGGGGTTCACAATTGAATTTTACTAAACTTTGGAGCCAAATTTAAGGCCTTTATGAATTTTTTTTTAAGATTTTGGGAAAATGCACAGCAGCAGGTGATACTGATCAATCAGTGAAATTTATCAATTTTTTTAAAAAATGTTCATAAACACCTTAAAATGTGTCCCAAAGTTTTGTAAATTTCAATTGTGAACCCCCCTAATAAGAGGCACTAAACTTCATTTTTTTGACATCCATTTTCTCCGCTTCCTGTTATGGCTAGGTCTGCAGAGAGGAAGGTTCTGGGGTTTTTGGATCCTATATGGTAGATTTCAGGTTGAGGAAGAGGTCTGGATCTCCAGCCTTGCAAACCATGAATGTGCAGTAGAGATGGCCTCTTGCACACAGGTACCTGCCTGAAAATTCACAAATTCTCAACACCCGCACCCGCAGTGACAATTACCCCGTGTGGTGGCCCCTCTCATGGTCAGCTAGTCAGGAGCATTTCCGCCGCCGCTGCCAGCAAGATCAGCAAGACCCTTAGCAAGCATCAAGACCTACAATCACCCCCAAGGCACTCACTCATCCTCAAGAACTCCCTCCCCTTGTTTTTCCCTCCAAACTCTCTCTTCCATTCTTTTCATCTTTCTTGGTCCTAACACAGCATCTGCTGTGGGTTTATTCATGTCTTATTTTCTTTTTTTTCCCTGGTCTCTGCTCCCTAGTGTGTTGTGTTTTCCTGCCCTGTTTGTTTCCCTCAGTTTTTTTGGTCCACTTTTCAGTCTCCAGTCCCCTGTTCCTGTTCCTGTTTTTTTGTTTTCATTTATCTTTTTCTTTTTCTGTTGTTTCTTTGTTTGTTTCTTCTGTTTTCTCTCTGTTGTGTGTGTGTGCGCGACTAGGAGGATGTGATGAAATACATGTGACAGGTCGCCTCCTGGAGTCCAATTTCACCAAACTGGGAGGATGGGTCTGATCCCCAGAATACAGTCCATCCCAAGAATCTCATTGACCATATCTTTGGAGTTTGAAACTTTGAGCTTGCCTGTTTCAATCACTTCCATCGGAGATCCTCCATTCAGCTTTCCTCCCCCCACAGATCATCTTTTTCATCACCTGAAAAACAAAACAACCGCCACTGAGGATCCAACACCCTGGCAAACATCTCAAAACCAACCCCACCAACTAGCTATCTTTGATCCCTGTCTTAGCTCATCTTTATGGAAATCACCCAGAGGGAAGCCTAAACAGAAACCATCCCCTCACACAACTACCTCCACCTAGCACGGACAGGAGTCCCTCAGGGTAACAGGGGGCAGGTACCTGGGTGCAGGGGTGGTTACCCGCTCTGATATACTCACTGCCCGTGAGAAATCCCTCCCAGTCAGCAATACATACACTCACTGACCAGGAGAGATTCCCACAGTCAGAAATCTCATTGATGACCGGCAGTGGATCCTCCCAGCCATCAAGTTGATTGATGACCAGAAGGGAATCCTCCCAGCCATTGAGTAGATCAATGACCAGGAGGGAATCCTCCCAGCCATTGAGTAGATCAATGACAAAGAGGGAATCCTCCCAGCCATTGAGTAGATCAATGACCAGGAGGGAATCCTCCCAGCCATTGAGTAGATCAATGACCAGGAGGGAATCCTCCCAGCCATTGAGTAGGTAAATGAACGGGAGGGAATCCTCCCAGCTATTGAGTAGATCAATGACCGGGAGGGAATCCTCCCAGACATCAAATTACCGGGAGGGGATCCTCCCAGCCATCCAGTATATTGATGACCAGGAGGGGATCCTCCCAGCCATCCAGTATATTGATGACTGGGAGGGGATCCTCCCAGCCATCCAGTATATTGATGACCAGGAGGGAATCCTCCCAACCATTGAGTGTATTGATGACCAGGAGGTAATACTGCCAGCCATTTAGTATATCAATGACCAGGAAGGAATCCTCCCGGTAATCAATATAATTGCTGACCCAGGGATTCCTCCTGGCCCTACAGTCAAATAGATGTACATACCTCTTTGACCAAAGGAATCCCTCTCATCAAAGAGGGGTGTACACCTCTTTGACTGGAGGGATCCCTCCAGTGTGAGAATGAAAGCTGGTTAGTCGGTGGAAATGTCCGCTGACCGCCTCCTTCAAGAATATTAGTGTCCAGGCTGTGTGATTGTTGGTAACTCGGCTCCGCACTGCTACTTTCCGCTAGCCTTCAGTGCTCCTCTACTGAGCCTGATCTATAGCGTAATAATCCGCAAGTGAATGAAGCTCCGCACTCCGTAAGTACAGAAATCCGCAAGTAACACTCCAAGTAAAGATAAGATCCCCGATAATCTCCTAATAACTCTAGTACGTTCGTAGTGGTAAGTACAATGATGAGTAAAATCCGTAGAAGAATGATAGGATAATCCAATCTCCCCTCTTCCCGTCCTTCCCTCCACGCACATTGCCGTTCCCACCCAATTCCGCACGTCTGACGCTTTCCCGCACTATTCCTCCAGCTCTGCCCACTATCCCGCTTGTCACTTTCCCCGACGCTTGAACTCCCACTGTCCTCTGCCTAGCCCCTGTCAGTTGGTCTCTTGCCACTGCCTCCACCCCGGTTCCACCCGCTTTGGCTGTCGTGACTCACCCGCTGACGCGCCGCTGCTACCAGTCCACGTGTGCAGCCCCGCCTTTTCCGCTCCAATCCGAAATCCGCAATCCATGCATTCCAGTCCGCGCGTGACTTTCCATAAGCTTTCTTAGCGTGCTTTCCTGACCTCATCCTCAGTGCTTATGTCACCGGAATGCACTCTGCCTGAGCAGCTTTGTGCATTCCCGCCCGCGCTATCCCCGCGTGGACATTCTACCGCGCTCGCCTATATAAATCACCACACCAGCCAAGGAGGTTGTACACCACTTCAACAGGGGGGATCCCTCTGATTGAGGAGGATGTACACACCTTTGACTAGGATCCCTCCAGTGTACAGTGGGCTCACATAAATTTTGGGTCTTGGAAAAACGACTCCCAAGTTTTGGGAAAACGACTCCCATACGTCTGCGCGACTATTTTTCGACCAGCGCTGGACGTCGACCTAGACCCTTTTTTTGGGTACGGCTTTTTTGGGAGTCGTTGACCCAAAAAAAATATTTTTTGGGAGTCGTCCCCACTAATTTTTTGTATTATTTTTTATTATTTTTAATATGTATAACTTTTTTGTTCCACGTACTAGAGCCATAAAAATTTGATGGCACAGAGAAACATACACAAAAAGACAATACTGAAAGTTTTAGCAGTATTTTCCCATCAGAAAATGAGATATAAGGGATGTGCGCCAAAATTAGTAGGAAAATAACTGCTGACTGTGTAACTTTTGTGTTACACACCCAAAATGTCCACAAATTCCAGGGATATCTTAAGACTGCATAAACTCTGTGATATAAAATTTCTGGCATTATTGTTCCATCAGAAAATGACACATAAGGGGCGTGCCGAATGCTCAGTAGGAAATGACTGCTAACTGTGTAACTTTTGTGTTACACAACCAAACAGTCTAAAATTTTCAGGGATATTTCAAGACTGTAAATCCTCTGCGCTATAATGTTTGTGGCATTAGTGTGCCATCAGAACATGAGATATGAGGGGTGCAGCTCCACAATAGACATGCTCCCTACCAGCGCACAATTTGTACCTCATGTTTGATGACACAAACTCTCAGAGCTGCCAGAAATAATGAGGACAAGAAAATATAAAAAGTGTTTATTCAAAAAATAATAGAGAGGAATAATAACAATATTTATTCAAAAAAGACTAGAACAACCACCAATACATGAAAACTACAAATGGAAATACTAGTAAAATTTACCACTCTTATCAGGAAAGAGGAGCTTTCTTCCACCTGTTTGAGCAAAACAATCAGAGTATCTTGCCTCCCAACCTCGTGCCTCTGGGTTGGCATTTAGCTTCCAGCTCTTTTGTAGGGAAGGGGCAGGGAAGACGTCAGGGGAGGATAGTTCTAGAGCCACAAAGTGATTGAGTCGCCGGATGAAAGCCAAGAAGATCGGGGGGTTTTGGTTAGGAGGGCAGAAGGAGGGAAGGAAAGTTTGAGACCACTCTTCAGTGAAATAAAAAACTGGCCGTTGGAAAGTGTTGGCCAGTGCTTCGCCGGAGGAGGGCATTGCCATCCAATGAGCCATACCGCAACCTTTGGTACCAAAAAAGTTTATTCTGGCCAGAGCCGACTTGATGTTGTGAAAATGTCCCAACTTCACGTACCACTCGCCTCATTTGCTGATTTCGTCGGCTAGAGCTTCTCGGACTGCACTCCAAGCGCCCTGACCATTCCCCAAGCACCATGCCACCGCGCGGAATCCACAATGGCCATCTGACTCGACATCAAGTATCCGCTTGAGCGAGGATCTGATGATGACTGGGAGTTGATTGAGCCAATTCGGTCGGTCAACTGGTTCTTCGGATGGGGGTGGGGGGACTGGTGCTGTTGGTGGTGGAGGGACTGGAGCTGTTGGCGGTGGAGAGACTCGCGTGGCTCGCGCGGCTCGCGGCGGAGGTACCCGGCTAGATTTCGGCGGAGGGGCGGGGGCAGACGAGGTTGATTGAGCAGGAGCGGAAGGTGGTGCTGGATTCTTAGCGGTGGCGCGGGTCGGACGTTGCGGCGGAGGCGCGGGGCAGACAAGGTTGATTGCAAAGGAGGGGAAGGGGAAGGCGGAGCTCGCATCTTCCCAGCGGCGCGGGACGTACGTTGCTGCGGAGGGGCGGCGGCAGACAAGGCGGAGTTCACAGGAGGGGAAGGGGAAGCTGGCTTCTTAGGTGCGACGCGAACCGGTTTGAAGCGCTTTGTTGGGACTTGGGCTTTTGGCGGCGGAGGAGGAGGAAGCGCAGGTGAGGAGGGTGGTGGTGATGGAGACGGCGACGGAGAAGGAGTTGGAGAAGGAGACTGAGCGACTTTCTTGGCGGTCTTTGACTTTTGTGCCAGGAGTTTCCTCTTCTTGGGCGCTGGTTTGTTCTTCTCCTCTTCTTTCTTCCTTTTTTGTTGCTCCTTCTCTTCTTTCTTCATTTGTTTCATTTCTTCCTTCTCCGCTTTTCTGGTTTCTGCTAGCCTCTGTTTCTTGGACTTCATCATTGCTCCTTCTTCATTCTTCCTTTTATTTTCAACGTGTTTGAAGGCGGAGGGGTCCCTTTTCGTAGTTTTTGGTTTGTTTGGCGCGCCTTTTGGACGTCCACGGGTGGTCTGAGCTTGTGTTGCTTCCTGGATCGTCACGACGGTTCCAGAGCCTTCCAATAGGCTGTTGATAGCTTGTAACTGGGCCGCCATCTGCGGGGGATTCATCTGCAGGAGCCTTTCGCGGATCCGGTCGACTTGCTCGATTTGGGTGAGATCAGCGTTGGTGCCAAGAGCATGGAGATCCTGGGGGGAATGAAAAGAATCCAATTAGTAAGGGAATGGCGCGGGGGAGGTTAAAAATTGGAGGGAGGGGTGGCAGAGGGGCGGTGGCAATGGCCGGACGAATGGGAGTCGGCGGGAGTCGTTCTTCCAATCGAGGCTCCGCGGCTGGGGGATTTGGGAGTCGTTGGGAGTCGTTATCCCAATTGGCAGGCCGCACGGATGGAAAATGGGAGTCGTTCCTGTCCCTGGTGCGCGCAGGGGTAAAAGGGAGTCGTTGGAAAAAAATGGGAGTCGTCCGCCGAGAAATGGGAGTCGTCCGCGGAGAAATGGGAGTTGTCATAGGAAAAATGGGAGTCGTCCACAAAACCCGGCCATCCAAGGCCCCCCCCACATGACAAAAAGATAAAAAAATACCCAGATCTTACCTTCATGTGCCACTGGACATGAAAATCCTCGGGAAGTATCTTCTCGCCATCCATTGCGCGCTGCCGGAGTGTATGCTTACAAGGAATTCCCATCCGGTTTTCGTAACACCCGTTGCACCTGTGCCAATTCTCCAGGTCAACACTTGCTCTGAGATTATCCTGCGCCTTCCGGAGAGCAAAGGTGACAGAGCAAGAAAATCTTACCTATTGATCAAAGGCTTCTAATCTTCTCCTTGTGATGCGCCGCGGAGATTTCGTGGGATTGAGCTTCAAGAGCATTTGTGATTAACTTGATGACGGCAGCAAAATAATTGTTGGGGCCCAGGAGATAAGATTTGATAAAAGCATGCGATGATTCAATTCGAGACGTCGTCCAATGGTCGAAATGAGGTAAATCCTTTGTCCAAGCGTTAGCATACTTTTCACACACCAGAAGCCATGTCTCAATCATATAATCTCCAAAAGCTTCGCCGTATTTTGCGCAAAACCGACTGAAGCTTGAACGGAAATCGCCAGGACTAGTCATCTTGATTAAGTTGCTCCAGTGTTGAAGCATTTCGAACTCCTTCGCCTTGTTCTTGATGTGTTTTGCGCCATTGGAGACCAAGTTCTTCTGTATGTGCCAAGTGCAAAGCATGTGGGTCGAATCGGGAAAATTGGACTGGAGAGAGGAGATGAGAGCTTCTTCTCGGTCGGTCAGAACAACAGCAGGAAGGGGAATCTTGTTTGAGGTGAAAACAGTCAGGAGGGATTTGAGCGCCCAGTTGTAATAATCTTGTGTCTCTTTGGCAAGAAAGCAGAATGCCAAACTGAAAGACTTGTTGGCTCCAGTGACACCGGTGATGTGGAGGAGAGGCATCCAATACTTATTCGTCTTGTACATACAGTCGAGGAAAAGGATCAAATGGTACTGATGGAGAAGCTTCACAGAGAGGGAATGGCAGAAAAAAAGGCCCTTGAGCTCGCCAGATTCGTCGACCTTCGTCATAGTTGTGAAATCGGTTCCAGCCAGAATTTCATTCAGGTGAATGATGGGACTGATTCCTTGCAACATCTCTTGCGCAGCCCGCTTTCGTGCTGAGTAAATCATATCAATTGTGGCCAGGATTGTCTCGTCAGGGTGCAGCTTCTTGAGGCATTCAAGTATTTGTGCCGGTCGCAATCCGGCCTCGCCAAGTCTTTTCATTTCTTCGTAGAGAGTGTTGCTGAGCTTACGGTGAACAGTGTGGGCAACGGCGGCGGTGGGGCGGTGATTATGAGTCGAGTTGGAGACTGTGAATTTCCAGTGGCCCTTCTTCTTCTGGTTGTATACGGCAGCGGCGAACGGACAGCCAATCAATCGAGATGATATATTTTCACGAGTATCACCTTTACGTTTGTTTTTCGCAGGATCACCTCCTCTGTATCATTTCAATGTGGATTTAATGTCAGTCAATACTAACAGAAGAATGAAAAAGAAGTGGGAAATAACAGACCTGACACATTTAAAATGGACACTCTTTCCAGGAACAGAGCGTTTGACCAATATCCCATAGCCATGCGCACGAGCAAATTCTTGGATGGCCTCCTTAACTGATTCAACGTCGTCATAATTTCCAGCTGGCGGCGCAGGAATGTTGCCGTAGATCGTCCTTTCTCCTTCTTCATTAACTGAGTCTTCATCATCCGGTTGATTCTCATTCTCAAGTTCCATTTCTTTGAGCTCCTTCTCAGTTCTCTCTTCAGCAATTTTCTCAAGTATTTTCTCTATTTCTTCTGTGTTTTTTTCAGTTGGAACTGTTCCAGAGTTTGGATCATTGTTAGTATTATCTTTGTCTAATTCTAACATTACAATACAATCTTCTATTGTTTTCTCTTCTCTGGCTAGCTCTACATATTCCTTAAGTGTCTTCTTGTCGTCTGGATTATCTAAGCTATAATCTTCAACTACTTCTTCCTCATTTTCTTTGTGGATTTCGTTTTCTAGTTTTTTTTGGTGATTTCTTGAGTAATTTGAAGGAGGAGGGGGTCTAGGGTGACGTCTTGAAGGTCTCCAGTGGTCTGAATGCAGGCTATGACGGCGGCAATGGCCTGGGAGTCGGCGGCTGCGGTTTGGGAGTTGGCGGCTGAATGGGAGTCGGCGGCTGAATGGGAGTCGGCGGCTAAATGGGAGTCGGCGGCGAAATGGGATTCGGCGGCGAAATGGGAGTCGGCGGCTGCTGTTTGGGAGTCGGTGGCTGTAGGAGGTTGGGAGTCGGCGGCTGCGGGACGTGGGGAGTCGACGGGGTCACGGGAGTCGGCGGGGGCTAGAACTTGATCACGTGAGTCGGCGGGGGCTAGACCTTGAGCACCGCTGGCTAGGACGGCTCCTTGGGGGTCTAGAATGGCCAGGGTGGCTCCGTGGTCCTGGGCTGCAATTGCAAGGGAGTCGTTGTCGATGCCAGACCCGTTCGCGGGGCCTTTGGCGGCGTCTTCATTGGCAGCTGGATCGAGGGTGTGAAAAAGGGTGTTGGGGGCTCAGTGCCTCCATTTTGGATGGGGGAGTCGGCAGGGGAGGGAGCTTACCTGGCCCTGTGGCTGGGGTTTCCTTGGCGTGCTCGCCAGGCACTGGGGCCTTGGCGTCCTGGATGGCGGCGAGCTCGACGGCGGCCATAGGGGGCCCGGCGTCCTCCATGGCGGCAACAGGGGCCTGGGAGTCCTGGTCCTGGACGGCGGCCGGGGCGGCTGGGTTAATCATATTATTGGATCGATTGGGCGGTTGGTGTGGACGGGTGAGCGGTGATCGGGCGGTTGGTGTGGCGGTTGTGGTGTGTGACTTGTGTGATGGGTGGGGGGCTCGAAGGGGAGTCGTCACGACTCCCTGGGGGCTTCCGTGGCCCCCGCGGCCGACTCCCAAAATAACGCAGGGGGCACTCGTTTTGGGTGAACGACTCCCAAACCCCCCAAGAAAAAAATAATAAAAATATTCATGAAAAATAAGTGGGGACGACTCCCAAAAACAATTTTTTTTGGGTCGACAACTCCCAAAAAAGCCGTACCCAAAAAAAGGGTCTAGGTTGACGTCAAGCGCTGGTCGAAAAACGGTCGCGCGGACATATGGGAGTCGTTTTCCCAAAACTTGGGAGTCGTTTTTCCAAGACCCTAAATTTTTGGCCTCACATTTTGCTGATTTTGGGCCAAGATTAACTTTTAGGGCTCCTGTTTTTGGCTCAGAGGGTATCATAGGGTTGATAACTTTATTAAACACAGATTAGAATTGCAGCATCAACATAAGAAAAGATAAAAAATACGGATCTACTTTGCGCAGCAGCAAAAAACGCTTTGCGCACAGAATCAACCGTCATTGACAGCCAGAGCAACCAGGTCGCCAAGAGGAGTACCTACTCCTCTCAAGAATGACCGGGATGTTCTGGTCATTGAGAGGAGTGAACACTCTGTGTTACACCACCGTAATTGATACATTGTTCCACTTGAGTTATAGTGGAACTGCACTACACCACCCTAATTGATACATTGCTCCGCTTGAGTTATAAGTGGTTACAGAGATGTTGTATTGCTTTGTTCCAGTCTGTTTCCAATTGAGTTGCAGATGAGTTCCAGCTGAGTTTTGGATACTTTATGTATAGTTGTATATCATTTCATGTTTGATTATACATATGTTGTAGTAGACATTGTGCCAAGTTATGAAAAAAATTCATGGTGAGGCACTCCCTGGGGAGTGCCCCCAAAGCTTCCCTGGTGCCCAATGGTGTCATAACAAAGCAATTTGAGTTCCAATCAAGGCCCCAAGAAATTAAAAAATATGTAGCAAGATTCTTCATGATGTTGTACATCTTTTGTCTCCCCATTACCTTATCACCCAATGAGAAATTTTGTTGCTACAGCAAGTTGAAAATTGTCATTTTGAAACTCTCTCAGGCCATCATGGGCTTGACTTAGCGCATAAATCCCCTCCTTTGGAGGGTCCCTGAGGTACAGCATCCACCCTCCACATAGAGAGGGACTTCATTAAGTAGGTTCAAAAGGGTTCTTTTTGATGCCATGCCATGGGAGCCAGCACTGCATTGGGTGATGGTGACTGACTGCACTGAGCTACAAAAAATCCCAAAGAGCTCTCCTGCAGTGGAAAAATCTGCGCACTTGCATCAAAAAAGTGCAATGCAGCCCAAAAAGGTGTTTTTGTGCCTGGCAAAACTAGCATCAAGAAGTCATTGAATAATCCATAATGGACAAATGCATAGACTGTGTGAATCTTCCCTGCTTGCCGCCAATTACGTCTTCTGTGGAAAGCTGGCCTGCTTTAGTGGTGGTTTGATCCCGCAAGCATACACATAATTGGCTTGAAACAATGCACATGTGCTTGCTGGAAATGTATTCTTTCAAGTTTCTTATACCTTCTAGTTTTGGATGTTCCTGCCAAAGAGAATATATATGGGCTTAAGATCTGCTTACTTGTTGCAGATCTTCACCCTTGGTAACCAATACACAAGGATTGGCTTATTCATTATGCACTTTGATGGACTTCTTGTTTCTATTTTTGGTTTTTGCCGCTAAAGGCGTGCTACATACTTGTGCTTTGCAGCACCTCTGATGCACTGCAAGGCGTTACAGGCCGCCTCTCTGCCAAGAGGATAAAAATACATATTTGTACCAACCCCCTCAACTATAGCCACTGAAAAACATACTAGGGGTTCATGATTGAAATTTACAAAACTTTAGGACACATTTTAAGGTGTTTATGAACATTTTATTAACAAATTGATAATTGGACTGATTGATTTGTATTACTTGCTGTTGTGCATTATACCAAAATTTTAAAATTTTGTTGATAAAGGCCTTAATTTAGCTCCAAATTTTAGTCAAGTTCTATTGTGAACCCCTAATTGGTCTCCCAAGCACTCAACCTCAATTAAACCGTCAAGAATCTTTCCCTGTGCAAACCCAATCTCCTGGATTTATAGGCACTCAAACTTAATGTAATTCTTGCCAAGCCCTTGTCCATAATGTTCCTAAGTTCAAACAAACCTTCCCACCTCCGAGTGTTAAAAAGGATGATGAAAGCAACTCAGATTCCTTGCTCATTCTTATTATTGGAACTACACCAGGCTCTAGCTACCTTGCAAACAAAACTCGAATCAAAAAAGCTACACCCCCCAAGCAAAAAATGCAACAAAGCGCTACAAACACACTATAAAATTATGTAGCACAATTTTTATAACCTGCAAAGTGGTTTCGCGCCACCCGCGCATGGCTTTAAACCGCGGCTACAAAAAATCTAGGGCTATGCGCTAGGAAAAGCGCAGATTGCAGCCCCAAATAGCACCGCGCAGCGGGGCCAAAAAGCGCTGCGCTTCAAGTAGCGAAAGCGTTTCATCGTTGCATAGGGACTGCTTGGTGTCCAACGAGTTGCGCAATTCAGTCAGAAGTCACGCAGCACAAGAATGGTTACCCCTCACTTGAAAGGAGGCGAAAATCCAAGTCTTGACTACTTGTCAACTCACGATACCGTTTCATAAGCAGGGTTTTAGCCGATGATGCCTCGCATCATGCTTGTTGTCTCCAAACCTTACGACAGCTGTCCTCTTCTCGATTTTTTTGGCGCCGAATTAAGTGAGCATGACACTGTTTCCGTATGTATTCCTTAGAGATCCAGCTGCTTACCAATCAATTTCTCATCCTGATGGCATAACTCAGCTTGGGCTTGTATCACGGTTCAGGCCCAGTGATCGCGACTCTGAGCTTGCGATGAGTTATGAATTGTAACAATTCCATGTTTCAAGTTTTGACTTCAGAATGTGGAATTCCACTGCAGATTACCTCCTCAGCCTGGTACAGCTTGCCTGTTTGAAGCTCGCAAAGATTGAATTTTCTTCTTTGCCTTTCTTTTCTTCATTTCTGGACCAGCTGGGTTGCGAATCAATGCGTCCTTTGTAATATCCATGTGATGTAAGCAGCTCAGGATCCGGACTTTCAACAGTTTGTCAATTGATTCGTGGCTGGGTTCTATGTGATACTCTGGGGTCATTTCTTTGATAATCCAAAAGAAAATTGTAATAATTTGATTCAATTTCAGGGGGTGATGCATGAAATATCATTTGGTTTGTTTTCAATATCCTTGATGATCGATCATCAGGAATTATTCGATGGAATCGAATCCAGATTCTAGCGTACATGAGGAAACACGGCAATCAACGGTACTCACGCTTCAGTGGCCAAGGGGGGTGACTTGGGGGCAAACAGAAAACATACATATAAATAAGATACCACCGGTTGCCTCTCCCTCCCATTCCTCACACCATCCCTGCCGTACTATTTATCATAAAGATAACCACATTGCAACAGAACAATCATTCCACTGTTTCAACTCCAATCCCATTCATTCAAGACATCCTCCAACTCAAAGTCTATCTAATTGTTAGCGTTTAGTGTCTTTGAAAAGAGGCAGAGAAGATTTTTCTGATTTTAGTCCTTCTGTTTCACGAAGCACGCAGATTCAAGATGATTTTACCAAGTGTGATCACCTTAGCTATTGGTCTATTTCTTGGTAAATTTTGATTCTTCTTCCTCATTTGATATCTCCTACATATGGTAATTGGGAAACAAATGACACAAATCTAACACCTGACGTCTCGAAACTATTCACAGGCCACACTCCATCTTTTACCTATGCAAGCACTTTAGAAGCCAGACAGGGTCCAGTAGATTTCCAGGCGTGAGCTGAGCTGTCGATTGTACTGTGTATCTATCCTCAGATCCTTTTATCTTTGACTGATTTTTTTGCCTCGAATGAATTGCAGTCTGAAATCTGCCCCCCTAGCTCGCCGAAATCTACCAGGTTTGGACATAAACTCCGACCTTGGAAGCGGAAGAATACAACACGAGCATGGCTCCCCCAATAATTTCCCTAACCCTCATCGTGGAAGTTCTTCATACGGTCAAGATAGCTATGATCCTTCAAAGGGGGGATATGATTCTGGAAAGGCAATCTATCCATCGGGTAACAATAACCATGGTTTGGGTACAGGCATCTTTGACTTGGGCACTGGAACCCATCATGCTCTTCAAGAAGGGACCTTGGATTACGGGAACGGCGGCTACACTGGTTCGGACCCAGGATTCGACATCTCGCCCAAGCCAAAGACCTCGGGTAACGATTCTGACAAGAAGAGTTACGATTCGGAACCTAAAAAGGTGGACTCTATTACCGAGCATAAAGACTATACCTCCCCGAGCAAAAGTTACGGCTCGGATAAAGGAAGCACTGGTAGCTACCAGGATCCCTACAGCACCTCATCGGAAGATTTCGGAAAGAAATACGACTCGGAGGTAAAGGACCGAGGGGAATATGCACAGTCGCCGGGAAAGGACAACTCGAAAAGCACGAGCGGAACTGATTATTCCAAACAAGATAACTCCAAGTACAACGGAGAATACACATCTCCTAACGGAAAGAAGAAGAGCGGATATGACGGAACGGCTAAAAATCCTGATCAGAGTGGCTCTTTCATCTTCGAGCCCGGAACCACTGAAGAGCAACGCAAAGCCGCGCAGAAGGAAAGTGATACGGATGGCGCATTATGAACTCTTCCTATGCTTGGTTAAACTTTCACAAGCTGTTTAATTGTCCATCTCGTACACTGTAGTTGTCTTCCTAATGACTCCGTACTCTCTTATCTAAATACTTATATCCCTGGAATCTCGCGAGTTAGATCGGACATTACTCAAATTTCTTGCTAGTTCTCTTTATTTCCTTCTCTTAAGTTACACGGTGCCAACAAATTTTCAAATCACTCAGAAACTTATCTAACTCTCAAACAGACCTTGACCTGTTTTACAGACTTTTGATGTTAGCCAAGACTGTCATCATAGCAGTTGATGTGATTTTAGGACAAGATTCTCCACAGAGGTGTTCATGTACTTCGTGGGAGGTGACCGACCTTAATACAAGTCCCAGCCTCCGCGCGGGCGTGCAGCATTTGGCTGGTCGCGAAGCGACCCCGACCGCAGGGAGGGCCTTGCACAGTGCACATTTCTCGCGTGAGACGATTCCAAGGTTAGGCTGGAGAAAACATTCCAATGAGTGGAATAGAAACCAGGAGAGAAATAATGTCGTGTATATCACGTCCGGCTCACGCGAGCTTTGTGTTTTAGCTGGTGAGACTGGGCTGCCGCCCAGACCCGCTCACCACGAAAGGCATAGTTAAGCTCGGGAGGTGACTGCGTCGAGTCACAAGGACTGTAACTGGCAAGGGATCGGCGAATCTTTCTCAAAGCAGGAGGTGAGCTTTGAGAACCGCATCCTGCATCGAAAAGGGTCTCAGCACGCCATGGGTATGTACACATGAATTACATGTGGGAGCAGGTGGTAGCCGAGTACCGGGTGTGCCCGTGGACGGACTCGACCAGTTTAAAGTGGCCGGGCACCCCGTCAAGCTGACTGGGTCAAGTGGTCCATGTATGGACTTATGTGATATTGTGCCAGTGGCAAGACACAATTCTTTATTGAGACGTGGAAAAATGACTCCCAAAAATTGGGAAAACAACTCCCATTTCCCAATTAACGTCGCTGGGACTGGGTTTGGGAGCTGTTTTCCCAATTATTATTTTTTTTGGGAGTCGTCCACACAATTTATTTATTGTTTTTTTTGACAATGGAAAGGGAGTCGGCCGCCTAATTGGCCCTCCACAGAACACCATTTTGGGAGTTTTCCGCACCGGTAGTTACCCCCTTATGAAATTGTCACGCAGCATGTAACCCCGGTATAACATTGTTACGCAGCATGTAACCCCTGTATAACGTTGTTACACGGCATGTAACCCCGTATAACATTGTTACGTGGCATGTAACCCCGTATAACATTGTTAAGCGGCATGTAACCCCCATACAACAAATTTCTGCAACAGATAAACACCATGCAGATATTTCAGCAACAAGTAACACCATGTATTTAGGTAGAAACAATGACAAAGGCAGACTTGAGGTCAGCTGCGCTGACTCTGACGCTGACAAGTAAATACATCCCCCCCCCCAACCCATTGGAGCAACCACAACATTGTTCAAGCTCTGCTCTCACGCAAAAAAATTTCATCTGTCAAACTCTGCTCCCACGCCAAACGTCTGCACACCTCCATTGCTTTCCCTTGATCACCACCTGAATTCTCTTGCCCCTACCTCTAGGCAGTCTGTGTTGGCCTGTCTGGATTGAGTCTAGCTCTGACTTGAAATCCGCGCACCACAACTTCTCCCATTTCAGTCTTGCGTGTCACACTGTCTGCGCTCCAGGCCATCCAAGCACTGCATCATCCGCACTTTGCATCATCTCAGATCCACTCCGCGCTGTCCACACTTCACACCCTTGTTAGTTTCTGTGCCTCCAGATTACACATGCAAGCCGCGCGCTTCGTAGTACTGCGCACTTGATTGCTTGGGAGTCTGCGGAAACATTGACACACGTGCCGGATTACACCACCACATTGATATAAAATGGCAGAAGCTGTTAAATTATGGAGGAAGACTGGGAGACTTCCATAACTGGAAGTGGGAGCTATGGAAAATCTAGGCGCAGAGAGTCTTGGAACAAGACCACGAGTGTGTTAATGACCACACGAGTTGAGAGTTGAGAACACGACGAGCACACCTGGGTAAGATTGAGAGTTTGAGACAGATAATGAAAACTGAATGAATATCATGTTTTGATGAGAATGAGAAACAGAGATGAATCAAAGAATGAGAAAGAAGAAAAACCTTGGAACAAGACCACGAGTGTGTTAATGACCACACAATTTGAGATTTGAGAACACAACGAGCACACCTAGGCAAGATTGAGATCAGATAATGAAAACTGAATGAAAAAAATAGAAACTGAGAGCAACAGTAGGTATATGGACTAAGTTACATTAGTTTCCATGTAGGTTTCATATCTAATCTATCATAATCAACCGGTTGCCAAGTATGCTACTAATGAGGTATCACAATAATTCACAGATTGTAGTGGAGTAAAAGCGCAAACACAGCACATTAAGCACAAGAGAGGCCAATTAAGCACAAAAGAGTTTGATTGAACGGGAAATATGCTTTGCTGTACTTTTTTATGTGTAGTCAAAGTGGTCTCTTTGCCGCTACACTAACTCTAACTGGCTTGGGAAAAAAGCAGGGACCCAATACTTTCAGCACCAGCGCAGCAATGTCCAGGCTGAACTACTGTTCCTTGGGTTGGCCACATAGCAGTGCCCTGCTGAACTACTCTAAATCACTGATTTTTTCAGAAAAGCGCAGCAGTTACACCTTTGCCTCCACTTGAATCTCTAAGAACTCTGGGTTTAATCTAGATATGGCATATGGCATCTGGGTACCCCCCTTGATTTTCAATAATTCCTGACACCCACGCCTGCACCTGCAACAACAGACAGCTACCCGCCAACTGGTACCCAGAGCCATCCCTACCCTGTAGGGAAGGCACTTTACACCAAGGTACCTGACATGGGTGTGGGTACCTGCCTCAAATTTCACCCAGAATGGACAACCACACCCGCAACTGAGACTACCTGTCAATGGGTACAGGACACCAGGCAACAACTCCCTGTACCCGGCAAAAAGTACCTTTTTGCCATCTAAAGTGAGCTGTTAAGGGTTGTACATGCCAGTTGGCCAGAAATGGAAGATTTTTCACAAGCCCTTGTATGCACCAGTTCAATCAGGCAAGCACTCCCCAAATTGGTATAACTTCTTATACTATAACATTGTACTGGTTCACCATGGTCAAGAATTATTTCAAATTTCATCTCCACTCTTATGCACTCACCTCCTGTGAGTTTTCAAAATGAGATTCACCAGATTAAACAATCCTGGATTTAGTATGAGTGTTGAGTCCCTTCTCCTCCCTGAAATTAGCCAGCTGGTAGAGATCTAGGTCCCTTCACTCTTTCTACAGGGATATGTAGTTCTATTATTTTCTCATTCTTCTTTTTTTCTCATCAATATTGGGTTTTACTTACAAGAGAGATCAAGGCCCCTTCATTTTCTCTATTGTGATATCAATAAAAACTTTCATTTATGAATGGAATATTTTGACCTTATTTCAAACAAATTTAATGATTACTTGAATGAAAATCCAACTATCATATAACTTTTTTGTAAAGAGGAATAAGCAAATCAAAAGGCAGTATTAGAGGGAAGGATTGAACTGTACCATTGTTTCCCATTATATGAACCAATTTTAGAATACATGGAGCTGAATATATCCTCCATATTTGAATCAAATTCAAGCACACCATGGTAGAATTCTTCAACAAAATCCAAAATTAAGAATGTAATGCTTGAGACTTCATTTTTTTGCCAAAATTTTACTCCAGTGTCAATCTTGAGGAAAGTTTGAGCCAAATCTTGAACAATTTCTTTAATTCTCAAATAATCTTGATTTAAAGTTTTGAATTTATCTTGCTTCCATTTTGACAATAATTTAATTTGGAGATAGGCTTCTAGAGTATCAAAAAAAGAAGAACCATTGAAAACTGAATTCAGCAAAACTTCAATTTCATTCTTGAGGTTTAGATTTATCCAATTGAGTCCATTTTCCACATATTCCCTGTAGTACTGAGTGTAATGGACTTGTAAACAAAAATATAAGAATTGCCTCTGGTATTTGGAACTAAAACCTGTGTAATTTCAGTTCCATTAGCAACTATACTTCTGATAAATCAATTTATCACAAATCATATGCGTTACCTGGGAGAATATTCATCATGTGGGATGAATATTGGTTACTGAGCACAAATTGGTTGTTTTGATAGCCATAGTGGGTTGGAAATCCCATATGTATGTGATATGTAAGGATCATATTTATTGCAGATTGTTCTAGTGTGCTCTTCATTCCAAAGAAATGCCTCAAATTACTTTCAGTTATCAATTTGTGCTTGTACATATATCCAATTGTTTGAAAAACAAGCCTTTGAAGTTTCAGTGAAAGTTGATTTATAAAAATCTGAACATTGATCTTTTCATTAACCTTAAATGAAGCAATGTGATACAATAAATCATTCAATTTTTCAATGAAGTTTACTGAAATTTTTTTCTTCACTTCAACAAGCAATAAGCCATGTAGTTCAACTCCTTCAGGACTATTTTTTATCCTCTGTGAGGCTGACGGTCCCTGTGGCAAATCCCTTGCCTTAAGGCCAATCATGCTTAAGCCCTTGCCACTCAATTCAATGACTCGAGTCCTTACACCAAACAACATGACTTTGTGAATGGATTTTAGTTCTTCAATATTATCTATCAACTTCTCTTGAGTTCCAGAAGGCCCAGCTTTCAAGCTGTAGATCTCGTTTTCCAAATCACCCAACATTATGCGTATAGACTTCAGATCTTCCTGCATTAACTTGATTTGCACTGTGAAGTTTTGTCAGCTCCTATTTCTTAAAATTCAGTTTTTTAAAACATCATCATAATGGGATTGGGGAAGAATACTTTTTGAATTGTGGCATTTCCCCATTTTGGCATCTGTTGGTTAGCATGAAAAATTTGTTTGGATTTATTCCTTGGATTCTTGTAACAACAACATGGATGAATGTAACTAACTTACCCATTTTTTGTGTACCAGTGAATATTCCATTTGCCTGCTCAACAGGGTCAACCCTTTGAATGACTCCTTCTCCCTCTGGGGTTGAGATATGATTCACTCTGGGGGCTGCAGCTTCAATGCTTTGGGGATTGTGAATTGCTTGCCTGTCCAAGGGTCTTCCAGAGTGGTTTATCCCCAATCCTACAATGTATGCTTATAGATATGGTGTGGGAGATGGATGCAGTCAAAATGTTTATGAGTGTTATTGTTTCTGCTTTTGAGGAAATCAGGTATACAGATGAAGGTCCGTACTTTCTTTTTCCTGGTTAGCTACAGGACCCATCAACATCTCATCATTCATCATGATACATTGCAAAGCTTCCAAGATGCACAGAGCCAAGAAGAGCATTCTTTGGTACGTGGAGAAAAGAGCCATACGGGGTGCCAAGGATGCACAAAGGATGGAAATATGGAGATAAAGATTGAAGAGGCGGAATAGGCAGCATGGTTTACATATTTATGTATCTGTGCAACAAGTAATTATCCCACTGAACTCAATCTTGAATAGCCCCTAGTAAATATGCGAGTTCAACAAAAGCTTTTTACTTATGTACTGTTTGCGCAATAAAATCCGCTTTTGGGGTTTCATTTCGAGTCTGATGTAGGATCCTTGACTTTATTTCTTCACCCCTGTAAGGCAGGTATTTATATGTTGAGGACAATCATTCAGAATACAATCCAATCAGACGGATGGAACGATGAGATCCTGGCTCAAAGCAAGTATGATATGGTGGCCGTTTCATTTTGCGGGGATGCCTGATCCTTGCCAAGGAGGCCCAGTGACCTTGGACAACAAATTTTGAATCTGCATCATTTCGCTCCATGTGTAAGCGGCCGACGATCTTCAACGACTACGACATCCCCTGCCAAAGTGCAAAACTGTAGCAACTTTATGGTCGGATCGTGTTGCAAATCGATCCATGGTCCGCCCTTCAAGCTGAAAGCGGTGCTAATATGGCCGCGACTGAACCAAAAATACATGCTTTGACAGGCGACTCTGTGCTGGCCGGGACCTGACAAAAACGTAAAATATATGCTAAAACACAAGTCCCCCCTAATCTATGTAGTCGGAGGCTCTGGCTGGCGGCAAAGCCGCAGAGAGCCGCCCTCAGCTAGCTTAACAAAGCCACTTGAACGGAGGTCCGGGGGACCCGCGCGGAGCGCTCTCGCGGCGAAGCCGCCCCTCCCGCAGGAGGGGCGAACTTAGCACAAGTCCCTCGCCTGCCGGGGGGCAGGGGCGCAAAGCGCCTCGCACGAAGTGCGACCTCCCGTCAGGGAGGGACTTGCGTGCAATCCACGAATCCTGGCGTGAGAGCCCCGCGTGCAGTTGGTGTTTTTTGCAGGTGGCCAACTTTGTGCCCCCAAATCCCCCACTTCCCAGAGAGCATGTTGCCCGCCTCTTGAACCGGTGAAAGACCTGCATCTCCTCTTCAAATTGGTGGTAAGCATGCCACCATTGCCCTCCTCCCATGAGCTGGAGATTGGCTCAAAGGAGCTCACTTTCCAAGAATCCTTTGAGATGACTAATAGAGTTGTACAGTTCTTGTACAGTAAATCTCACTCCCTACACGGCCACTTTTCCTCCATGATTGGAAATTTCAACCGGGAGGATCAGGCATTATATCAGCAGCTACAAGGCCCAAATTGCATCAGAAGAAGCACACTCCCAAGCACTTCTTAAGTCCAGAAGGGCAACCTCAACGGGCCAATGGTTGATGTTTAAAAATGAAAAGAGTGAAAAAAAGCCTGATACAGGCTGATATTCCTGGGGCTCTCAGGCCAGATACAGGTTTTTGCAGGTAAGCCTCTCTGTGAGACAGAGACCCTGCGGGGCTGCCCCTTCGGGGCTCTCACAGTGAGGCTTTGTTAAGCTCGCAGGAGGGGCGGCTTCGCCGCAAGCCACAGCGCCCACCAGGGCGAGCTTAACTAAAGTCCCATTCTTGGCCTGAGGCTGACGGGGTTTTATGCAGAAAATCAAGTTTTTTGTTGTTAGCTCTGTGTTACTCCTCTCTCTCAGTGTCAACGTCAAAGCCTCATGTACCATGTTGTAGCCCACAATCTCAGCTGTCTTGTACATATTTTTTCAAATGAATCCATCAAAAACTGGCCGCCCAGCAGCCATTCTTGTGAGGGCTGTTCCTGAGCAATGTGATGGGCCCGTAGGGCCAACTGCCGCCAATTGCAGGTCCAGGTTCTCACGGTTTTGGCCCCACAAGACCTTCCCAGCCAGTTTTCTACATCCAAATTACTTCCAAGGGATGGGGATGTAAGTTTGATGGAATACACAGTAACATGTTATAGAAAGAGAAGGTGATTCTAATGGTACCGGAGGCTGTGAGGAAATCAGAGATGTACCAGGTGATACATGGTTTCAAAGGGAATTTTGGACAATTGGCTGGGCAGCCTCAAGCCAAATATGGGACATTGGGCACAAGTCCCTCCTTCGGAGGTCGCTGCGCTCCCCCGAAGAGGGACTTGCAGGGACTTGCGTTAAGTTCGCCACCAGGGGGGACTTGTGTTAAGTTAGGCCCCTTCAGAGACTTGCGTATTATCACAAAAAATTGAAGTGGGGACAGAAAGTTTGTTTGGCTGGGAGGTTTTGAATTCTTTTATACAAGCTCCTCCCCCAGCCCCTCCACTAATCTGCCCCGTGTGTACCTCATGCTGGATCACTGTCACTACATTTTGGTCTGCTCAGATTTTTTCTACCACCATTGGCTGACTTTCAACAATCTTTCCAAAAATCAAGAATGTTCATGTGTTTCAAATGAGGACCCACCAGTCACGAGCACAACTCCAGAGCTATGTCTTCCAATCCCTGGCTGCTTTGAGCTCCTGATTAGAGGGTATTATGTGAGGTGCCAATGGGTGCTGGGTAAAAATACCGCTTGAAGCGTGAATCATGTACATATGCGACCCCAGTTGATTTTATGTTGGGACATGTAAACCAAACAATCTGATGATAACGGTAGACATACACAAAGATGTCCCATGTTTTCTTGAACACGCGAAAGAAAATCATTGATAATAAAACCACATGAAATAAACTACTGGTCAGGACAATGAAACACAATTTTGATAATTGAGGCGTTGGGACAGTTTGGATGACAAGCTGATCAATTGGGATTGAGAAAATAGGAAAGTAAAAGGCATCGTAATTGATTTGTTACAATGCAGTGATGTAAGAGTGAAAGAAGTTGGGCTGCGCTGAAGGGGAAGGGCAATAAAATAAAAATGACATGAAATGTACATCCAAGGAAACTGAGAGGAGACGCTGGCAGCCTCGAGTCAAGCTATCTTAGTAGCTCCATGGCTGACTGACCAGCTGCTGTACGCTGACCAAAGCCCAGTATTTTACATCTGAATCGTGATGAGTCATCAACTTCATGACGGCAGGTTTGGCACCTAATCGCTCGGCCGATCTGAAGAAGTGCGACAATTATTTAATCAGCTTTCTCTTCGGTGGAAGTTCAAACGATAATCCAAGGTCATGTTCAAGAGGTCCGTACCTTTTGCCGACATCACTATGCTTGACATATTGCGATAAATCATTCGCTGCAACCGCCAATACAACTGGATCAGAAGCACTGGATAGGAGCTCGATGACTTTCCTGATTAAAGTGTGCGGAAGGTGTTCGGGTCAGAAAGCAGCGGTCGCAATGTGATAATAATGTGGAGAAACAAACTACTAACTTGAGCTGTTGGTGATTTTTCTCATTTAGTTTATCTGCATTTTGCGACCAAAATTCCTCAGAGGTATGAGGCGGTGACCAGCGCAGCAAGCCTGATTCCAATTCCGTCAAATATTCGTCGTACGTACTATAATCGGGACAGAAACAGTGAGAGCTTGTTCCATCCATTTGAAGTACAAAAAAGAAGAACAAGCTCATATCACTCACGTCATTTTTCGCTTGGCCTCTTCTAATTGTTCCTTCAACCATTCAATGTCATCTTTTAATTCATCATCGGACCATTTGCGAGACGAGAAGTTTTGGATGAGTGGTAGAAGGTTGCCAGCTACTAGCATGGTGGCTAGGTTAGCCTCCGGTGCCTTCTCGGCGAGATTCTGTAAGGGGAAATGGACATCAACAGGTAGAAGTTTTAGAACAATCAAAATAAGACATGTGACTTACTCTGAAAGTGGCAACAAGTATTCGTATAACTTTTTCTTTCACAGCACTTCTGGCTAGCTCTGTGAGAAGTGGTATGATGGAAAAACGTCTACCGCAGAGTTTATTTGAGACACCGGCCAGTCGTAAGGTCTGCAAAATTTCTCACTTACTTGTTAAATTGAGATGCAATTTCAACATCAAATGTGAGGAGCCAAAAACAGAAAGCCAGCTGATACTGTATTTGAGCAGTCATACGACCAGCGCCCTTCATCTTTTCAACCAAACTGTCGTATATGTTGTGAAGTTGAGTGTTCCCTCTGACAAGGTTATGTTGAATCGAGTCATTGAGATTGAGGATGCATACCTTGAAATGATGCTTGTTTCGTTTGCTTCGCCGTTGCTAGAGGCTCCCGATCCTTTGGCTGCCCATACAGCTTGTCTCGCGATGGGTTGTCTCAACACATGTTCAAACAACTCGATACCCAGCTCTTGCTCATTAGAATCTCCTGAGCTGGTCAACCGGGCGATTTCGGGTCCAATGGTAGAAAGAACATCTTGTGGGGGTGTAGGATGGAATCTAAATTTCAAGATTTCGTTTTCATCAGCCGCCCACTTCACAACCTTGTTCAGCTCGAGTGAAAGATGATTCGCAGACAAACTCTAAAAAGACACTCAGAAGGGATAAGGTCTTGGTTCGGATATAGTAATCGGATGACTCCAGATGAGGGGTTAGGGCAGCGTAGGGATCCAAGGCGTGATCGAGGAAAAGTGCGATTCGTTCTTCGTGATCTGATGTGCTAGTGGTTCCTAAGTCCATCGAGGCCCAGTGAAAGAAGGGAGATAAATCGTACCTTCTATCATGTCACTGAGGTAGACCAACGTCGCCTGTAAACAGTCCACCCGGCTTAACTGTGAAAGTAAACTGAGATACAGAGAAACATATTTCTCGGTGTCCTACAATGAAATGTCAGTCAATTGAGCATGCAACAAGGAAGGAATCGCCCGGCCAACTAACGTGCTCCCATATTTGTTCTTGCTTGAGTTTTGGCTGACTGGCTGTAGCCTGTATTAATGCGAGGTCATCGGCAGATATCAACGAAGCCCTATGGTAACCCTGTGAGAGGCCAAGTTGATCAACGAGTCAGTCTGGTAGTTAACTGAGAAGCAATTCGCGTCTTACCTCCCACGGAATTTCCCGAATCCGAGTCCGACAGTCCTGGTCCTGAATCCACGCATTGAAAAACTTTGACATGATAGCTCGGTGATTTGAGATTGAGGCTGATGGGCGGTCATCAACGATCTCGGTGAACTTGAACCAGTGCATAAGCTGTAGCTCCACCTGTCTATAAGCATCTCGCCATATAAGCATTCACTTTCGGTGTTGTCATTGCCAGCGCAACTCCGCTACGAGCCTACGGGTGCAATCTGGTGCAATCGGGCGGGTTCGGGCCTCCCGCAGGCTGCCCGTGTCGGGCCGCAGAATAAATGGGTCGAGCTTAACTATGTAAGCCTCTCCGAGGAGGCGCGAAGCGCCTCCAAAGGAGAGGCTTACCTCTAAAGTCACACCATTGGCCCTACAGACTCGAGAATTTCTGGCAAAAAAACACATATTTTCTTTTCAAAATGCTTTTAAAAATATGGTTTTTAGTTTAAAAAAAATCTGAGTAGACAGACTTGTAGCCTGCAATCTCAGCTTCCATTTCGCAGTTTTTTTACCTAGCTGACACACATAATGACTAGCCCACTCCACCTAATGTGAAGTGGTTCTGGAGTGGTGATCCAGTGGTTTTTGGGCTCAAAATTTGAAATTCCCTGAGCCCGTGTGGGCTTGAAGGGGGGGATTGGGTACAGAAATCCACCATGTAGCAACATTTACAGGAAATTTCTTACCAGGGGGGATGGATATGGGGGAGTTTGAAGTGGGGGAAAATAAGCTTAGAAGCTGGTGATTGTAATGGTGCCAAAGGCAAGGAGAGAATTGGAAGTCTAGAGGGTGATATTGGGGAAAATGGGGGAGAGTAGGATCCTCCCTGCCATTTTTCTTGATCCTGTAGGGCCAGACAGCAACTTTAGAGGCAAGTCCCTCCTTCAGAGGTTGCTACGCTCCCCCAAGGAGGGTACGCTTGTGTTAGTTTGTAAATAATTCCGCTTTGTCAAACCAATGAGCTTACCAAGCACTTATGTCCAAGCCCACTCTTGTTGGTTCCACGGATCAGCTGGATCCTGTTGGATCCACAATCCCACTTGCCAGGATTCCAGAAGTGCCCTGGCGTGTAGGGGCGCCCATGGAGCGGCCAAAGCATGGTGCCCCCTATTTTGAGCTTTCTGGTGTCACAGGAGGACTTCCTGTCAAATCTGTGACCCCTGCAGAAATTGATTTACAGACCCAAAACGTTATTTTTATTGGGGGGAAATGTAGTCCCATAGGCTGCAGGTCTGTTCCTACAGTGGAAGACTTCCTGTCAATCTGTGAACTCGTAATTTTCCAGATTGCACAGGGAAAGCTGGGCTCAATCACCCCAAATCCTAGGTCTGGTTAGATTTACCTGCAGAATCTGAGCAAATCTGGGTTTCCAGATTGACAGGAACTCCGCCAGTGGATGAATTCCCATCACATCTGGGACCCTTGCAGTTGTGGATATAGCCCCAAAAATCTAGATTTTTGCATGGAAATCTAGCATTTGGGTCTCCAGATCAGTTCTGGGAGGTCCTCAGATCTCAACAGGAATTCCTCCAGGAGGTATTTAATGATCTGATGTGGGGAAATTCAATATTTTCATGCAGGAAAAAATCAAGTAATTGGAGGACTTCCTGTCAATCTGGAAAGTCAGATCTGAGGCTCTGAGCCCAAAGATTTCAGATTTGGCAGGGAAACCTAGGTCACCAGAGCTCCCAAAAGTGATCCAAAGTTCCAAATTTCAGATTTCCCAGCAAAATCTGAAATTCCAGATTTATTCAAAGTTGACAGGAAGTCCTCCATTACAAGAAAAAAGGGGGAGATGGATTAAGGACCAGACCCAAAGATCCATTGGGTCCAACTACCAGCTGGAATCAGTAAGGTTTTCTCAGAGGCTGGGAGAACTCCCTTTGCAATCTGGGGGACTCCCAGAAGTGATCTAGAGTCCCAAAGCCTAGATTTTGCTGTGAAATCTGACATTTGTTGGCTGAGGTCTGAATTTCTAGATTGAAAGGAAGTCTTCTGTTTTCAAGGTTGATAACTTTGCCAGATGGTTGATGTGGGTTTTCCCCCAGTTGAAATCAAAGATATGTAGCATCCACAAAAGCATCCTCACTTGCAGAAAATACCTGCATCAGTTACTCTTTGGTGAAAACCCCAGTGTGTAAAAATCTTTCAGCTCCTCCAGAGTGAGGAATGTGAGATTACAATTTCAGGTGACTGGAATTCATCTCATAAATTGAGAAGAACACCACAAGCTAAATCAGCTGCAGAAAAGGGTAAGCAAAGCAAACCTTTTTGTAGTCCAAGTGCAGCATGAATCAAGTTGGAAAAACTCTGATTACACCTTTGGTACATAAAGGTTCAACAGAAACAAGTAGCATGACTTGGCTTGAGGAAAATCCCAACCAAAATTCACTATCCAAAAGAATCACCACACAAACCAATGGCAGTGGTGGGACTAATACTTGAAGATAAGGGACAAGGCAGGAGCTAACACACTGTTAATGGATGACTTCCCGTGGGCTAAAAATTCAGATCTGTCAGGCCAGGTTAAAACTTACTGGCTGGTGAGAACTTGATCTCAATCACTTGTCACCAGCAAGTAAGGTTTAGATCTGTGAAATTTTAGTCTGTACGGGGGGCGTAGATCCTACGGGAAGTCTTCCAATATTCTACTATAAATTCAAATCAAAGAAGACCAACACCCCTGATTCCTCTTGAAGAGTAGGAGAAACAATTGGTGAGTGATTGAGTTATAAGCTGAGCGGAGGGAAACAAAAATACTAATCATCAAGTGATGCCACATAAACTGCAGATAATGTTGTGATTCTCCTATGTTGTTTCACCAAAGCCTAAACAGCTGGATAACAAAAGTCTACAGTCCTATTCAAGCAAGGACAAAAAGTGTCTACACACTGAGTCAAGTAGAACAAGAGATAATGGCAATTGTCTTAAATTGGATTAAACCAAAGGGTGCAGGACTCCAGGGATGGATGGGTAATTGAAGTTCCTTTGAGGGGGAAATAAATTTTATGATAGGTTGAAATGCTATTACAATTTACGTGTGGTTTGAAAGAACTTCCCCTCTAAAACAACCCAGAGTCTTGTAATCAATACTTAAGAAATATGCCAACAAACAAGAGTCTTGTAATCAATATTTAAGAAAAATGTGTAGATTCCAAAATAGCTCTTACTTTTATATAGTAATCTCTATCAGACCTAAATATCTAATTCAATGAGCTTGTAGACCAGTTATAACTACAGATGACATGGTTGTTTGGTAAATTTCATCTACTGTTGTTGATATTATAATTTGTACTACAACTAATATGCTAATAAGGAGAATGGTTTGTTGGTTGGTTGTTTGTTCTACTACTGCACTAACACTCTACTGACTGACTGAACTCTTTCCTACTCAAAACTACTATTGCTAAGCTGATACTACTAATCTACTACTGTGACCAAACATCTGTAGCAACAATGTGTCACTACTTTGTTGAAATGTTGTAATCCTCAGTGGTCAAAATCAATACATCAGGCATGGACTTGGTAGCCTAGTTGGTAAAGGCAGCACTTCTAGTATGGTGTCTTAGCTTCAAGCTAAGCTTGCTGGTTCAAGTCTTTCCCAATCCAATCATTTTGTGCTAAGCGTCTGCAAAATGCATTGTTAGTTTTAACATACTTTACTCTACAATAACCAGGCCGGGAGAGTAAAGTAGCAACCTTCATTTATATTTTTCACAGTTATTGTGATTGCTAGCGCGCAGATAGCCGCGTCACGATTATTGTAACTGGCCTTTCTTCATACAGCCATTACTGGTAAATTGACGTGTTATTGTAATGAAAGGCCAATTTTGCCCTAGAATGGCCCTTCCATACAGCTGTTACGTAAATGAACATACTAATGAGCAATGAAAGGCCAAATTTGCCCTAAAATGGCCTTTTATTGCTGAATATCTTGCTTGATAAGCTGCTTTGCGTTGTGAGAATAAAAGCTGGTTGGTGGGTAGAAAATTCCACTAGCCGCTGTGGTGCTCCATTCCAAACCATAAGTAGTATTTTACTGTCTTCTTTTACATATATTCATCATTACACTGCCTATTACCCCACACCCCTTCACAAATACCTCATCATTATCACATATTCAGATTCTACGCCTCATTTCACCTATAGTAACTCATACATAGTACCCCTTTATCTTTAATGGTTCAATAGTAATAAAGGATATAAGATTTACAGAAAACCTACATTCTTCATTAGTTACAACACTCATTTCATTAGTAACTAACTTAAATAATTACAGTACTTTCCTACTACAGTTATTTTCTCACATATTAAGCCCTTTACAGAAATTACTCATTATGCACTATCCCTATTTGTACACATTGCATCATTGGATCTGTGCTCACCTCTTTTAGTAGTGCTCATCATTACAAGCTGTTACTATGTTCACATCACCTTCCCCATTTGTACAGTCTTTCTTACCATAGCCAGAATTCCCATGTCTGTGCTCATCCTTGTACCCCCCTCTGGTTTCTTTCACTTATAAACTCCCCTCAGCTGCTGTACTTCCCCCTCATGCTGGTTTATTTTGGATTATCCCCCCCGTAGTATAGCTCTCATCACTACTTTGCACTTATCCTCTCATCACTTGCATATTTTGCTATCACCTCCCATATTGAACTCAGAATTGAACCCCATTTCATACTTTGCTCTCAAACTCTCATCCTTTGCACATTTTGCTCATAACCCTCATTTCCCCTCGCCTCATCCTCAAGCTTGTGGTATTCCAACTAGACATTGATTTATATACATAAACTCCTTATTCTAGACCTCACTAAGGATTCGTAGAACTCAAGCCACACCCTTTTCTTTCTTATTTTTCTTAGTGTAACTCTCACCAACTCCAGCATTAGATAGGAGGGCAGCCTCAACAGCACCCATAGCTTCAACCTACATTATTACTAGTGTAGTTGTCTATTTCCCCTCCAAGCTCTTCTCTGTTTGTTCAGTAGTTCCACACCGCCTTCTTCAAGAATGTATATTTCCGGGCTGAGTGATTATTGATGTCTTGGCTCCGCACTGCTACTTTCCGCTAGCCTTCAGTGCTCCTCAACAAGCCTGATCTATAGCGTAATAATCCGCAAGTGAATAAAGCTCTGCACTCCACAAGCACAAATCCGCAAGTAATCTCCGTAAGCAAAAGAAAAGGTCACATAAAACTCTTCTAATACTCTAGTACCTCCGCAAGTGTAAGTACAATGATGAGTAGTTATAAGTAAGATGATTGAAAAGAAAAGAAAAGAGAAACCGTGAACCTCCACGCAATTCGCCGTTCCCACCCAATCCTGCAGATCCAACACTTTCCCGCACTAGTCCGTCAGCTCCGCCGGCTTTCCCGCACGTCATTGTCCCAGACTCTGCTCCTCTCCAACGCTTGACCTCCCACACCCTCTGTCTTGCCCCTGTCAGTCAGTCTCTTGCCCCCCCTCTGCCCCAGTTCCACCCGCTTTGGCTGCCTTGGCTCAACACTGGGTCGCTACGCTAACCATAGCGGTTAGCGTAGCGTAGCGCAGCGCAAATGCGCTATTTTTTAGTGTAGCGTTAGCGCAATTGCACGCATATGCGCTAACGCTACGCGCACGCGGTGCGCAGCTATTTTAGCTGATAGCGTAGCGTTAGCGCAGATGCGCGCAATTGCGCTAACGCTACACATGCAGGGCGCAAAAGAGCGCGCGCTACGCTGCGCTACAGCGCCTTTAGCGGGAAAAAAGGGCTTTTTTCCGCTAAAAGCGCTGTAGCGCAGCGCAGCGTAGCGTAGCGACTGTAGCGGCGCGCCAACGCTAACAAAGAATTGGCGCGCTGTTAGCGCCGCTGAAAATTAGCGCAGCGTAGCGGCGCTAACAGCGCGCTAACGCTATGCAAAATAGATGGGCGCTTTTTGCCGCTACGCTAACGCGTAGCGCTGAAATAGCGTAGCGTAGCGTAGCAACCCAGTGTTTCTCGGCTCACCTGCTGACGCGCCGCTGCTACCATTCCACAAGTGTAGTCCACCACAGTCCAGCCCTGTCTTTCCGCTCCGGTCCGACTATCCAATCCGCAATACGTGCATTCCATCTGCGCGCGACTTCCCGTGAGCTTTCTTAGTGTGCTTTCTGACGTCATCCTCAGTGCTTATTTCACCGCAATTCACTCTGCGCTCAGTTGCTCTGTGCATTCCTTCCCGCGCTATCTCCAAGTGGACATTCTACCATGCCTACCTATATAAATCACCACAGCACATAGATATTGTAGCGTCCTTGAAAAAAAAAAACCCCTTCAGTGCGTTACATATTTCACAGTGGTTACCAGTCCGGTTATTGTAGAGTGAACAAAAATTGTTACAATAATGCTACTTTACCAATAACAGTAAAGTAGCGACCCACCATTGTCTGTAGGCTGATACTAACTAAACTAAGTACCATATGTGACCAATATGTTACATTGTGTGATCCGCACTATTTGTGTAACATAACTACCTGTGTTATCCACTTCTCCCCGTTACATTTCAAGTAACAGGCTGTTTAAGTGGCATATGGTTAGCGTAACGGGTCTTTTTCCGACGCCGTTTCACCAAGTCATTGCTTGGATAATGCAATAACAAGCCCTCAAGGGCCTTTTTGGCGCTGGGATTGGCTCATTATCTGGCGTGCCGCGGGCCCCAACAACATAATGAGCAGAAAAGAATAATCCCAGCAGTGGTGCAATAACATAGTGCATCACCATTACAAGTAACTGTAACATTAACGGCTTAAAAACTGTTACATTGCCATTATGTTACCATTATTGGTAACATAACTACCCACAATTCTTTGCGGCCATTGAGGTGTGAAGCCCTGCACGTCTTGCGGGTTTCACAAGGTGACATCCCATCTATCACATGATCTCTACATAATCACAGCTCCTCCCCTGACCTCCTAGCTCGGCAGAGACCTCTGGACCCCTTTGACATCTCTCTGCCGTGCTAGGTAAGTTTCCCTCCTTCCTTGTTTCTCTTTCTTCCCTCATCCTCAAGTTCTTGTATTTAGAATAATAGAGAGACCTCCAGACCCCTTTGACATCTCTCTGCCGTGCTAGCCCCCGCAATACAGCCCCCAAGGACGTTGGATCTAGAACGTCCCCAGTCCTAGTGCCTTGTCCCTCCGTGCCACCAGCCTCCAAACAGTGAAGGGTCTCCCAACCCTTACATGAGGGCAAGAGAATACCTTCTTGGTGGTTGATAATTGCACTGACCATCCAAAAGGCTCTCTTCTCTCCTTGTTGACCGTTGTTGAAATAAAGGTTGGTCAGGGTGTGGAACTCCAAACAGTGCTGGGCTTTTGGCAGTTACTGGAAGAGATGTGGCGCCTGAGCGCTACATTCGCGGTGATCCGGGGAGATGTAAGGATTCAAGCAATAGCAGAAGTTGGGGGGGATTTGTTGAGAGAAAACAGGGAGTATATTCCTGTCAGTGGTAGTTTGTTGTTGAGGATCTGAAAAGGATGGAGTCCAGCAAAAAAGGGCTGGTTGATGTGACCTTAAAGGTATTCAGAAAGTGACTCAAATCAAGCTGAGAGGCTTGGAAAACTCAGAAGCGCACTGGGTAGGATCAGTAAGGTTGGAATCTTAATATTGAATCTTGATGAGTGATGTGAGAAGGTTCAGACAAATAACAATACACTGCCAGCAAATTTGGCTGGGATGAAGTCATCCCAGTTTAACTGGGATGCACTCATGAACCAATTTAAAATGGGTTGATCTCATCCAATGAAACATAAACCCAAGGGCCTTGGATTTATATTTCATTTGTTGAGATCAACCAAGTTTAAATTGGTTGAGTTCATGCCAGTTTAACTGGGATAACCTCAACCCAGCAAATTATGCTGGCAGTGATACCATGCCACCCCATCATCTGAGTTCAAGATGAACCCAGACTGTGGGTACTGTTACATGTGTGGGAAATTTCATCATACACCTTCGCGCCTCTGCGCGCGCAACAACAAAACAAGAAGGAGAAGAAAACAAAACCAAGAAGAAAAAAACAACAAAACAGGAAAAGAACCATAATAAACCAACCCTCCTCATGCTAACCCCATCCAATGCGCGCATGTGAGAAACAAAAAAAACAGAATATAAAGTAAAAAAGACAGAAAACAAATCAGAGAAGAACAAAAAACTCTTGATCCTCACAGCGCGCCGCCGCGCGCAGCAGTGGAGATCCTGAAATGTCTGGAAGCTTGAGTATTGAGATTTGAAAAACTTAACTAAGTCCCTCAAGACTTTGGTCCCCCAGGGGGTAGGCTGAACTTGCAAAGTGAGCCTCTGTTGTAGGGACTCCAAAGGGATGGATGAGTGGTAATCGAAGTTCCTTTGAGGGGGAGATAAGTTGTGAATAAGTTGAAAGCCTATTACAATTTACGGGTGGTTTGAAAGACCTGCCCCTCTGATGGTACTATGCAAATAACCAAGAGTCTTGTAATCAATATTGAAATGGTGTGGCTGATTCCAAAGATAGCTCTCACTTTTGTATAGTAATCTCTATCTGACCTAGATCACTTGCATCAACAGTTGTGGTGAATCTTTTGTAACTTTGTTTAACGTGGTGGTTGAACTTGCAATAAAGTTTGATATATGTTGTAAAATTTGTGATGTTAAATTGCTGACACTATGTTACAATAATCTTTTACAAAGTAAATATATATCCAAGTATATTAAATCCACACTTTTGTGGAAATTGGGATCATGGGTTCTCCCTGCATTTTTCTGAAAAGGGGCTAAAAAATTAGCCCCACACCCACAAATGGAAAATTGGAACTCCTGTCCAACCTCCAATTTTCTCAGGTATCAGCACATTACGCTTAATACCGCAAGAAAATAAATTTAAAGTCCCCGAACATAAATGCCTTGGACTTGCCCCCCAATTCCTGAACCAGAAATGAAAAGGGGCAGGATTCAACCCCCTCGTGCCTGTCGCAAATGCAAGGGCAGGAGGGGGGCAAAAGTTAAATGCGCCCAGCGCCGAAATGAGTAAAAGCACCTCCCTTGGTCAATTGCAACTGCAAATGACGGGGGAGGGGCTGAAAACCTGCGCAAACGCGACAGGGAAGTAAAAGGGGTTATGTCCCCCCCGGGCCTAATGCAACTGCAGAGGCGGAGGGGAACAGGAAGAGGTCTGCTCAAGCTGTGCAAATGCAACAGCGGAGCTCAACCTGTCGAGGGGAAAACAGTTGGCAAGGGGGGGGGGGGGGGGTCAATATATATTTGTTTACTTACTCCGCCGAAAAAATGTTTCCGGCAGGAAACTCTCTGTAGGAGCATTTCAACCTGTATTCTGTGTTGTTTGCCCAAACTGGGAACCAGGGGCTCCCGCTTCAGACCGCCCTCCCAACCCACAGTTTAATTAGCGGCTCCTGTTTCAATGAGCCCTTCAAACAGGAGTGCATGCGTGCAAACCTTCCTTAACCTGGAATATTCTTTTACCAGGAGTGAAACGCGAGGTCGGATTGGTCCACGGGGCCGTTACCCCGTACGAGCTGGCAGAAGTGGGTCCGAACACCTAAGCGCCGGTACAGCCAAGCACCAAGGCGGTTGAAGCATACAGGGGCATGCCTCGCCTATCTAGCAAGAGGCGGCAACACGGCGAGTACAGGGAGGTGCCTCCTAAGAGAGTCCAGACTCGAGCTTGACCAGGTCTCTCTCTCTCGTCCCTGCTCTCCTCCCTTCCCCTCCACTTGGCTCCAATCCACTCTACACTCCCAGGCTTGATTTGTCCCCCTTCCGATCAGATCGAATCCGAAGATGTATTTAGATAGGGTGAGGGTCTTACACCCTTGCCAACACACTGCCGTGTGTGCTGCTCCAGAGAGGAAGGTACCTCCGCTCCCATCTCTTCCCCTTGAGTTGCCACAAGGCGCTGGGCTTCTCTACCCGAGACTCCGAGCCCTCTTGCAACCTCTGGGTGGTTGAAAGAGAGAGGCGGAGTCCCTCTAGCCACCCACAAGCGACATTCCTCTCCTATGACCCGTACACAGCGATCTCAGGGGGCCACTCCCGTTTCCCAGGATCTCCTAGAAACTGCAAGGTATCAAACATGTTCTGCAGCATACTCTAACCCCTGCACCCTGTGCACTACGCGGTAACACTCGCGCCTTTTAAACATAGGCCCGGGACTCCATGGCTCCTTCCGTCACCTGAGGCCAGAGTGGATTGGTCGCAAGACCGCTCTTTTTGGGCTTTAGAAGTGAGCCATACTCCTGCCGGCTCAACCCGGGGAGACGGTTGGGGGGACTTCCTCTCGTGTCAGCCACCCGGACCCGGGGAAAGGATAGGGGAGGCGTGGTTGTCGTACTATACTAGCAACTTCATCACCACCCCCTACACTGGCAAGCGTCGGCAGAAACCTCTTCAACGGTGCAAACCGATTTGAGTGAACCTCCGCGGAATGATGGTGCAGCATACATACAACTGACAGTCAAACCCCCCCCATTCAAGTCTGCCAGCAACTGACAGTCAAACACCCCCATTCAAGTCTGCCAGCAACTGACAGTCAAACCCCCCCATTCAAGTCTGCCAGCGCCTCAGGCAAACTTCCCCTGTGGTAAGTGAAACTCTCAGCAACTTGGAATCATGGGACCGTCATCAAATATTTATTGTGGGGCACCCCTTCCAACTAGGCGCCACGGGGAGCATGGCATTAAGATTGTTGTTAAACCTGAGGGCAACGGCTGCTTGAGGAGGGTTTTTGCCCAACACAATGAGGTGGTGTGGTTGGTTGTTCAACTAATCTTATTGCCTTAAGTAGCTACCACCTTGAACCGCGACAAACACTGAGTACAATCCGTAGTCTGGCCTTCAACTTCAATACCACAAATCAGACTAACTGAATTTTAATCTTCTTTGCTTCAACCTCACCAAAATGCTCCTAAAGACGAAGATGATACTTGCCTCAAACGGTACGTTCACTGAGGAGAACAGATTACACTTTGTCAGGAAGTTCATGGCGGTCACCGTGGTAAGTCATCTTTATATTGCTCTCTCAAAAGAGACCACTACAATTTTTCAGGCCCGCCAATTTTTCAGGCTGCCCAATGGTAGTACTCCGCTTGCAAGTAAAAGCTACATTACTTCTTTGGGAAGATGGACTCGCAGGATAAAAGTTTGTCCTGTGAACTTGACAACAACGGACTACTTGGACACACCTCTCAAAACAGGCAAATTGTATGTGATTCAAGGGGAAATAAAAGGTGTGAACTTCATGCGGGTGCCTAAATTTATGTGAAGCGCAGGTGACAAGAGGCAGTCCAATCTGAGCAAACATCACTCTAAGTGGGAACGGGTCCGTGTTTCCGGTGTTGGCACGGTAATTAAGATTGAGACCAAAATACCTGGCCGGATAGAAATGAGATTTTGGTTGACATAACGGTGGAACATTTAGGCGGGGTGGGTGTTGGACTCAATTTGCTCAGGAATTTTACGCTGAGTTATACTAATAATTTGAATAGCTTGCCGACAACGGAGTCTTTTGCGTCCATTGTGTTTCAGGGTTGGCTTCTAAATTTTTGGCGAGGGATGCTTTTATTCAACAGCAGCAAGATCAAATATAAGGGTTTATTGGATGGGTTTGGCAGGAGATCTTGTCAAATGGTCATTGAGGTGAGTGACTCTCTTAATTGGTGAATCAGATGCCCATCCTCCGGTTTTAAACCTTCACTCCCTTCAGGTAGCCCATGCAACGGTCTTGTTGGAGGATCTACTCAACAATGATTCCAACAGCAGCTCCAGCTCATTGAACATTGATTTCTGACTGGCCCATTCAGGCACTTCTTCACCCGTAAATCTGTAGGCTGATTGATGAGTTGGTGTTTTACTTGAGGGTAGAAAGTCTTGGCTTCTGTTTGTGTAGGAATTTTTGTTAGCTGTGTGAGGTTACTATGCAAACTGGGGAAAAGTGTCACATCCCATCCTTCATACATTTCTGGTAGCCTTCCCGCTCAGCGGTTGCAGTGCTCAGGCCTCTACCTACCACGCTTTGCACGTTGTGATCTACTGGGGGTGTGTATGAGTACCAGTAGCCATTCCTTTGAGGAGGGCTACTGCAGGGCTGTTTATGCCAAACTTTGTGGGTGCGGCGGCGAAGCCGCTTTAAACTCTAGTATATATATATGGGTTGGATGTTGGATGTTGGTTGGTTGTTGGTTCAACTACTGTTTTTTTTAACACACACTAAAGTTCTCTACACTACTCCACTACTAATAACCACAATAAACAGACCTTCCTAGGCTGCTACAAACTAAACTAACCACAGTGACCAAACCTCTATAGGCTGATGGGGAAAAAGGAAAATTATAGTGGGGAGAGGCCCTCCTTGTATGTTGGAGGATGAGGGATTTCTGCTGCAAGAAGCTCCTTGTGAGGGATTTCTGCTGCAGAGGTTCTCACCTACACAGCCTTTCTACACAGCCACAAATACAAACAACACAACTTTGCTGTGCTAGATACACTTTAAATCCACAGCCAAACATCTATGATATACAAACTAACAAACAAAGAAAAGCCTTCAGTCTCAGATAGATACCTTCTGTGGAGGGTGGACCAGATACACCCTATCTCCACCTCCAAACAACTCAGCCTCCTGATAGATACCTTCTAACTGCACCTCCAAACAACACAGCCTCCTGATAGAATCTTCCTTGAACAGACAAAGACACAGCCTCCAGCCAAAGATGCTGTGCAGGCTTTGCTAGATACCTTCTAACTCGACCTCCAAATAAAACAGCCTCCTGATAGAATCTTTGTTGAACAAGCAGGTGCATAGAATGCAACTATCCTTGTCCATTCTGGATTCTGGGGGTCTGGGCCTCTCCTCCTCTTCCTCCTGTTCCTTCCTCTCTTCCTCCTTCCTTCCATTTCTGGTTGAGACTATTCCTTACTACAAATCCTTCCTGGTTTGTATCTGCCTAAATGTTGATGTGATACTATCTGTCGGAATACTGATTCCGCTGCGCAAAGCGCCAAGAGGCGCAGGGGAAATACAGACTACGGTGCAAAGCAACGGAAGTTCCCCCTTAGACAAACAAGCTCAAACCAAGTGAGAGAAACGGTCGCTAACCCCAAACCTGTCTCATCCTATCTACAACAGGTGAAGCAAGCAACAAGACTCCGAGGGCGCAAGCCGAACCAGGAGGAGACAGCGACACCATAGAAGATGGAATTCCAGAGTCTTCATCCCCGTAAGCATAAAAGGCAGCCTTGCTCAGCGAGTGAAGAGGAGCACCAGACTAACATACAAAACTCCCTCATATAGATCGCTATCACAAAGAATAACCAGCTGCCCCAAAAGCCTAACTGCTCGCATCAGTCATTCGACCAACAAGTAAGTCATCCAAGCCATGCCAACAAGATAGACCAGACAAACTGACATGAGCACTATGTAGTTCCAACCTAAACAGAAACAACTTGTCAAGACAATATGTCATCGGTATAATTACCACGAGCGAGCACAGATCAAGAGGTATTTAGCTTATCCCTCATAGTTGCCCATGCAATCAAGTACAATCATGCTGACATGATGTACAACATGCTTTAGCCTCATCCATTGCTCTTGTGAACGAAGCCGATCCCTTCCCTTCCGCATTTCTCCGTAGACCTTGTGTCCTATTCTCTTTCTATCTTAAAGCTCAGAAGCACGGCAAACTCGCCTGCTCTTAGGTGATTAACCATCTCAATCATTTCATAACAATATAATCATGAATAACAATACACTGTATATAGTTTCTGACATCGAAATAAATCTTAGTTGTCCAAATTCTTACACTATCTCATCCTCTTATATGATGACTGTACTGTCTCCACCCTCTGTTGTATACTTTTTGGCATTGACACAGGCACAGAACACCACACCGTCAGGAGGGACTTACACCGTACCTCCCCACATTGGCACAGCAAGAACACCTCTTTGATTCCAGTTATGTTCACAGCTGGTGAAAAATTGTGGTCTTGTAGGGCTGATAGTATCCTCTGAGAGAAAGATACAAAAAAAAAAAAACCACCAATTGTGCACACAAGCTGCAAGGTGCAGCGGTCAAGTTGAGCACTGCCTGTAATTCCAGCTGTTTGGGGATTTTTGTGAAATTTCTGCGGGTGGCATGTTTTTTCCAAACACCTGAAATTATGTAGCTTGGATAGGAAAAATCAGGCCTACAACCTAAGATATTTTATTCCAAATAATGTCAAGGGGGAAATGAATTATAAAGCTTGAAAAATTTCACCCAGCCAAACTCAGATTCTTGGCACGCCAAGAAGGGGTGATAGCGCGCAACTCCCTCCTGCCAAGAGCTGTCGGGGGCTTGATTTGCAAGACACATGCCCGCAGCAGAGGGACTTTGTTAAGTGTGGAGATTTGGCCGCGCGCCATGACACAGATTTGATCTTGAGATTGCACCCAGAGCTGAGACCACCAAAACTCCAAATTCTGGATGAGAGATGGCCACCACAATGGTGAAGAAATGTGTTATGGTCTGTTCTGTGGAGAGGAAGATGGATTCTGGGGTCTGGGGTTCTAAGGGTTCTGGATCCAAGATGGTAGATTGCAGGATGAGGAAGAGGCTTGGATCTCCAGGCTCTTGAACCTTGAGCATGGTCCATGACATGCACTTGTAATATATGTACATGTGAGTCTGCGCTATGGCTCATAGCATTATCCCCCCTTTAATGCCCAAGACACCCCCTTTTTGTGTTAATCAATGAGCAATAAAAAAATTCCTCCTCTTTTGGCTCTGCATTCTGTCCCTGGGCAGCATTAAAAAACCCAGTGGGAAAAAGATTGCCCTCTCACTTTCTTCTCTGCATCCTCCAAGGCCTGGCCGCCGCCTCCAGAAACTTTGAGTTGAACTCCGCCAATAGGTTTACACTGTTCTTCAGGTTTGCCTCTGGCTCCCAAGAATTCTCTGCCGGTTCAAATACGCGCCAGATGACAAGGTATTGAGTTTTCCGCCCTCTCCGCCAACTTTCCAGTATGCCGTTGACCTCCCACTTTTCTTCTCCTTCGACTGTCACCGGTTCTGGGGTCCGCCGCTGTTGGTGGGCAATTTCTTCCGGTTTGTGTTTGCGGAGTACCAATACATGGAAAACTGGGTGGAATCCCTGAATGGAGAGGAGAAGGGTCAGTTTGTAAATGGAGTTTGAAATTTTTGTAGCTATTGGGAATGGTCCTAGCCAGCAGTGTTCCAATTTGGGGCTGGGGCGGGTTGTCAAAATATTGCGTCCATATAGCCAAACCTCGTCTCTGCTGTTCCATTCCGGTTTGTCTCACACTCCTCTGTTGAACTGGCTTTTCATGGTCTCTTGCGCTGATTCTCGGCAGTGTTTGAGCTTTTCCTGCACCTCCGCAAGCTGGTGGAGTTGTTCCGCTACGGCTCTGCTTCCGGGGTGCCGCTGTACAAAGGGTTGACTCCATAGTCACCAGGGGAGACTTTGACGCACTCTCCGGAGAGTGCCAGAGTGTAATTTTATGTTGATTCAGGTCTGATGTTAGTCACATGTGCATTAGGAAGTGATTAGTAAATGATTCAGAAGTGAATGAGAATTGTGTTGGGAGTTATGTGGAAGTGATTCAGAAGTGGACGGGAAGTGATTCAGAAGTGGGTTGGAACTTTTACCAGAATTGAGTTGTAAGTGAGTGTGAATTGTGCCAGAAGTTGAGTGGGAGTTAATAAACATAACTCATTCAGTTCCTAAGTGGAAGTTTAGGCCAAATGGAAAAAGGTTCAAATTATATTGAAAGCTAATTCAGCAAGAGCTTATGTTGAAATAATGTTAGATTCTAGTTCAACTCAATCATAAATAATCTTATCCAATAAACCTCCAAAAAATGCCTTCAAGTACCTTTCAACATGTTTACTTTGCAAAACAACAGGCAGAGTTAAAATCCCTTCTGGCAAAGCGTTTTGTTTTGACATTTGGATACACATTTTCAAAATTACAAAGCTAACTACAATTACTTGATGGCTAGACAAGTTTAACTAAAATTATAGTTTCTACCATATGAAATAATTGTGCTTTTGGCCCCAATCTTATGAATTGGTACTCAGCATATCACATCAAGCAAAAAAATGTGTGTAACGTACATATTTTTACAACATAATCTTACCAATTTACAAATAATTCAGAAAGACATGATTGCGCATAGGTCTCTGAGAGATTTGATATTTGTCTAAGGGACAGGGCTAATGATTTCAGTGTTTTGATATCTTTACCTTGAAGCATGTTTTTTGCAGATCCAATCGATGTCTTCTAATAGCATTTCACCACACATCGTTCCAGTATGTGATGGTGAGGAGCCCAAATACAAGGACCAAACAAAGCTAACAATAGATTTTAGGATATCATCATGGTCAATAATATTCTTGGGGTTGGATTGCCCCAATATATGGAAAGGAGACAACCTCCTTGCATGTTTTTCTCAGTTCCCGTCTTTACCACAAAAAACAATTGAATTATCCATTGCTCTCCAAGCATGTCTTCAACTTTCTGCCTCGGCCAATTTATCATATCTTTATCTTCTTCTAGTCCTTTTGGCCTGACCTCTGATGTCCCGCAGGTAGCCTTCCTTCAACGTGGGCACCATCGAGTTCATGTATATTGTGCACCACAGAATAGGTTTGGTGATCTCAGTGAAAACCAAAGTCGCCATCTAGGTCCCCTGTTAGGACCAGTTTCAAGCTGTTCAACTCCAGTAACAAATCGAGATATCCCCCCCAACAATGTTTCCCTTGTTAATTTGCATGCCTTTCTTGTGAAAAAGAATTGCATAGAGCCTCAGCTCAGGGGCTGCGTCTTCAGCCGTTTGGAAAACATAGCTCAAGTAGAATTAGCCTTCAAAACTGCAAACGTGGATCTCATCCCAATCTGGAACTACAACCCAGCTGTTTTCTTTGAAATTCCACAATTAACGTCTCAAACCACTCCAGATGGCTCGAACTCCAGACTACCCCCTTGGCTTTTGGCATCACTTCAACAGTGCCAAACAGATATGAAAACACATCAGCTATCCGCCCTAGAATTCCTCCTGAAGAATGAGGACCCAGAAAATCACAAGCCAGAAGCCTTGTGGTACCACAATGATAATGCCTGGCTTCGTGATCGCTTCGATGTCGAGTCTAATTCTAGCAAGACGAATTCCCACAATCACCAAAGGTCCCAAGGATCAATACTAGCTGAAGATATGGGATTAGGAAAGACGTTGACAACACTTGCATTCATTCTGGCAACAATTAACAAAGGAAAGAGCTTTTGAGACGGTAATACCAACACACGATCAGCTGCTACTCTAGTCATCTGCCCTCTAGCAACCCTGTCAAATTGGCAAAACGAAATCAGTCTTCATTTCAGAGATCACGCAATAAATTACAAGGTATTCCACGGAGATGATCGGAAAAAATTATCGAAAGAAGACCTGCAGTCTGCAATGCTTGTCTTGACAACTTACGAAATGATTGGGACAAGCGGTAACAAGAAACATACCAACCAGATTAACATTGAATCTCTGGGCATATTTTGGTTCAGGATTGTCTTGGACGAAGCACAGTAAGTGAAATGATTCATGTGAATGAGCATTGGACTTGGTTCTGATTCATATTTCTGCATGATGATAGTTTGATAAGGAATCCAGAAATCAACCGAACCCAAAGCATCCATAACCTTCAGTACCAGTTTGTTCTTTGCTTAACGGGGACACCTGTCGAAAACAGATTGACTGACTTGCAAAGCTTGATCACACTATTGAAAATATATCCTTGGAGCGAAGAATGGGTCTGGAAGAGCTGTCTGGTTCCTCAAATGAATGTTGGATCTCAAGAGGCAATCAAAAGCTTGAATAGACTGATGGAAGCAATTTGTTTGAGAAGAACCAAGGACGTTTTGTTGAATCTACCAGAAAAAGTTGAGAAATGTGTTGTAGTGAACATCAGCTCAGAATGGGAGGATATGTTGAAAAATTTGCACCAGTCTTTTATCCAACTTTTTGGAAGGTTACGAGCGGCGGGGGAGAGATGGGATTCTTCGGAGTTTTTCAAACAGTTAACAATGCTTCGCCAATTTTGCAATCATCCGTTATTTGCACGATCAGAGATACACTTCCAACCTGAATGGCAATGGCAAGATTCGGGAAAGATCATCCACCTAGTTGAGAATCTCAAGTTGTTTTTGCGAGGAGTTCAAGGAGTTGAAAGGACAAAGGCGGTGGTTTTTTCCAGCTTTACTGGTTTTCTAGGAATGTAAGTGAATTTTAATTTCACAAAATTACAGTAGAAAGCTGCAGATGCTGATCTCACCTTGAAGTATTGAACGTGCACTTGAGGAGAATGATATTCAATCAACCTGGCTTACTGGGGAACAGACTATTAAAAGGCGCAATGAAAATCTGAAAAAATTTCGAATCAACAAAGAATGCAATGTTCTTTTGGCCTCAATCCAAGCTGCTGGGGTAGGAATTGATTTACGTTGTGCACAGAATGTGTACATGATGGCAAGTCATAGGCATTGTGTTACATGTATAAAGGACAAATCTGATAATAATACATTATTTAGGAGCCAGGTTGGAACCCCGCAGCAGAAACCCAAGCCATTGATCGACTTTACCGCTTGGGACAGACACATCCAGTTCATGTCTATCGATACTATCTGAGAGGAAGTCTGGAAATGAATATCTACCAGGTAAAGAAGAGGAAAGGGGAGCTTGCACTGTAATTGACTATGAATTTATATTTTGTGTTTGCATTCACTGAAAGTAGAATTGGTGGTGGAATAGGCTCAGTGTACCATTGGGTGGAAATGAGAATTACGAATGTGCTCAGTTACTGATGAGAAATATGATGGGTTGAAAAGTAAGCACTCATTACTTACTGTATTAAAACCTATCCAACTGTTAGCAATTCAGACATATTGATTGGATCCTGAGGATTAAGTAGAATTTTCTGCGACTCGGAAAGTGTGGACAGGTATTTGGGTGCATAACAGTTTAACGGGAGATTGCGAGGGACATCTTTGAAAGAATCTCGAGACGATACGGCCAAAGTCTTCCTACGAGCTTCCAAAATGTAATCGTGTACAAATTGACGTCCTTTGGTACATGTCTTTTTCTGAATGAATATGTTGTCCAGTTCTTGAGAGAAGGTTCCAAATTCTGTTGATCTCCAACGTAAGGGTATTTTGACAAGATTTCGGGGAGGATTGATTTCGGTGTCAGAGGTAGCCTTGATGTTGTCAAATAGCGCTTTGATGTTGGAGTTGAATGGGAGTGTGGAGAGTGTTTCTTGACGATGCTGGGAAATCTAAAATCCAGGAATTCAACAAAAGAGGGATCAGGGAAGAAATGATGAAATTTGCATACCTGCATTCGCACTTTGGATCTACTCTCTGATTTGCTCTTCTTTGATTTAAACGCATGGGAAAAATGACCTAATCGTATTCCTTTCTGCCTTCCCATGAACCATCTATGAAGAATACCAAGCTGCAAGGAGGTGTTTGAAGCCTGAACCGGATCCATGAAAAAGTGGGTGAAAGCTCCAGAAGTGTAGGCATTCCTCCAATGCTTCAAGACAAATTTTGCAAAGAGCTGATTCCAGTGAGAATCCCAGGGATGAGACCAGGCAAACGTTACACCAGTGAAATTGGATTCTGAGAGGTCTTGTAAGAATAGTATTCGGAATGCTGGTGATATCTTTTGAGATGTTGGCAATGCTGGATTGATTGGAATGGGATCTATGGGACGCATTAGAATGGAGTCTGGAAGGTTCGAGCCAACGTGAAAATTGTGGGCAGAGGGAGAGAGCATCCAAGAATCTGAAGGTTTTTTCTTGTGGTTATATTCTATATCTAGGAGAGCTCGAATGAATGCAGACATACAACAAGAAAATGGTGAATTGGAGTTGGGCAAGATTGTGGAATAAGCAAGATTAACTTGTGCAGCACCAGCTGGAGGTTTGCCATCACAGAAGTGAGTCTGGGATGGAAGCATTGCAAAGTGAGGAAAGTCGAGAAGAGAAATGTGCAATTGAGCATGGGGCAGGAGGGAGAAGGGTCAGATTATATATCGTAACATTGAGCAATGGTATTTCAGAATAAACAAGGGGATGAGTATGGTCAGAATTATGTAGCTTTCAGGTAAAAGGGGTTCATATGTTATGTAAACTACAAAGGGTGCTTTGAAATGTTGATCGTTATTTGGTTACAGTGAAAGGGTTGAATTTTCATAAATTGAGTGTCACCTTTATGTACGCGCGAACATAAGAGTGACCTTCACTCAACTACAACTTTATGACAGTGTCATGTTGCAATATTATCTTGCCGGGACACCCTCCCATCCCCAAACTCATACAATGCAGTCTTGCAAGGCATTCAAAAAGACAAACCAACACCTTTTCTGAACTCAATACCAAATTACAAATCTAATTTCCCTGGGCTTCACGCTCAATACATATCAAATTTTCCTCACCACCTGATTAACAATAGTCAAAAAGTTGACAAAATGAGAACCACAATATTCTTTGAGGTAGTAACTGGACATTTCATTTTTGACTTTATGGGAACATGCAAAACGCCACAGGAAATGTGGTGTGTGTGACATGTTCCCTATACTATCATTTTTCTGTTTAAATTTCGGCTGAGAAAAACAACTAAAAATAATGGTGTGACAGAAGGCCATATCATGAATGCAGAGGCAATAAGGAGAAGGTTTTTTTGGAATAGGAAGCCAATCTGGAATTTGAGGCATTATGGAGAGAGAACTCAGCAATCATTGAATGAGAAATTCTTGACTTCGCAACTTTACTCACTATCTATCAGCACTCGATCTTGCCACAACAGTGATCCTAACAAATTCCATCTCACTGAACAACATTTGGTGGGACTGTGCCTGGACTAATAAACATCAGTGGCCCTTTTTCAACACATGGGTCAAGGAACACAGGAATCAGCTGGATAATACGCTAAAAAATTACACTCAAAACAAACGTACCTTTTCCAAGACGGTTCCTCTTGGCGTCCCAAATCGCCTTGACATTTGGAACTGCCCATTTGGGAATACCCATATCATGTGCCCCCGAATTCATTTTACCCTGACAGACAATATGCCATTTCCAGGCCTCCAATTCACGCTCTCGTTGGTTTGTGTTGGATGTGGTGGACTCGTGATCCTCATTTTCTGGCTCCCAGATCTTGAGTGCATTATCAATCGAGATCTGCATGTCTTGGAGCCATCTTACTTGGATGGGAGAAAGGGTACCACAAACGGGAGATGATTGATGGTAGGAAGGTGGTTCATCACCATAATACGGCATGACATATAACTCAGAACAACGAGAAATTGGTTTGGGATGTGATGATTTTCTTGCTCAATTCTGGTGGGAAAGACAGTGGGACCCACCACTAATTATGTGGAACAGTGTCACAAAATTCTTTACGGATTCAAGAATCATCTACCCCGGTCAGACAGGAGTGCTGCTGAATATGAAATTTGCGGGCATAAGGTGGTGGTATTTTTGAGAAGTTCAGAATGTACAAGGAATTATATGAGGATGCAGTGCAGCTTTTCTCAAACACCAATGTAGACTTTTTTATCTCCTCCGATTCCGAATCACATGATACCTGAGTGCATGTGTTATGATGACTCTATCTCCTGCATGAGGGTAGCACATGACTTGAATATACTCTCCAAAAGATTCTTTGTCTGGAATTCTTGCAGCCAATCACGTGCACAGCTGGTTATTTTGCTGTGTACACATATCTTTACTCAACAACAGAAGAGCAGTGTGATTTCATCTATCGGTGGTGATGATTTAAGGCTTGGGTTGGATCAAGTTTTCTCATGTGAAGTGTGAAGCTTGATTACCGCTATTTTATTCTTCCTTCCTGAAAAAGTCCAAAGTCATCTGCTCTGCCTATATAATTTGAGTTAAAGCCAACACATCATGTCCCGACCACCCAATTTGATTTGCCATTGCGAATTCTATGGGTGCAATAAGGCCCAGCATGAAGACGCGGGTGGTAGGGTTGCTTCGGGGAGGGTCTTGATAGGCAAAACGTACCATATGCACCAGAGGAAAGAAAAAATGCAACTGGAGAAGAATGCGACCACCCTTTTGCAAACTGGCCCCATCAACTACAACCAAATTGAAGTGAGCGAAGTTTGGTTTACAATCATAAAATTTATTTCTTGGGGCTGATGGATGTGTGGTTCAGACTGTTCCGACCACCTCCAACTCAAATCAAAGTGCCTCCACCACAGGGAAGGTGCCACACTTGGAGGAGGATTTTTGTAAACAGGTCATGATGCAGATGGCTGAATTTGTTTTAAAAAACCGGCTAAGCAAGGAGTGTTCTGCTGCTTTCCTTGAGGCAGCAAGGCAGAACGTCTCATTTCTAGGAGACTTGTGGAGCACTGAAGATCGGATCATCAATACAAAATCTATGATTCAACAGATCCCTAAGACTCAGGAGGCGGTTTTCCATCGGCTTAGACTTCTTCCGAATCTTACAACACAGATATGTTGTAAAAAATGCTTTGCGCTTTACCCCCTGAAAAAGGATAATCGAGAACCTTCGACTAAATGTACTCAGTCTTTTTTTTCCCAATATCAGGGATATTGTAAGTGGGCAAAGTCACAAGAACTTGTGCCTGTGTGTGATCAAGAACTCATGAAGCTCGACAAGCATCAATCACGCAAACCGATTTGAACATACTCTTATCTGACTCTCAAGTCCTGGTTGAAAGATCGGCTTTCCCAACCTTCCTTCGAGGGGCTTCTAGATGCAAGTCTTTCAGCAACTAGTTGGGAACCACACAATGAAATGGAAGACGTGTGGCATGGAAGTGTCTGGCAAGAATTTCCAAACTTAGACAATGGGACGGGCGTTTACACACAGAATTCCGGAAACCTTGTGTTTAGCCTGTATCTTGACTGGTTCAATGCTGAAGGAACTTCAAATCTTGGAAAGCATAACTCTACTGGAGCAATCATCTTGATCTGCTTGAATCTTCCTCCAGCTCAGCGTTACAAGCAGGAAAACATCTTCCTTTTCGGAATTATTCCAGGGCCAAACGAGCCTAGTCTAGACAAAGTCAACCATCTTTTACGGCCGCTAGTGAATGAATTGAAGGAATTTTGGAAAGGAATATTCTTTGAATCAACAGCTTCTCATGCACAAGGAAGAACTATCCGTGCGGCAATTTTTCCTCTCATTGCAGATCTTCCTGCTCTCCGCAAGGTTGCTGGATTTGGAAGTCATGCCTCAATTCGATTTTGCTCTTTTTGTATGTTGAGCAAGAATGAAATTGAAGAAACGGACAAAACAAAATTCCCCTCGCGCACAAATGATGAACAATGGAAGCAAGCAAATGCATGGCTCCAACTCCAAAATGCAACTGAACATAAACATTTTGTCAAGGAACACGGCGCAAGGTGGAGTGTACTCAACGACCTTCCATACTGGAGGCCAATAGAGTTCTGCTCTATTGAGTTAATGCATGCATTGATTTTGGGCGACTTAAAGGATCACACAATGCGCTTCATGTCCTTGCCATCGGTTGCGTCCAAGCTCAAGATTATTCAAGAGAAAGATGCAGAATGGCAGAACAACAAGTCACACACCAAGCATCCGTTTGCAACGTATTCTGGCCCTAGCTCCATAAACAAGGGGAAACGTAAACTAGATGATCTTGAAAATCCAAATGCGAAATCCGACAAACCAAACAAGCGAGCTCGTGCAGCTGTAACAAAGCAAAAAAGTACCACAGCAAAGCAAGATATCGTTGACAGTGTGCTCTGCAGTGGCTCTGAGACAACTTCAGATGGGTCATCATCACATTCATATTGGCTTCGGATTCGGAAGAAGGCTTTATGTGATGCGGATGAGGAGGTAACCACCAACTCAGAAGATGATAGTGCCAGTGATCACACTGCCACTCGAGCTCGACATAGAGCCCGCAGAGCTGCTCCATCACCAATACTGGACGTTAATGAACCTAAACTCTTGCCGGAGGAGCTGGAAATAGTGCGGAGAACAATCTTACATACAATTGTCCCCTCTTGGATTGATCGTGTTCCACGCAACTTGGGATTGGCAAGCCATGGATCTTTGAAAGCAGCAGAATGGTTGATACTGTACAAAGTTTACTATCCCATTGCGTTAATTCCACTATGGACCAAATTGTACAAAGATTGTGCAACAGCCGAAAGCAAACAAAGAATATCTTCACTCCTGGAATCAACCACCCTACTATCGAAAATCTCACACTTTCTCACTCTTCCAAAGATCAAACTACAGGATCTTAGTGAGCTTGATGGCTTGGTTTTGGAATACCGAAGGTGCCTTCAGGAAGGTTGGCCAACAAAACCAAGCAAGCCAAATCTACATCTAACACAACATTACTCTGATGTTATTCGCCGTTTTGGACCCCCTCGATCAACTGCCGCTTGGGCACAGGAAAGAGTCAATGGAATGTTGCAGAAACTCCCTACAAACCATCACATGGGTGAGTTTTATATTAGTGTGTTTGTACTCAATTTGTAGAATTTTTAAGCTGACAATAAATCGGGTCTATTGCAGATGAGATACCTAAAACACTGATGAAGGAGTGGCACATCAACTCAACGTTCCAGCTGATTCTCAAAGACCACAATAAAAAAAACATTGGTATCATAGGGAAAAACGACGAGAAGGAAACAACTCAAACTCAGTTGAATGGAACTTTGATGAAGAAATGGAAGCGAGCTGTGGCTGGTAAGGAGGGTTCAAGGGGAAGGCTGGGTCAAAGTGTAGAAGAACTTCAACTTTCCTCGACTGTTGAGGTTGTTGAATACATCAATATCAATGAGAAGAAGTTCACCACAAAAAGCCATTACCCAGGAAATTGCTTAGTGGAGTTCTACTTAGGGAGGGATCAACGATTTGGAGAGGTGGAACAAATATTCCGATCAGAAGAAACACCTGCGAAAACTTGGTTGATAGTCAAACCATTCAAGGAAGTAGCACAACAAGAAGATCCATACAGGGATTACCCGGATCTCAACTGCCGTCTAGTTCAATCCGATCAGGAGGTTAGTGAGGTGATTGACAGTGGAAGGGTTATTGGTCATGTTGCAATCCTGGCAAATCCAATCTCAACCTTTGGAATTTCGACAAACACCATCAGTGCTGTTGGATTGGGTACAGCTGTGAGTCTCATTCAATTTTGATACAACATTTGTGTACATACTTATCTGAATTTTGGGTTTGTTTGGTTTTGTTTTTTTTTTTACGTATGAAGGGGTGGGAGGGCCTTGTGAATTGATTGAAAATTGAAGGAAGAAAAAGGGATAACTGATTATCTGCCAGACCCCCTTTTCTTTGTTGTAAAATTCAGAAACGCATTTTCCACATATTCGGTGTTGTTTCCCTTGATTTGCAATAGTGATACAAATCCCCATCAGCCTCAATTGCTGAATATTTCACCGAATTTGATGCACTTTAGCCAGTTTATCCTTTATTACTCTACTTTCTCCTTTTCAACCGTCAAACTCTGCTCAAAGCGCTTTTTCTCTTGAACTACTGCATAAAATACTCTTTCAATCATATACTGTCATTCTTCTGAGATCTGCTTTCATCAAGTGTTCGAGACAAACTTCTGTGTGTCATGCCTTCAGAATTCAACGAACAAAACGGGGCTGGGAATGAAGACAACAGGAATGATGCCTCTTCTGGTGTGGGTCCGGATGATAGTTGGATTTCGGCGGTTGTAGATGGATTAATTCCCAAGTTTGGAGTCAATGGAAGCGCTTCTACAATGGAAACCGGTGTTGGTGGTCAGTGTATAGTTAAATTTGATTGGTTTTCTGCTTGCTGATAGATGGGTGCACTTACTAGCAGGAAGTGATGCCCAGGAGCCAAACCAGCCATCAAAACTGCCAGAGACTTCTCGATCGGATCCAAAGTTTGTGGTGGAGAATGCCCGGCGTGCAAGGGAGGAGGCAGAAGCAAATGAAGACCACCATCGAGCTGAAAAGAGGTTGAGGGGTATTGCGGGAAAACAGGCTCTGGCAGAACATTGCGACAAATTATCTCGTGGTATCCAAAGCTTTGTAAAGTTCTTTCTTGGAAATCCTGACAAACCTCAAGATTATCCGCCTGCCCCAACGCGTGAAGAAATCAAGGCCCAGTACTGGGTGGACCAACGGACGGCTTCAATCAAAAGGGAACTCGATCGATTACGCCAGAGGCTCCAAGGGAAGACTCCTGCAGAGTTGGACTACTTCGTATCTCTGGCAGAGAAGGAAATCCGAAAGAACATCCAGTTGCCTTCTTTCATTCCCGCTGCTCAGAAGGGTAATCATAAAGGTCAACCTGTCAGCTCGCAAACTAAGGGTGATGTGGAGAGAGCTCTTGCTTTGGCCGGCATCTCAAGGCTCACTTTTGAATGGGAAATTAGCCACGGCGTTGTATCAACCTGGAACTCAACCATCTTAGAGGTGTTGGGAGGCAAGTCTGTTGAATGGCTTCGACGATCTATGCCAGTCACCGATGAACAGGCAGCCCAGGCGCCAGCAATAATCCAACGATGGGTCCGTACCAAGTCCCTCGAGATTCAACAATTCAAGAACATGAGCAGCGACATTTATAGTAAGATGAAGGACGAAAAGGCGAAAAAGGCGCAGTACCAAAGATGGAAAAAGAAGGTAAGTTACAATTTTTTATTGCTAAATTTTGTTTTGTGTCCCTGTCTGATGAATTACAAATTTTGCATTGGCCGATGGATGTTCAAGATAAGGGAAAACAGGTGCAAAATGGTCGACAAAGTCTTCCAAAAGAATGTCCAGCTGGCGCACATTGTTGAAAACAAGGAATGTGGCTCCGACATTGAAGATGGCGAGCTGAACATGTTACCAGTAAGAATGTGTCCGAATTGGCGTAGTGGCGATCTCACTTCGGTACTCCACTGCCTTGACAAAATGGTGAAGGCACAGGCGCAGCACCACAAAACCATCAAAACCAACGAGAAGATCTACGGCCGCTCTAAGACAATTTTCAAGACTTTCAAAGGCGCGAGGGGGGTGCCCAGAGATTTGCCTCGAGATTGCTATGATGACGCCTGGTGGGAAAAGTTGAGTCCATTCAAGCGGGAAACCATCTCAACAGTCAAATCATTTGGCATCAAGGATATTACGAAGAACCTTGAAACACACTGTCATGGTACAACTATAACGGGCGATTCAAATGCGGCATCTCGAAGTCCCACTCAGACCAAGAACAAGTGACGATTGGAAGACGATTCTGGGAATGCTGGTCCAAGTACGACGTCTGGGGAAGGTTCGGGTGAAAATGGAGGGAGAGGGATGAATGTGAATTAGATTGAATTCTCTTTATGCTTATTTTCCATATGCTTTTGACTATCCATTTTCCCTTAGTCAAAATTGGAGATAGTTGGGGTACTTTGTGCCAATATGAAATCGTACTCTCCTGTGTGCTAACCGGATTGTATGTTTGAGTTCCACTCTGCTGGAGTAGGGCCAAAAAGAGGATTGTCCTTATTTGTCACTCTCATGTACGCGCGTACATAGCAGTGACATAGCCCTCTAATGCAATCATAGCAAAAAAATGACATGCGAGGCAGTCTGCATGTAGATCTTCATGTAGCGGGTGAAATTTCATGTTAAATTTGCATGATGTCACCCTGATGTACGCGCGTACAAAAGGGTGACTCAAGTTCATACACACTTCAGATGGACTTCCAGCACACATATCACCCATTTCCTCTTCTAAACCCACATATATTGTTGTCAGTACCACATGCCTTCCTGAGAAATCTCTTTGCAGCTCTGAATAAGTATGTGCTTACGTTTGGAATTCCATGATTTGCTGTATCTTTTGAGAGTACAACAGTTTCATGGTTGGCTAATGACGAGATAATCCACTACTCTGTAAACAGAAATTCACGTGATATTCCAGTGCTGACCTCCTCTTCGAATAAGCATGCATATTTCAGGCTGATCTGTTTTAGGCTAATGAATACATAAGATTGGGAAGGGTTTGGCCATGCCAAACAAATACGTCTTTGTAGTTTATAACAAAGGTGGATTGTGGGTGAACAAAGGTTAGGTTAAAGGTTTTTCACACAATGGGAGTATTCTAGAACCGTGCACGAAGACTACATAAGAGGTCTCCTTCCCAGCCCATTCACCCCACATCAACCAAAAATCTCAACATCCTATCCTTCATCGTTCAAAATCCTCCTGATATCATTCTAAAATTTCACATCAACATGGAAAACAATCAGCCTGTTATTTTGAATGCGCCTTCCAACACCTCATCCTCTTTGGACCCATCTTTTCCACCGGGTGCTTTGACTCCCCCCCCCAAGTATGTTATTGCTAGCTTTCAGATAATCACCCGCTCTCTATGTACATCTAATTCACTTGCTTCTTTCCATAGGTCAAAATGTCATTGAAGCAAACTTTCCATCCAAGACTCTACCGGCCCCCACGTTCAAAGAGTTTGCAATCAGAAAAGACGACCCTGGTGCACCTCTCCCACTGAATCCCGATGAACCCATCCTTGACAATGAAATCCAGCAAATTACAGCAGAAGAATTTGGCTACACGATCCAAGCCGCCGAGGAGGCTGCTAAACATCTTGCCAAACTCAAGCTCCCCCGAAGTTGGAAGAAACAGGTGGACGAACTTTCTCATTCCATCAACAGCACCAAGCGCAGTAAGTCATCTAGTTCCAGATTTCCCCCTCCCGAAACAACTTCGTGGTGAATTTCTTACTGACATCATTTTATAGCATGGGAGGAAACTGGTGAAATTCCAGATGACGAAGCCATTAAGATACAAACCGGTAAATCCAGTTCCAACTCACCAAAAACATCGAAAGGATCCAGCAAGCCCCCCAAGAAACGCGCCAGGAAAGCGAACTCCTCCAAGCCAGTCGATTTGTTGGTCAAAAAAAATAACACGTCAACACTCACCACCCCATTGCAACCAATACCACCTTCAAACTCGCCAAACCCATCCCAAATTCCGGTCTGCAAAGATTCTCAAGTTGAACATTGTCCTCCCAAAGATCCTCATTCCCCAGATCTTCCCATCCAGAGCACCACCACCGATTCAGGCGACGCGGTCAACTCAATCGATCCAGGAGCTTCTCCGGCTCCTGTAATAACTTCCAATCCCCTAGAACTTGCTCCTATTGACCAAAACCCTGCACCAAAATCAACTGCCAAAGATCCCCCCAGTATTTCCCCATCGAATGCCACGGAGAACAATGATCAACAACCAGCCCTTTCCAAAAACGATCAACCTGCTGCTTCCCACCCTCACCAAAATAGCTCCACCTCAGAAACTCAAAATTCAACCAAATCAATCCCTTCTAACCAAAACCCTGGCCCAAAGACCTCTTCAGGTCAACCAAATCAAACTGGCATCGGCCCACAGAACCAATTTTCCACCAACCCCCCCTCAAAATTGCCTGCTCGGCTACTTACCATTCTCAAGTCTGACGATGTGCGAATTGAAGTGGTTCGCATCCACCGCGAGTTTGATGGAGCCAAGCCTTCCTGGCAAAAGTACCAAACAACCTGGGCGTCCCTTACTCTCCTGGTCCAATTCCGAGCACAGTCAATGCAGACATCAGTTCCATCCAACCCTGAATTCCGCTTCCAACGCACCTCCTGCTCATATGCTTCGTGGATCAAAACCATAAGCTCTTTGTGCAAGTACTCCATCATTATATCATAATTCCTCTTAGAAATCATTCTACGACTAACTTTATAACCATTTATTTTATGTAGCAACAGAGTTCTTGTCACCATCTTCCAACGAACAATGGTACTGCCCTGATGTTATCGACTTTCCCCTGCTTTCTACCTTCGGAAACAAAGATATCCCTCCCCAATCCTATATATCAACAGCTGCCAAAACCCCTCATCCGGAGTCAACCCTAGTCCGCTTTCTCTATCGCCTTCTACACCCTGCTCAAACTTCAATCTCTGATTGGGCCAAGCTGGTTGCAGCCTCTGTTGAACTCATGGCCAATAGTCTTTATGTCCCACCTGCACCCACCGCCGTACACGATGAAGACCAACTCATTCAAGGTGTGCAAGTACTTCAACATATTGAGGCCATCAAAAATTCTTCCTCGAGCTTTTACACTGTGGAAGACAACCCTGGCGAAGACTCTCAACCTACTCAACGTTCTCATTCCGTTGATGTTCTTCACGAATTTCGAAATTCAATTCTCGATGTCTTATCAGCATATGTTATCTTCCAAACCCATGCACTGAGCAAACCACCATTGACGGATGCGCAGAAGAAGACCAATTCACGCAACCTTCGCACGACCACTTGGAACCCATCTGGCACTCTTATTACCTCTGAAAACAAATCGTTGGACTTGGCGAACATTCGAGCTGAATCAAACCGTCAACTCCAATCATACCAGCACCGCCAGAACTACCAGCCATTGATTTTCTTTGTCCTTGCTGGAGTTCGGGGCCTTTTTCTAGCGTCCAGAAACCATCGCCATGCTTCCACAATTGATTGCATGTCATTCAATCAGGCAATTACGGTAATTAAACAACACTCAACTGCGTCACACACGCCTGAGGAACCCATATGGAAGAACCTCTCAGCTTATATCGTCAAAATCTTTGCACCTGTCTTTCGCTTGCCAAACAAAATATCCCACCTTGAAAAGACACCAACTCAATATGAGATTGCTGAAGCAATCACTATGGATTTTCTTAATCACTGGCGTGAAATCCAGCCCACTTCCCCGTTTCTTATTCCTCATTCATCACATCAAATTCAAGAAAGTTGATTCTCAAAGCGTGTACATAGACAAGAGATTATCTCTTTTTGCTAGACAAATCAATACTCTTGACTGCCTTTTTCCCAAATTTTACGTGTTTATCTTCTTGTGATTTGTACATGGGGGGAGTATTGAGCTTCTCACCCATTCACACCAAAATTCAGATATACTTTCTAACACGGTGAAATGTGGATCATATGCAAACACACTGCAGAGCCAGCTTTGGCACGCATAGAACACATGAATTGAGGAATGAAGAGATGAAAATCAGGATAAGATTTCATGAGTCATACTATCCATTGACATGCCCGTTGGAATTTTTGATACATTTATTGTGTGAGACAAAAAAGAAGTGGTGTAAAATTGAGTTAGGTCCGCTCGTGTCAATTTTTTTTGTTTTTCTTTCTTCTTAAGGCAACAGGGAGCCTCCAATCCTTCACTTTCAGCTGGAACCTCTTCTTTGGAGCACCCCTTAAGCCATATTTTGATATTTCAGATCGACCAAGTTTCACCGCACACTCGACCTAACAAAAGCTCCAAAAATCTATCAGGAAATGTCATATGTGTCACCTGAAAAATCATGATATTGAACCACACGTACACCTACAGCAAGTAAACCACCAAGACTTGGGACTCGCGATGCCATGCCCCCAAACCAAATGGAATCGCCAGCGCTAATTGTCTGAAAAGTTTGAAGTGCCTGACGACTGAGTGAAGCCAGTTTGATACAGCCAGATTGGGACTGAAAAAGGACATTGAATAGACATTTTTTAAGCGTATAATTTCTCCTCTGAAACTATTTATTAATTCTAGAGGGAAATTCATACCTGCTTCATGGTCCCATCAACTACCTTAATGTGAGTCACACACTCCCAAATTGGATGCCACTCCACCTTTGCCACTCAAGCCGTCCCAAATACTTGTGCATTTTCATATTCGTATAATCCGGGAAGTTGCCCCTGGTGTACATACCAGTCTAACATCTCTACTTTAATTGTTGGTTGGTCTGAATCAGGACATATGGTTAATTTTCCGCAAAAGAATACCTGGCTAGAACTATCATTGAGGATGGGATGATTAGCTGCATCCAACGACTTGAGAACAATGTGATATTCTTGATAGCTATTGTTGCGGTAGGGAAGATGAAATAAGGCTATAGGGGTTTGCATATGAATCTCTAGCCCATCACTGTGTATACTACGCTTGTTTGAAAGAAGTACATTTGCTGCGATTTCAATCATTCTGTTGGTAAATTGAGCTGATTAATATGAGAGCTAGTGAAGTGCTCGGGGACACCAAGAGCAAGGGAGGTATGAGAAAAAACAGACCCAACCACCTCAAGGGTTGATTCATCTTATGGCCCACATGTGTGATGGGTCTGGCAGTGATCCTTTTCGGTGGTTTGAGCCAACAAAGGCAACACTTCTTCTCAGGCCTTCATGAATTTTTTAACATTAAAGATTAATTGCGGGGACACCATTACATACGGTAGTTACTTTAGTGGTATTCACAGGTGCCTTTGTCCTTCACCGTTGGTAGTTGGACCACCCCTTACAATCACCGTGGGTTTGGTCCTGAGGGTGTTTGTTTGTTTGTTTGAATTTGTTTTCAGCAATCCCCTTGTGAATTTATTCCCTTTCACTCTTCTATTTGGACACACTTGGTCCCTTTCAGGCCTGACAACATGCCAGTGTCACTGCGATGTACGCGCTTACATGGTAGTGACATGAGTAGTCTTCTGCTTCTTGTCCCCTCCTCTGACCACAGACATGGGACCAATGCCCTATAATAAAGACTAACCAAATTGTATAAATTTATGCATTGTATCTGGCCCAACAAAAAAGGCAACAGTACCAAATGTTTTTGTTGTCAATGGCATTGGTCCCAATCCCGTTGGAGACCCCAGTCCCTGGCTTCTGCCAAGCTCTGATCCAAACATTCAATCTATAGTAAAAAAACTTCTCCATAATTCATTATCTTCTGAAAATTGTGTTGACAAAATTCCAACCTTGTAATTAAGTTGCATCTCAAAGAAAATTTCACAAGTGTTCAAACTAAATCTTGGAAGTAAAATTAGATTATTTGTTTTCTGAATGCTTCTCTGAAGGCATACAAATAGAAATTTGGATGGAAATCACCTATCTTTGATGCATCCACAACACTTACAATATTTCAAGATATTTATCAACCCATTTTATTAGTGGTTGCATTTCTTCAATGTAAAGTGCGATGTAGGTCTTTCCTGCAGATCCTAGTTGTGTCCTGCATTCCGATTCTGTGAAACTTTTTACATGTGGTGCACCTGACCAAAAATAATCCGCAGCCAGCAGAAATTGTTAATATTATCATCTCCCCCACATTAGAACAACTAAACTGGCCTTCAAATTATGTTGAATTTTATCACCATGGTTATGTCTCAAGGCTCAATGTATGCACCCAATTCCACCTCATCTCCTGGTCTGAACCCTCCACAGTTGAAATCATCCAGCCCAGGTTCACTAATTATGCGCATTGGGGGGGGGGGGGGGGGGGGGGGGGGGGGGGGGGGGGGGGGGGGGGGGGTGATGAGAAATAGGCAATTGCTTGGCATTAGTCATTACTCTTTTAACTTTGGCTGTTGATTTTAATACCCAGAAAGATAGCACAGATGTTTTCGCCCCAGATCAACAGCCACAAGAAATCTGTCAGATGAGTTGTCCCAATCCAAAAAAGATGGCTTGTGATTGGTACTGTCCCGGCTATGAATACACTTTCATCTCTTTTTTTTTTGAAGACCCGGAAAAAGCTCTCCAGACTGTGGAATCCACTGTCTGCATCCAGAAAATAACATTGTGAAGTCATTTTTGCGGGTGAGGAGAAGGGTTCCTTGCAAGCACGTTTGTGTTGTAGCAGGCGTAAAGACAAACCCCCTGGGTATGTTAAAAAGGCTTATTTCAAAAATATGTCACATTTCCAGAGGATAAAAGAGAAACTGAGCACAACAAGACAAAATCTGACTCCAGAAGCCAATCACATCAAAGTTACTATCAGGTTGGTTAAGTTTGAAAAAGCAGTTTTTCAAAAGGGAAAGCATGATTTGTTTTTCCGTTTTGTTTTTGAATGGGTCATTTGGGTGAAAAATAACTCATGGCTAGTGTGAAAACCTGGCTCAGGAGCCATCTACCCAAATCTTGAGTTCATGTCTTTATTTTTGTTAATTCTTTGCATTGTCTCATATCATACTCAAATCACAAGTCGTCCCTTGGTACCACTTGTTATACATACACAGATGGCTTCTCAAATACTGCGTGAACAGCTCTCCCCCTCATACACCGCTCATCCATGGCTCCTCAGAAGCATGATCCATTTCTATCATTCAAATCATCAACCACTTGTCCTCCCATGACATTCATATGGCATTTTACCTCCAAGGCTGATCTCAGATTCATGTGAAGGCAACCTAGTTTTGTCTTGAGATGTCTATTTTGATGTCACTGTGTTGTACGCGCGTACATAGTGGTGACAATACTCATCCTTTTTCCCACATCTCCATTGATGTCATTGAATATTTGTACCGCTGTTCTGCTCCCCAAATCCACTTGCCCCCACACTCACAAAGTTTATTTTTAGAAAGGTTATCAGATTGAAAGCAGTTGATGCAGAGATAACTCGTTGCCCTTCTGCTGAGCTTCTGAATGAATACACCCATCACATGACGTTTTGCTACATATATGTATTAATTAAGTTTACTCCGGTGGATTTCTCTTTTGAATTATCCATAGTATATATAGCTCAAAGCTTTGATTTCAACTTTTAAACCAACTTAATTTTTGTTATAACTTCATCTTTAATCAATCTCTCACCACTTGGGTATTCACGTCTTCTCTCATGCCAGAGTAAATTGAACTTTCCACCACTCATAACATACCGCTTCTAGACCTCATTTCATCAATCAGAACACTCTGATGTCAATGATGATTATTAAATGAAGCTGGATTTACTGTTCAAGTGGTTGTTTAGTTTTTTTCTCCCGCACATATCACTCAGACCTATATGCATCACTCAGGCTTATTGAGAATTCCCTCGCCTCATTGAATGCTGACCTGGCTGCACTGCCTTGCATGTATTCAATTCTAGTTGCTATTTCAGTTTAATTTGGCCTGTTATTGATGAGAGCGCTGTGCTCATCATGGGATGTGCCAAATCTTGTCATGTATGTATTTCAATGTGTTGATACATTTTGCGTCAAAATAAGCAAAAAAATTCACACACGTAGGGAGTACAGGCAGCTGTCCACATTTGAACAAAATATGGTTCGTGTGCTGAGATTCTTTCAAAGTTTTTGTGTGCTTGTTTCAGACTGGCACGTGTGGGAATTGATGTGTGTTCCTGCCCACCATGTCCGGTCGGACCCAGCTGTCTTGCTTTGTGTTTGAAAATCCGAGCTTGCTGTTTCACTGTGAAACCCTCACCCGTTGCCCTTGAGACCAACTCCAAGACTCCATTCATCGAGACTTGCACACACCTTGCCACTCAGTTTCTATCCACTCGCCATCACCTTGCCAATCGCCCCTGGACAAACACTCGCCATCACCTCGCCAATTGCCCCTGAACATACACTCGCCATCACCTCGCCAATCTCCCCTGAAAAAAACCAGCATGCCCGAATCGCAACTTGCCAGCAGCAGCGATAACTCAATAGGAGCGAATGCCAGCACAAGCCCCGCAGCTGTCTTCATCTCTCTCAATGCTGATTTCTCCGCTCGATCGCGCGATTCAATGGCAAGTACCTCTATCTATGTTGTTGAAGCGATCTGTTGTTGATAAATAACTGATTGGTAATTGTTCGTCCACTCCATTTGGATCATTGAATCTTTTTATAGGACAATCGATCATGTGTTGAGTCTTGGATCAACAACCGTGAGCTCTGGCGCGACCAACTTCAGCAGAAAATGCAGACTGATCTGATTAAACCCCGTTCCTGCCTGTGTTAGCGATAGCTCCCCCAGAATCAACCAATCAATCCAGCTCGGTGGATATTGTCCGCTTGCATCAGACAGACCAATCTACCTCGGTCAGTTCATTAATTCCAACTCTTTGCTACCTGAATCAGCAATTACTCATCGCCACTCCTTTCAATTTTATGAATAGATATCAATGGGTCAGGATGCTCAAAATGCTGTTCAAGATTGGCCTGAGGGTAGTGAGTCCTGCCAAGTAGTAAACAAACAACATACCTGTCGTTTTCTGACCAATTTTTTTTGGTTATGTATATGCTGGCTCAACAGCATCAACGGAACAAAGTTGGATTGAAAAATACATTGCCTGCGAGGATCATCGCCAATTGATCCATCATCCCCTGCGATACACCTGGGCAACCAGACAGACAATTTGGAACAAGAAGGTTTCCGTGAAGCCACCATTCCCCCGTGTTGGCTCGGCCACCACCACTCACTTTTCTCTCATGGCTCCACCTACAATGTTTTCCTTTGGTGGTTCTTTCAATGGTTGTTTGCAGCAAGATCTCTTCTCCTTTTCTCCTGATCCTCAATGTCCCGAATTGCACCTCACAGTCTCTGTTCTCAACACACGCGGCTCCAACCCGGCACCTCGCTCTGATGCCGTTTTGGCTGCAAACGATGGCCAGCTTTTTCTTTGGGGTGGCCAGCTCTCCTCAGAGGGCCTCGCCGAGCAAGACACGAATCTCTATGTACTTAAGCTGTCTACACATTCCTGGACTCACTCAGAAACGTCGGGCCCCTCTCCCCATGCTGTGGCTGGCTCAACTGCTACACTATTTGAGGATTTTCTTTACCTCTTTGCTGGTGAAAACCTTGATGGCTCCATCAATGGCAACCTTTGGCGAATAGGTGTGGATTGGGATACATGTAAGCCATCATCTGTCTATAATCATGCGCCTGGTACCCAGTAGAGTTGATTTTTGCAATTTGATTTATATGTACAACAACCCAGCTCCATCACCTCTTTACTGGCATCGTTACTCGTTTGCACAGGACCTGAAACTACCTCCTGCTCGTACCAGGCACTCAGCAGTACAGTACAGGAAATCCTGGATCATCTTTGGCGGCACAAGCGGTATGGATCTACTCAACAATCTCTGGGAGTACTCTTTTGAAAATCAAGAGTGGAAGCCTATCTCTTGCTCCGGTTTAATCCCAGCTCCTCGCAAACTGCATTCAGCAACCCGAATTGAAGACTACATGTACGTTCTTGGTGGTACTGGCGATGATGGTGCCATACTCCACGACATGTATGCTCTAAACCTAAAATGTTCGTGTTTATTTCCTTGCTTCTCTCTCCAATTGATCTTTTTGTATGACTCACTTCCAACAAATTTTTCAGCTCATGTTTGGTATGCTTTGCCGGTCGGTGGCCTTGAGCAAATCATCAATTGTGGCCAGCTCTTAGCTTCTTGGAACGAATCCATCTACGTTTGGGGTGGTCAGGCAACAAATCTGGGAAAGCTCAGCAATACTTCACTTTACCACACTCTCAACATCCCCGTGAATCCTACCTCCGCCAGTCAACCTCTCTCGCCAATATTCTCCTTGCTTGCAAAAGAGGAATATCCAACCAATCCATTTGTGTATGTCCTTTCTTCCCTTCGTGCATTTCCTTCTTCCCTTGTCAGTGGTATTGCGTAGGAGTAGTGCAGTTGGTGAAACCATCATTTTCGCCACGGCTACTCCTACAATATGCTATCTGATTGAGGGAAAGTTATTCGGGTGCAAGCAGAAGAGTGTTGGCCAAACCATCATTTTGGCCGCGCTCATGCTGCTGGCTGCACCCCCATCGCACCACTCTCAACACTGAAATTAAGTGTGGTTTGCTACTGATTTTTCTTATTTGCCTCCTATTCATAGGCCCCACCGCCGAATTCGACCGCAGAAACAAATGAAACACCATGAGAAAGCGCGAGAAAAACGAGAAGCACTGCTTTGTCTTCCTAACCAGCATCACCACATCTACCATTGTGTTATTGAAAAATCTCGTCAACATGATCCGTGCCCTTCCGAACTTTTCACAAGCCAGAAGACCATCAAGGAAGAATACTACTTGCTCACACATGGTGTTTGCATCGTTGTGCCCGAGGACCTCCCCCCATTCTGCATGGCCGCCTGGTATCCTTTCGAGACAATGGCCGCCGATGAGAAGAAAGGGTGGGAAAGATTTGTCTTGCACCTTCTCAGCCGAATTGACTATGTAGCCGAAGTCAAAACAAACGGCCCACAGAAAGGTGGAACCTTGTGGGGTGATGGTTGGCGTAAGTGCTCCAAGAACACTGAGCACTTTGGAAGGTTTTGTGCTGTTGAAATGCTGCGGAAACAAATGTGCCTGCTCAGATTCGACCCCGATGACCAGAAGGCCCGTTTACTCGAAGCTGGCAAATGGCTCTCAGACCACTTGAAAGCCTTTGCACCCACTGTGCACGAAAACTATCACGAAACCCTAACAATCAACCAATATCCTTCGATGAATCACACAGAATTTGGCGAACCTTACACATCTTCCGACTTCGCCTCTTTCCTCACTTTCACTATGTATGACTTCTACAATCTCCCACACAACGACAACGACGTCAACGACTGGACCTTGGTGGGTTGGATCCCAATCTTCAATCCTCAAAACGGCGACAATCCTCAAATCTTAGCCAATGAAGGGTTTGATATGATTGGTGGGCAGTTTACTTTTCGTGATTTTCAAGTGTGTTTGGACTTGAATAAAACACTGGGTGTTACCCTCTGTGTGTTCCGCTCCCAAGATTATCGTCACCAAACTCTCTCTGGCTGTTCCCCGTCTGGCATGTACACCAGACTTGGATTTTCTTGTCAAATAAACGAAAGAATGGCAAAAGCTATCACTGCTTATATTCAAGGGCATTATGAAAAAAAAATTAAAAATAGGTGGTCTGAATGATCAAATTGAAGAAGCAAATGCTCCTCCCAAAAAAAGAAAGACCTAGTTGTATTTAGTTGGCATGTTTTCTTCTTGTGGCTCTTTTCTCTTTATCTACCAGAATCACCAACCATTAAACTCAGTTCTTTATCTCTTGCAGTGAAAAAGATTGTTCAGTTTGTTCCATTCAACTAAAATTTACTTCATTTGAGAAAGACCTGATATGTTATTCTCACTCATGGTGTGTTGAAGTATCTAATTATCCCTAAAACTTTCTGCAGGGAATAAAGTGCACCATTTTTGTCAGGTGGTGAATAATGGTCAGTATGCTATTGCATGAGCGGGATTCAGGGAGGTCTGTGATTAAATTGTAGCTGATGTCTGTCCACGGCCCCGCTGGAATTGGGAGCGGCTCCAGTGTCCCAAAAGGCTGTTGTGTTGAGGGTTTAACCCGTTGGCAAGAGTTGCATCCATCCACATATTGATTGACAAATTTCTTCTGCCCATTCCACACAAAACTTTGTTGGACCAGGGCAACGGTGCGGGATTGGCCTGGGTGGCCCACCGCTTTGCTGTTGTGTTGGCTTTTTAATATTTCTGTCCGCAATGCCGGGTACGCCGGTACCACTATCTGCCCTTTGTCATACAAGATGCAATCTGCCTCCACATACCTGTTCCGGTTTCCTGCGGGGGTTTTCAAAGATTCTATCCATCTGGTCAGTTGGGTGTAAAGTGGGGTCAATTCCCTGATTCTTGCGAGGATCTCCGCATCCAACATTGCCAGTTCATCCTCCGCTTTGTCCCCCGCGTCCATCCCCAGTACATTGACCTCAAACCAGTGCTTCGCATCCTCCGAGTCAACGGACTCTTCCTCAAACCAGGTTTTGAATTCCAATATCTCCGCAAACATCCACTCCGTGATGTTGCTTGGCTTCAGCAGCTGTCCAAAGGTCAGCTTTTCACCAGAGGCGGGGGCCAGGTCGGGTCTTCTGGAAAGTGCATCACATTTGGTGGCTTGGCGGCCCGGCCAGAATATGATTTTGAAATCAAAACAGCCTATGGTTTTTTCCCACCGCGCCTGTCTCCGGGTGAGCTCCTTTGTGGTCATGAAGCTTTCCAAGTTCCGGTGGTCCGTGTAGAAAATGGTGGTCAGGCAGTGTGGGTTTCCTTCCAGGTACTGCCGCCGCTCTTTGAAAGCGCCAACAATGGCCAGCAGTTCCTTGTCAAACATCTCATAATTCTTCTCCGCCTGCACCAATGATCAGGATAAGTAGGCAACGGGGTGGAGATTTTTGTCTTTGTCGCAAACATGAGACAGGACTGCTCCAAGAGCAAAGTCAAAGCAGTCACATTCCAGGATAAATGGCCTGTACGGGTCCGCAATCTTGAGTATTGGAGCGGAGTTGAATGCAGTATTCAGACATTCAAACGCGGAGTTGCTTTTTTTGTACCACACAAACAGATTTTTTTCCTTAGCCAGGTCATGCAGAGGTCTGGTCTTCCCCTAGAAGTGGTCAATGAACGGCGGTAGAAGTTGGAGAATCCAATGAACCGTTGGAGCTCCGTAATGTTCTGCGCCGCAGGCCACTCCATTACCGCCTTCACCTTTGCGGTTTCCATCCTAATCTGGTTACACACAATTAACAGTCCAAGATATTCCACCTCTGGTTTTGAAAATTCACATTTCTCCGGTTTCAGCCATAATTGATGTTTGCTCAGAGTTTCCAGGATTCTGTTAACTGCCTCAGCGTGGTTGGAGCCTTTCTGAGTATACACCATTATGTCATCAAGGTATGCCGCGGTGTCCTTTCCAATCCTCCCCAGGGAAATGTCCTGTATGAAGTACTGGAAGTAGCCTGGCGCTCCGGTGGGTCCAAACAGCATGGTGAGCGGAGCAAATTGCCCTGCCCTGCAGATGAAAGCCAGTTTATCTTCATCACCCTCCGCCACAAGTAAGTTCCCGTGGGAATTGCGGACGTCCAGTTTTTTGAAGGTGTTGGCTTTCAGTAGGCTGTTGACCAGGTCCATTGTCAGCGGGAGGGGTTAACAGTTCTTTAGAGCATCTCCACCGCGCGGGACTATCTGAGGGAATAAATCCCCAACTTGCACGACTGCGGCGCAGTTTTAGTCCTCCGCCCAAAGAATTTTTCACACCGCGGAGTCCCCAAAATAGCACCTCCAGGTTGTGAAAGGGGCTCCCCCAATTCCCCCCTGCTCCATGACCGGTCCTCAAAAGGAGACACCCCTATTGATAGCCGGTGCTGAGTCCTGACTGGACATCGTCATTCACCTCACCGGCCATTGATTGGTCCTCTCGATGGCCAATATTGCAGCCATCAATTGGTCCTCGCAATGGCCGATATTGATGTCCGTCAGTAGAAGTGCCCTCCTCTCAATCCAATACTTTGTATTGGACAAAGGAGAAAAACTCGGAACCCTCTGTCTTCTGCTTGGACCGATCTAGTTGTATTGGTCGGAGAGGAAGAAGGGGATTCCTTGGGGGATTTTGATGTCCGGTACCAGCCATCAAGAGGTATGTGTTGATGACCGGTACTGGCCATTGAGAGGTACATATCAATGGCCAATACCGGCCATCCAGAGGTACTTATTGATGTCCGGTACCAACCGGACATCAATGTGTATTATTTAGTCCTCTTGATGGCAGTGGAAGCCATCAAGAGTTGAGTTCAACCTCCGTTGACCGGAGTGTTATGTAGATACTGTAGCTCGGCCGGTAATGGCCGAGAATAGTGTACGTGCATGTTGAGGTTGGGGATATTGGGGTTTGTGTGCGGTGATGAGCAGAGTATCACAAGCCTATGGCTGTGTGATATGTGAGCCAGAGGGACTATGTGGGGAGCTATGCTGTCCTAAATTTGGGACTGGTATAGGGCCCCAATGGGTTTTTCCTAGTTTAGGACCTCCTTTAGTGTCAGCCTTAGAGATACATCAAGTATCCAAAAGACTGCAATAACTCAGTAAATAATAATAATTATTAAATTATTATTGCAGAATCAGATTCCTCATCATAATTTAAGGGGGGTCACCCACTTGAAGTACCCCCTTATTCCTATTCCTTCATGTACTAAATGTATAAATAAGAATTGGCCACAGAAAGCGCCCAAAAATAGTATTACATACAAAAATTTAGTAAAACAATTAAAGTACATAAAATTAAACTGTTGTACAATAATGAGTAATATTACTCGTGTAAAAATACCCCGTGAAAGTATTATGTAGACTTCTACTGAAGCTCTTTCACATGACAATTGGTTATAAACATGTCACGTGACAGAGTCAGGGAAATTAGTCTATTTTAATACAATTAAAATACCCACAGCCAAGCCCTTTTCACGGCTACAGCCCTGGATACTCCCATAGGGAGAAAAGGACTCAGTGTTTACGCCCACTGAAGTCCCCTCTATAAATAGAGGCCTATTTGGCCCTCAGGAAAAGATCCCCCAGACCATTCACCGCCCATAAACCGTAAGTTTGTCGTGAATATTCTCCTCTGCTACTATTGTAGCCCCTTTTCCCTTTAAAACCATCCCCAGCACGTAAAATCCACTGGATTAAACCTTTAAATATCAAAACTGCCTTATTAGCATATTTACAAGCTTTATCCTTAAAAGTAGTTGCCGTAAGATCTCCGCCTCTGACAAGCAGCCAATCAGCTTAAGCGCTTACCACCTACTTTTTACGCCAAATTTATTCCCTGTAATTAATAATTATATATTATTAATTACATAATAAATCCTCCTCTTTTTAAAGAGTGTTTAAAACCCTTGTAGTGGCCAAATAACCACGTAACAAGCTTAGTAATTTACATTACTAGTGTTTACATCAGCACAGTTATAGTGCTAGGGCCCAAAAACCCTTATTTTTGACGGGTTTATGCCCTAAGCTTCATAAACAGAGCTGTCATTTAGGGCCTCCGGTGGAGGGACTAAACTGAGTTTGGGGGACTAAATTTGGTATAGTCCCCTGACTTAGGGCCCGCGGTGGAGATGCTCTTACTGTCAGCACGTTGAGTTTCTGGTAGTCAAAACAGGGGTGGAGGTTTCCGTCCTTCTTTCCAGTGAATAACATGGGGGCGGCCCATGGGGATGTGGTCCTCTGTATTGTTCCGCTGGTCAGTGCGTCAAGTGCCTGGTTCTCCGCCGGTGATAGTGGAATGATCCTGCTTGCTTGTGGTGTGGCTCTGGGGACTAGGTCAACTCAGAAGTCATATCTTCTCTGTGGTGCTAGACTTATGTTGATATACCGGTGATAACACTGTGGTACTAATTCTTTGGTGGTCCGCGCTGAAATGTTTGCCTTTCCTGCCACTGCCAGCCGGGCGGAGTTTGACCACAATGTCTGGGCGGCACTGATCTCTGCGGGGTGATGTTCTAGGAGAGAAAGGGGCTTGCCAGCTGCTTTGGAGAATGATTGCGGAAAAACTTTATTGGACTCACATTGTGGGGGTGGTAAAACACACACACACACACCCTTGTCAGAAATCCTAGCTTTCCCCATCATGGGCCCTTGGCCCTCTGTTGAGGATGTTTGCAGAGTGAACAATACCGCTAGAGCGGTAGCAAAATTGTCAGCAGAGTTCCATTCAGGTTGCAGAGGGATGGGATTCCAGTCGGGGTGTGGAGTGCTATCTACGGGGAAAACAAGCCTGCCAGCCACTTCAGGGAGTATGGATGAGGGTAGTCTATTGAACTCACATTGCGGGGGCAGTAAAACACACACCCATTTCCCCATCATGGGCCCTCTCTGTTGAGGATGCTTTTGGAGTGGACAAAACTGTGGAAGCAGTTGCAATATCAGAGTGATTGGAGAGGAGAGTGTGGGTGGTCCAGTCAATTTGGTGTCCATGTTTGCGGATTCAAGGCATCCCAAGCATGCTGTTGTACGTGTCTTTCAGTCAGGTGATGATGAATTTTGATGGGTGGTGTTCTTCATTCAGGGTCAAGTCAATCTCATAGGATGTGGAGCCATCAAATCTGGAGAAGGTGTGGTGATCAATTCTGGAACACATGTCAAATTGTCCATGGAGCAATCAGTGCGGTGCACAGGCGGTGCGGAAACGGTGCAGAAACGGTGCAGAACAGAGCAGAGCGGAGCGCACAACTGAAGGTGGCGGTGCGCGGAGCTCAATGGCGGAACTGGACTCAAACTGAGCAGGCCAGCGTGGACTGGATAGTGGAGGTGGTGATTGGGAGAAGCTGTGGCAGCCAAAAGGGCGGCGTGTGGGATCCTGACATCATAGGCTAGACAGGGGCATGGAAGCTAGGGAGAGGAGTTTGACAGCGGTCAAAAGCAAGCGGCGGAGACAACAGGAGTTAGTGTGAGAGCAGAGCTTGGCCAATGATGTGCGTGTGTGTATAGCGCTTGGCGGATGACAAGTGTGCGTGTGTGAACAGAGTTAGCGGAGGGAGTGCATGGGAGGCGGGCAGAGGATATCTTTTAGTTCTCTTCCTTTTCTCTATAAAACCACAGTGGGGGGGGTGGATTCTGCATCATACTCCCCACAGACTCTCTTTTTACGGTTTTTACTTTACTTGGAGGATTGTTGTGCTTCTTTTACTTTGCGTATTTCGTGGAGCGGAGTTTTACGTTGCGGACTTGCTTTATGTGTTACAGTTGTGCCAACACTGGGTCGCTACGCTAACCATGGCGGTTAGCGTAGCGTAGCGCAGCGCGAATGCGCAATTTTTTAGCGTAGCGTTAGCACAATTGCACGCATATGCGCTAACGCTACGCGCACGCGGTGCGCAGCTATTTTAGCTGATAGCGTAGCGTTAGCGCAGATGCGCGCAATTGCGCTAACGCTACGCATGCAGGGCGCAAAAGAGCGCGCGCTACGCTGCGCTACAGCGCCTTTAGCGGGAAAAAAGGGCTTTTTTTCCGCTAAAAGCGGTGTAGCGCAGCGCAGCGTAGCGTAGCGACTGTAGCGGCGCGCTAACGCTAACAAAGAATTGGCGCGCTGTTAGCGCCGCTGAAAATTAGCGCAGCGTAGCGGCGCTAACAGCGCGCTAACGCTATGCAAAATAGATGGGCGCTTTTTGCCGCTACGCTAACGCGTAGCGCTGAAATAGTGTAGCGTAGCGTAGCGACCCAGTGTTGGTTGTGCCTTGCTTTACTTGTGGTTTTGCGGAGTTAGCTTCTTTATGAGTTGGAGCTTTATTTTATGTTTTACATCTGTGGAGATTTATTATTTTACATGCTTTACTTTATTTATCCCACTCAGAGACCTACAATGCGGCGGAGCGGAGTTTCTTCAGATCACCTAAATTTACCCGGAAATCATCTTGGAACGGCGGAGTCCTGCCAATTCTACACAGTGACCACTTTTGTTCATCACAACGGTCCGCTTTTTCATCACAACGGTCCGCTTTGAGGCAGTGGATTTGCTGAGTAATCCCGCTGTGGAGGCGTAGGATTTGCTCAGCACATTGTGGGTTGCTCCAGGGGGCAAGGGGGTCTGGGGTGTGGCTCTGGGAGTTGTGATGGTGCAAGAGATGAAACATTGGGGATCAATTTCATTCTTGTTAAAAGTTTGACTAGCACCAATGCTACAATACAACTCTGCTGCACTCAGGAAAGGCACAACCTTCATTCCTGAGCACCTCCATTTTTTGAAAAGTCGGCCCTGCCTTTTCCGCCTTGATCCACTGGTCTGCCTCCACCCATTTCCGCCATCCCGTCCACTAGCTGGTGGATCTGATTCTCCATCACCACAATCCTGGTGTTCCCTTGGCCTTTTCCCATTGGACCAAGAGGCCTTCACGCATCATCCAGGTCTTCTTGGAGTTGGAGAGTCGGCCATTTAACACCAATAGGACCATGGCGTTGTGGAACTTCTCAAAGGGGATAATAGAGCTTGGAAGGGAAATGGATAGCAACACTAGTACTAATGTAAGCTATGCAAGGGTGCTGATGAGGCTGCCTTCCTGACTAATGCTGAGGGGATGAGAGTAACACTAAGAAAAAGAAAGAAAAGGTGTGGCTGATTTCTACTTGATCTTAGGAGCTAGTACTATGAGCTGACTACTGACTACTGGGGATGAGAGGGTTGGAGCAGTGATGAGAGAGGGGAATGCAATGGCAAAGGTTCAATAGCAATGGGTTCAGGAGCAACTGCACTGATATCAATGGGTTGATGAGAATGGGCACTATAATTTCTGTATCTAAAATTCTGCATAAATTCTGTATATAGTTCTCTGCCTGAGGTACAAGTGAGGGGGGAAGGACAGTTCTTATATGAAAGGAGAATAAGCACAGACAATGAGGAATTCTGGCTATGGGAATGAACGTTGTACAAATGGGGAAAGGTTCTGGCTATGGGAATAAAAGATTGTACAAGTGGGGAAAGTGATGTGAACATAGTAACAACTTGTAATGATGAGCACTACTGGAAGGGGTAAGCACAGATCCAATGATGTAATGTGTACAGTAGCCATAGTACATAATGAGTAATGTATGTAAAGGGTTTAGTATGTGAGAATATATCTGTAAAAAGAATGTAATGAAATGATTCAAGTAAGTTACTAATGAAATGAGTATTGTAACTAATGAAGACTGTAGGTTTTCTGTAAGTCTTATATCCTCTATAACCACTGAACCATTGAAGATAAGGGGGTACTAGGTATGAGTGACTGTAGGTAAAATTTGGCGTAGAATCTGAATATGCAATATTAATGAGGTATTTGTGAAAGGTTATGGGGAAATGGGTAATGTAATGATGAATATATGTAAAGGAAAGCAATAAAATACTACTTATGGTTTGGAATGGAGCACCACAGCGTCAGGGTCAATCTTCTGTTTGGTTGGTGCTATTCTGGTCTCTGCTCCGCTCATTGCCGTGTCAAGCTCCAGTGCCAAGCTAGCAACCTTGTTAATAGTTGTGAATGAGGTGTGGGAAACAATGAGCGCCATCTGGATGTCCCGCCAACGGTGCAACAAATGTAATATGTGTATTGTATAGGCATATAAATTGTATTGTATTTATTTTTGAATACAAAATGTCTTGGTGTATTTGGATTGCATTGGTCTACAATACAATACATTTCAAAAAAAAATGTATTGACCGTTCCAATCTACAAAATATTACATTGGGGGAGGGCAATACATTATGCAAAAAATAAATTGTATTGATTGGATAAAAAAATACAATACAAATACAATGTATATGCTTTACAAAACAATACAATACATGCCATATACAAATACATGTATAGTATTTGTTGCACCGTTGGTCCCGCTTCAGGCCCTGGCGGTACTGGCTGATCAGGGTGGGGATTTCCCATCCCACGGCGGAAGTGTGCTGGATGAAGGAGTGGGTATAGTCCGCCATGGACCTGGTCTGCTTCAGTGCTTGAAGAGCTTGTTACGCCTTTGCCTTCTTTTCCCGGTCAAAATACATGCCCCGGAAGGCCGCCGTGAATTCCGCATACGTCAGGGTGGGCGGGTCCGCTGCTGCTTGGTCAGGGAATGGGGCGGCCCATACGCCCGCCGGTCCAGTCATGTAGGAGGACACAAAAAGTATTTGTGTTGTGTCGGCGGGGAACAAGGCCTTGTTCAAGGTCATATAGATGCCAACCTGGCGGGCAAATGTCTCCGCCACTGCTCAGCGTTTGCCATTAAACTTTTCCTGTTGGGCAAATTTGGGGGCCTTGGTTGCGGCTACCCCTGCTCCGGCAGTTGGTACTTGCGTCAGGAGGAGGGGTGGGTTCTGAGCTTGGAGTGCATCCGCTAAGTCGGCCTCAGCCTGGCGGTGTTTTTTCTCCTCTTCATTGGCCTTCTTAGTGACGTTGGCCAGTTGTTGTTGGAGTTTGGTGGCTTTGGAGGCATACATTGTATAGCTGGGAGCAAGTTTGGGTGTGATGTTGGAGCGGGAAATTCAAGGTTTCTAAGAGCGGAGTCGGAATATTCAAGGTTTTGGAGGCAGAGCAATCTGGTTTCTGTAAGAGCGGAGTCCGGATATTCAAGGTTTTGGAGGCGGAGCAATCTGGTTTCTGCTTGTCTGTTGGGTTCTTAATCTTTGTCTCCATGAAGTAGATCCTGCAATATGTTATGGTCTGTTCTGTGGAGAGGAAGAGGGAGTCTGGGGTCTGGGGTTCTGAGGTTTCTGGATCCAATATGGTAGATTAGGGGGGTTCAAAATTGATCCAGGAAGCTTTCCAGGTCCGAAAATCCAGGAATAAAATCGGACCTGAAAGCCTCCTGGGGACCTGGGGGCCTGCTTAGCAAGAGGCTCCAGGAGGGTTGTTCCAGGTCCAGGAATCAGGCTGAAACAACAGGAAACAACTTCATCAAAGACTTTTTCCACACTGGCCACCCCCAACCCACAAGTATAGTGGGGCCTATCCTCCTCAAATGTATACACATGACAGAAAGAACCGGCCATTGGAGCAGCTCACTGCACCCTTGATGGCCGGCACAAGCCATTCATTGAGCAGAGTACATACACACTCCACCATGACCAATGGCCGGTCAGTAGGCTGTATATTCTTAATGGCCGGCCTGGTCATTGATAGGAGTACACTCCTCCCTTAAAGCCGTGTCTGTGCTGGCCATTGATAGCCATTTGCTATAATTCTTGATAACTGGTTTGTTCCGGTTATATACGTACTCCTCAAGTTGACCGGAACAATCCGGACATTGAGAGGAGTATGTATGTACCTCTCAAGATGACCAGAAAAAACTGGTCATTAAGGAAAATGATTACTTCTCTCAGTGGCCATGACAGGCCGGTCATCAAGGGAGTATGTACTCCTCCCGACGATCGGAACAAACCGTTCATCGAGGGAAGTGATCTGAGTAATCACTTCCCTGTATGACCGGCCCGTTCCGGTCATCTAGAAAATTCCATACTCCTCTCTATGACCTGTTTGTTCCGGTCATTGGGAGGAGTACATGCTCCCTTGATGGCTGGAACAAACCGGTCATTGAGAGGAGTAAGTTCCTCTCACTTGCTGGAAAGAACCAATCATCTTGAGGAGTACATACTCCTCAAGATGATGAAAATGACAGTCCATCAAGGGGAGCTCCCAATCATGAACAAACAGACCAGCGTACTCCTCCCAATGAACAAATGGACCAGCCATTGATGGGAATATGTTGCTCCCGGTGGCCGGTGTGTACTGCTTTGGCTGACCAGCCAGTGCTTGTCAACGGAGGGGAGTGGTGCTTCCAGTAGGGTATGTGGTACATACACCCTTTTGAATGCCGTGGATTCCGATTATGACTGCAGAGAAACCAAGCCGGATTTTTTTTTGGCAGAACTTTGGGACCCCGGTTGTGGGAGGGGACTTCCTGAAACCCCAGACTGCCAGACCTGATGCTCAGGAATGCAAGTACAGGTGGCTTTTGACCAACATGGGGCATTCAAAGTTGATAGCCCAGAACCTCTTTTTTGGCGGGGGATTTTTTTCCTGGAATCTGGGACCTGTGCGAGCTCCTGGAGACCTGGATTTTAATTTTGAACCCCCCTATTGCAGGATGAGGAAGAGGATTGGATCTCCAGGCTCTCAAACCTTGAGTGTGGTTCATGACATGTACATGTAGTCTATGTACATGTGAGTCTGCGCTGCGGAGCCCGTGCTATGGCTCATAAAAGATGGTACCCAGGAAATGTAGGAGTCTTTGGGAACAAACTGGCAGATAAGGCCAGAAACCTGTCCTTCCTGGACCCCAGGATATGTACCAGTGTGTCAAGGGCAAAATCCAGCCTGATGGCGCACCAAAAGACATGGAAAGCTTCACCCATGACGGTTTTCCCCGTCCAATCAGCTTTTCACCAACTTCAATCAGGTCACATTCAGCTCAACACCTTTCAATTAAAATGCAGATTATCACCATTTCCCATTTGTGAAAAGTGTGACGTCCCAGAAACAGTTGATCACCATTTGGTTTCTTGTTCCAGGTACGTCTCAGCAAGAAGAATGTCCTGATTGATTCTTAGGAAGGAATCACCACCAATGCCATTAGGAGGAGGACGCTCCTGAATAATCCCCGGGACTTTGGAGCCACAGAGGCATTTTTGCGGCTATTGGCTAGATTGCCTCAACTAGCAAAAACACGAACAGCAGCTGCTGAGCTGTCATCCTGCGGCAACCCTTTCTGGAACTCCTTTCCGCTTCTCAACCCATACTCTCTTGCCTCACTCCCTTTTCTTTCATCTCTTTCTCTCATATCTTTCATTCCATGAATCACCCTTCAGCCATGTGGTCATATCCTTCTCTTGCTTTGTTTGTTTCTCTATGGCTTCTCCCATGGCAACATTGCTCTCCTAATTTGCATATGCACAGTTATGGTATTCAAAATTGCATAAGATTTTTTTACATAAAATCATAAACTGAGATTTTGGCTGGGAGATGTCACTTTAAGTTTTATGCACGCTGACATCTCCCAGCCAAGATTGGTTTTATGATTTTATGTAAATAGTGACATATGCAATTTTGAATACCATAAGTGCAAATCAAATCTGCATTTTTATCAAAAAAATGAGACTCATCATTTCCCTCTTGTATCTTATCCGCAATCACCTCGAGCTTCATCCTCACTCCTCTGGCTTACAAGTAATAGCAAACCAAATTTGCTCGCATCTTTCCTGCTATACCAGTGAGAGAGCCCCGAAGGGCCTGCCGGCAGGGGCCGGTCACAGGAGTGATGAGAGAGAAACGGGCTGAGGACAGCAGGCACGGTACGGGGCGGTGTTCAATAGTCGTGGAAGGATGGTGAAAGGGTCCTTCCACGCCTGCTGCCTCAGATAGACTACATACATCTTGTGACATGTGTGTGAGAGATGCGGGACATGGGAGAAGCAGAATAAAAGACATGAGAATACAACCTGAGTATTATACTCAACAAGGAGGTCACGTGACCTCCTGTGACAGCGAGCACCCGTGACAGAGGTCTTGTGATCCACCCTTTGTCTATGACGTCACGCGAAGCTGCACCGATGTATTTACATAAATACCATGAGTATTTTATAAACTCTGGGGTCTGTGATAATCACACAGAACTCCGCCAAACCGCCTTTTCCTCCTTCAAGTCAACTGTTCAACTCCTCTGGGTCGCACTTAAAATCATGATTAGGGCGGTCAGCCGGTTTGGCCCTCGGCTAACCATTGGAAAAGCGAACACTCGATCAAGATTGACCCACTGGTCATGTATCTCCTATCGACCGAGTCATGGCAGTCCGTTTATGAGCTCCAGAAAAATGATGTCACCCGCCTCGATTCATAGTGATGCTTCTGATGGTCCGTTCACTGCCTTTCATAGTATGGACTTTCCCGGGTCAATATGTCTGATCAGCTCATCGCTTCGCTCAGCTTGGAGCTCACAGGTTAACTCGAAACCGCTGTTCAAGAAGATCCTGATTTCCAATCGGTGAGGAGGCATTTCAGCTTAGAAAGAAGCCACCAGGGGACTAATGACAGGCCTTGATTTAGCGGTGAAGTAGCTTGTCGAATCATTCGAACTGCTAGGAAATTGGGTGTGAAGACAGTAGCCATTTACTCGGACGCAGACCAAGAATCCCGACATGTGAAAATGGTAAGTAGTTCAAGTAGATGTACTGCTTTATGTTTGATTGATCAGGTCCTTATATTTTGCTGGATCTGTTATCTTGATTGCAGGCTGACGAGGCTTACCGGGTCGGCCCAGCTCAATCAACAGAAAGCTACTTGAACATTGAAAAGATTGTGGAGTTTTGTATTCGTAGTGGCGCCCAAGTGAGTACAGGTGACATCTCATCATAGAAGCTTATGATGGGCAAATTTTATGGTACGACCTAGTAACTCTCTTGTTAGGCCGTTCATCCGGGTTGGGGTTTTCTTTCAGGTCAGCTCCCTATCATGCCAGACTCCAACACGATAAAGTCCACGTTTTTACTTACACCAAACGCTCGGGCTCACATAGAACGCGCCGAGTTTGCCGAACGATTGAAAAAAGCGGGCGTTGTCTTCATTGGTCCACCCAGTGCTGCCATCATCAGCATGGGATCCAAAAGCCAATCAAAAGAGGTTAGAAACTTTGCATTTCCACATGACGTTAAAGCAACGCTGATTTTGAGCCTTAAAAAAATAGATCATGATTTCGGCTGGCGTGCCTTGCGTTCCAGGGTACCATGGTAAGAACCAGGACCCCGATTTCTTGAAAAGTGAAGCGGATAAGATTGGGTATCCAGTTTTAATCAAAGCCATCAAGGGCGGCGGTGGAAAAGGGATGAAAATTGTCTTGGACCCGTCCGAATTTCAATCTCAATTGGAGAGCGCCCAGCGAGAAGGCGAGCAAAGTTTTGGTGATGGGACCGTAAGAATCTTGATCTCTTTCTGAACATATCCAAACGATTACCGATATTGATCATTGAGTTCTGGATTTCTGATACTTACAGGTACTTTTGGAGAAATATTTGCTCAATCCTAGACATGTCGAGGTTCAGATGTGAGCATTAGGAGAAAATCAACCGGGTATTATCGCCGATGAATACTGACTCCACCGTCTTTAGATTTGGTGATATGCATGGAAACTACGTCCATCTACATGAGCGTGACTGCTCTGTGCAAAGAAGACACCAGAAGATAATTGAGGAAGCTCCTGCACCAGGGCTGAGCTTGGAACAGAGAACCAAACTTGGTGAAAAGGCAGTAGCTGCAGCTCAAGCTGTCAACTATGTGGGCGCGGGTACTGTAGAGGCGAGTATTATTTGTCTGTTGTGTTTTTCAGACCCTTGGATCCTGGCCCAGCTAATGATTCACTTTAAACTCCACAGTTCATCTTAGACTCGACCGGAGACTTTTATTATATGGAAATGAACACCAGGTGAGCTGCAGTTTTGGCTTGCGACTTATCGCCAAATTTGGATTATTCATTCGAAAAATGTATCGATGCCTTGGTTTCTTTCAGATTACAAGTTGAAGTACATCATTTCCTCTACCTTCTGCGATCCAAAATGTTCGGCCTAACCTTTGATTGCATGTGATGATCAGCATCCAATTACAGAAATGATCACCGGGCAAGACCTGGTTCAGTGGCAACTGGAAATCGCATCGGGAAACCCGATTCCAATCTCACAAAAAGAGATACCATGCTTTGGTCACGCTTTTGAGGCTCGGATTTACGCTGAATCCCCGCGACGGTCAGTCGATTCATTTGAGAACTCAAGGTCATACATTCCCCTTGTAGGTATACTCATCGCCTGAACGTCATTTGATCTGAGCAGAAACTTTTTGCCGGACGTTGGCCCGCTCGTTCATGTCAAGACACCCGCTGAAAGTAACTCAGTTCGGGTTGAAACTGGGGCGGAAAGTGGGGATGAGATTAGCGGTAAGCTTCCTACATAAATAAGAAAATTTGTTAGATCAATTCAGCTCTATTACTAACAGGTATGCACAGTTTACTATGACCCCATGATTGCCAAGTTGGTTGTTCATTCCCCCAAAGACAGAACTTCAGCACTTGCTCTTTTGCATAGAAAACTCGAAGAGTATCAAGTCGTCGGACCATCCACAAATATTGAATTTCTGAAGAGTCTTAGTAGTCACCCAGCTTTTATTGCAGGTGAAGTGGAGACCGGCTTTATCGAAAAACACAACGAACAACTTTTCCCGCCGATGCCTGATCGACCGCCAAAAGAAGCACTCATTAATGCGACTATTTGTTCTGCATTACAGGAAATAAAAGCCCGACAACAACGAGGATCAGTCGGACAAGTGAGCAATTCTTGGGACATGCTACACGGATGGAGACTTGGGGGACAGCAAATTTCTCGCCAGTATGAGTTTAGCACGGTGCCCGTCGATTCTTCATCGCCCGGTACCCCAGCCTACCCAGTTAGCTTGGAATTCTCCGGTACCGCGAATTCATCATCAACGTTGGATTTCGAGATCAACCTTGCTCCACTCGAATCCGAAGGCGCCAGATCCTCCCACCAAGTTAAGACGTATCTAGATACCAGCAGTGGTACATCTCCGAGTACCTCTAGCAACACTGTGACTTCGATTGTTGATGGCAAGCGGGATGTTGCCGTGCATGTTGCACAAAATGATCATTCGACGGCCTTCAGCAAGAGGCATCACGTTTTTGCTGGTGACACCGTCAACTCATTGGGAATTCCTTGGCCCAAATGGGTAAAACTTTTGAAAGGAGAAGAATCCGATAAGAGTCTTACGGGCAACGCAGTACAGGCGGTCATGCCTTCGAAAGTTATCAAGGTGATGGTGGCTCCAGGCGATCAAGTCAAAGCCGGTGATGGACTCATTGTGCTTGAAGCAATGAAGACTGAGGTGAGTTGTCATTTGAGCTATCCTCATCTGTTCAAACCCAAAGTTTTACAACTTTATTGCATCGATGTTTTGTTGTGCAGGTGGTGTTGAAGGCCTCCAGGGATGGGACCGTTTCTGATGTCCAAGCCCGAGTTGGTGACATGGTCAAGCAGGGCAAAACTCTAGTGGTTTTATCCCCTGAGGCATGATCCGGTACTCCGTTCACTCAACACTCCTGCAGAAGACTGTAAGATATGTATAAACAGCAAGGATCCCATTAAACTGTTAGCGACTCATGGGTAAACAAATCAATGACTTTTCTGCTCGGTCTTGTATAGTTGTATGCTGCAAAATATCGAGTGTCAATCGAATCCGAGTTAGTATATCGGCTAGTATATCCGCCTTTCATCTTGAAGGGCGCGGAGGAGACGGGTTCGATTCCCGTACTCGGAATGTTTAGCTTTCTTTACTACTATAGCAACAGATTATTTTTGTGGTACATTTGAATTGCTCACATGCTGACACCGTCAGCACAAATGATGTCACGTGTTGATACCGTCAGCACAAAAAACGTCAAGTTGGTGACAACTGTGTACAAATATTAGGTTTCTTTTTGTCCTTGAGGCTTATGGGATGGTCCAGGTGAGCTGCTTATCCAAGAAAGAAACAAAGGCAACTCTCATTGAAAGCTTGTTGTTTTTGCAAATTGACGCAAATTCAGCTGCTGGCACTTGCTACAATGCTAGGCGCCTAGGTGGGCTGTGAATAATTGTCCAGCCTGTGCTTGTAGCTTTACTTTTTCAACAATACAGAAATACATTACATGGTTTCATTCTGATTGTCTAGGGTGGCCCGGGAGTTATTCTTATATAACTCCCAAGTCACCCAAGTTTAGAATAGGGGGAAGATCCCCTCCTCTCTTTCCTTTCCCTGTGCCTTCTTTGATCCTCCTTGGAGAGTATCACAATGCAGTTGGGAAAGTAGAGGAGTGGGGAGGGGGGTTCCTCAAGCTTCCTTCAATGGTGGGCAAGCTATGCTAACTGTAGTGTAGCTGAATTCAGCTAACTGTTAGTGTAGCATTAGTGAAATTCTGCCGGATCTGTACTAATGCTACGTGCACAGGGCTCAAAAAAGCGCCTGTCACGCTGCGCTACAGCAGTTTTTAGGAATTTTTTGCAGGTCAAAGCGCTGTTGCCTAGCGTAACACTGCATATCAGCATTAGCAGCACGCTAACACTGCAGAAAAAATGTGGTGCTACTAGTACTAATATGCTAAAGCTAAGTGGCCCTGAAGTGTAGTGTAGTGTAGCGGCCCACTGTTGGAACTTTCTTAGTAGGTAGTCTGGTGCTACTCCTCCATGGGATCTCCTAGTGGCAAGGTCTGAACCCAAGGGCGGGTGGGAACCCTAAATGGGCCAGTGGATGTGGCAAAAAACTTCCTCTGTTCCACCAAAATCTTTCTCCATTGAGCAGAAATACAGTGGCGGTTTGTAATTGGTGGTATCAAGTGATTTCCTGATTCCGCGTCAACTACTGCTAGTGGATAGCAGTTGAGTTATGGAAGATGGATGCCCCTGACTTAACTAAGCCTCCCGGGACTGGGGGTGCAGAGCACCCCAATGCAAAGCATCTCCCATTCCCAATGGGAGGCTTATGAGTTATTGACTGTTTTCCTCGTGGGAGCTTCAGGACAATCATGGCTTTTGGCCAGCTTTTTGAATCAAATTTTCCTTACACAGCGCACACGCCTTGTGAGTCATCAAGCTGAAGTGCAGCGGATAGCTGAGCATCTCAGCTTCAATTTAGTGTCACTTTTGTGATATCTACACTTGAAGGAGAGTGTTGCCCTTGCTCAGCAGTCAAGGTGGATGGAGGATGTAGTTCTTTATTTCAATTGAGTCCACATGGATCTTCTGGGAATTTACGTACACACTTCTGGTCAAACACAAAAAAATCACAAACTTCAAAGGGGGATGGAAAGAGTTTGTGAAGGGGGAAAAATTGGTGATTGACACCAAAAGAAAGAGAAAAAGCAGGCCTTTAATCTGGCACCACAGGCAATATGAATACACAAGGAGAAGACACCTGAAAGGGGAGTGGGAAAAAAATCCCACCAAAACACTGAAAGCTCTCAAGCCAAATTTTTGGCTTTACCTGCAAGTCCCTCCTTCGGAGGTCGCGCTTTGCGCCAGCCTAGACCGTACCAGAGCCCTCTGAAGCAAGGGACTTGTGATAAGTCAGGATGCCCGGCGCAATGGATTTTGTCAGCTTGACGTGCGCCCACTGGGCCACCAATTGGGCAGTTGTAAAGCAATTTGGCAACGCTGTAACAGATCCAATACAATACAGTCACCAGGGGAGATATTTTCCCACTCCCCAGGGAGTGCCCTACCATAACTTTTTTCCATAACTGTGCTGGAGGCCTTTGGTAAACAAAAATTGGATAGGTATGAAAAAGACTGGAATTCAGATGTCAAAATCAGTTGTAAATCATCCAAGTTTATTAAATTCACAAAAACATGGCAAAAAAGATCTAAGTTTTGGTGTGCAGCCTAATTTGGCCACTGTTGAATAGATTACCCCCAAACACTAGGTGCCACGGATAGAATCTCCAGCTTGTGACAGTGCAACAAGCAAAAAAGAGTTGGCATTTTGTTGTCTCAAGCAGGGGCCTAATCAAGCGAAGTAGGGGGCCTGCAGGGAGGGGCCAGGACAAAACCGGAACCCCTGGGCCGGGGGAACATTGCCCATCTCACACTCCCTTTAAATACCTGTTGACCAAAGCCTGACACTGGTGCCCCTGACCTTGTCTCCACCGCTGCCCCGTTGGCCACCCAAACCATGCCGCTAGCGCCTCCGTTGCTCCCCTCCACCATACTGGCAAGTTGCAACCATCACTTGCCCTGCGCGCCACAGTTCAACCGTATCACAATGCCTTGCCACCCACATCAGCTCCAATTGATCAGTACATATGTTGCTTCTTAGAACAACATTATTGTGCACCAAGGCTGGCAGCGGGGAAGCTGACGACCGCTGGGCAAGTTTAGTGTGGCTCTTTGCACCTGCCCATCAAGTCCTCCCAGGACTCCACCTGGCCTCACTCAGGACTTCTCTGGCATTGGCATTGCCAATACCTTGCCGAGTATGGTTACATCCCCAGACTGGTCCGCAAGACCAATTCGACGAGGTCCTCCCCCAGCAGCACCATCCCAAACGCGCCCCCGAATCGGCCAACCACTTGCCTACTCGCTTTGACAACCTTAGTTGCTTGCAGACTAACCAGTACTTGGTTTGCCCCAACACTGCGACTGATTCCCAGGAGGGCCAGTATCTTATGGGCCTCAATCCGTCTGGATATGAAAGGTCAGCTGTCTTGCGTAGATTCCAGAGGTCGTAGGCATTTCTCTTAAAGTTGATGGTTTTTTTAGCAGGCCTAGCCAGACTACTTGGATTTATTCAACTCAACATTGTCCCCAATCACTTCAAACAAGGGCAAGTTTAACACGCACTTCTAGTCCCCTTGTCCGAGCTCGCACTCAAACTCGTCAGATGATCTGGCATTCCAAGGCCAAGGAGGCGAGAGAGCGACTCTGCAGCTCTTCTTTGCAGCGGGAGGAGCCTTGATACGCTCGAGCCGTTGCCCGCGAATACAAGTTCGTCCGGCTCGTGCCCAGCCCAAGCACCTCAAGCAAGGCCTCCAGTCGCGGCGGCCTCTCGCTGCGCATCAACACCGCCAACACCAGCCCCAAGATAGAGAAAGAAATTGCAGCAGCAGAGCCGCTACTGCGGCCACCGGCAACGACGAGGGGCCGTCCAAGATCAGCTTCAGCGGCGACAGGAGCAACCATCCCAGCCCGATTGGCAAGACGCGCAAGCGCTTCAAGCAGCTTACCTACACTGCCGCCAACCAGGACGGGGCCGGAGCGCATGGGCCGGTGGGGCCCAGACCCAGCGCCATCCAGTATCTGGACTGCTAAACCACCGTGCGTCTCCTCTCTCTCTCCTCTCCAACGGCGATCCCGAGCTCACCACGATGTGGGTTTGGTTTCCGACGGACAGGCCGACGGACGGACGCAGGTGAAAAATTTGGAGCAACTGAAAGTATTTATTACTATCAGAAACTGGTACAATACATAACACGAGACAACTTTAATAAGAAACTATTAAGTATAAGCGTGTAGTACCTGAAAGCAACTCGAGGCAAACTCGAGTTGTGATTGAACTGTGCTGGGGTAACAAGAGTGGGCTGGTTTGGCGAGTACCGTGTGGGTTCGCTGGGAGGTTTTATTGAGAAGGCTAGCTGTTGTTCATGCGGCCATCATGGTCAGCAATGATGTCGAGCTACCCTTCCTTTTTTCTTGTCTGCTGTTTGACTCACGTGTGCAGGACGAAGTCAGTTTACGATCTTCGTTTTGTCCCTGCGGCAGAGCTCTGTCGTGCTATTTAGATCTGCTTGACAAACGATGTTTGTTCAAGTCAGCTGTTGCTTTTCTTCTTTGTTCTTTTTAGGTCTGAGGACATTGGATCACTTACCAGTCGTTAGACCGTTTGTGATCCTGTCTAGGAGGGCGTCCTTCGGTTTGTTGCCGAGTCGTTCCGCAAGCGTTCTATTTAAAGAACGAGATTGAGTCAGCCTTGCGAAAAGTCTGCTTCAATCTTGCCTCGGGAACATACAAGGTTTTGAACTCTGGAGCTGTCTTTGTCTTGGCTTTGGCCGGGGCGGCTACCGGTGAAGGTTTAGGTTCTGTGATCAGCAAAGCGATTCACTTTAGCTTCTGGTCTGGGTTAGGGTTTGGACTGCGAAAGGAGGCTTGACGCTCACCTTTCATAGCAGCTGGGGTCTGGGGTTTGCTTTTCCGCGCGAGCTTCCTTTGCGGTTGCTGCGGGTCTAAGTCTGGTCCGGTATTCTCACAGCCTTGCATGCGACGAGTCGTCAGATTCGAAGCAACATCAGAGATTTGAGTCACTCCTATAATCGCAAGAGACCGACAAATGGTGGATCGTCCGAGAGGTTCGGTGAGGAAGTCAGCCGCGTTGGAATGCGTCTTGACGTATTGCAAGTTGATGAGCCGGGACAGGATGAGTTCGCAAACGAAATGCAGTCTAATGTTCATGTGTTTAGTCCTAAAGCTATTCTGCGACGTTTCGCTATTTGCCAAGTCTATTGCGCCTTTATTGTCGACATGAACTGGGATATTTTCGACTCTTGCCTGCAACTCGACCTCCTGAATGAGGCTAGCAAACCAAGCCAGGTCCCTGCCGAGGTCGGACAGAGCCTTATATTCCGCCTCGGCAGTTGATAGCGAGACCGTAGGTTGTTTGGTGGACTTCCAATTGAGAAGATGGTTGCCACTGGTCACGACAAACCCGGTAGTTGAACGCCTGGTGTCGGGACAATTTCCCTAGTCAGCGTCCGAGAAGGCTTTCATGGCGTAGTTATCAGAGCGCTTGAAGGTTATTCCGACGTGCCGGGTCCCTGACAGATATCGGAACACTTGCACTGCCGCTTGGTACTGCCGAATGCCCGGATTCTCCAGGTACTGCAACAGCTGGCTGACTGCGAAGGAAATGTCAGGCCTCGTGAGAATGCTTAGATAGTTCAAGGAGCCGATCAAGCCGCGGTAGTTGACATTCAGTTTGTTGAAGGACTCAATTTCATGAGCGGTGGCTTTGGAGAGACGCTCCCTCGGGTTAAGAGGGCAAGAGGCCGGGTGCTCCTTTTCAAGGTTGAATTTGGCTAGCTTCCGCTCAATGTACTGAGTCTGGTTGATTTGCAGACCGTCTTTGAACCGGTCAATATTCATTCCAAGTAAGAACTCAGCCTCCCCTGGGTACTTGATCTCGAATTCCCGTTCCATCTCGGCCTTGAACGCTTCCGGTGCTTGACTGATGATCACGATATCGTCCACATGCGCAAAAAGCCACGTGGCTGGGCGGCCACTTTCCTCGCGCCTCCAAAACACGCAAGGATCGGAGATAGAGATGTGAAAGCCGAGTGTGGTCAATTATGAGGATAGTCTTTTGTACCACACAAGTGGCGCTTGCCGTAGGCCATAGATAGCCTTCTTGAGATGTAAGACAGAGTTCTGCGGGCATTCATACCCCTGAGGCAGGAGAAGGGTCACCGTGTCCTCCAGCGGACACGTCAGGAACGCACTTCTGACATCTAGCTGATGTATCTTCAGCCCATGATTTACTGCGAAGGAGATGAGTAACCGGAGGGATGCAGCTTTGCCCGTCGGGGCGTAGATGATGTTGAAGTTTCGTCCGTGGACCTGCCGGAAGCCTTGCGCACAGATCCGGTCCTTGAACTCAATAACCTCATTCGCCGGCCCGAGCTTTCGTCTGTATGCCCAGGTTGCTGGAATCGGCTCGTCCGCATCCAGTCGGGCTCGAACCACCCATACTTCATGCTTGATCATGTTTTCGATTTCTTTCTGCTCGGCCTTTGTCCAGTTGTCACGATCTTTTCCGCTCATCGCTTGTTTGTGGTTTTTGGGATCGACCTCAATTTCAATAAGATACAACTGCCGAGATCGCCTGCCAGAAATGATATTGCTCGAGTCAATACTGCTGGAGATTTCCTTTGGTGGAGGGGCAGTAGTCCACGCATACCTCCGCCGGGGCGCCTGATCCAGTGCTTCTAGCGAGGTAGAGCCTCCGGTGACGACATCGGGACCAGCGGGGCTGCTTGCCCGAAGGTCTTGAGCAAGTCTATTGAATTTGACTTCCTCATCTTCTAGTTGAGCATCAGTGGCTTGTTGGTGCTCATCAGGAACGGAGTCTTCCTCCGCGAACGGTAGCGGATCGTCTGCCTTGAATGACGGAAGCTTGTTCACGCCAAGCGACGTGTAGCTCTTGTTGAGAGGCGGACATTCGGGGAAGGACGCTTCGTCGAAGTGAACGTGTTTGGCTGTCACAATTGCCTTGTCTTCGAGCCGGAGAACCTTGTAAGACAAATAGTCATTGTTGTACCCGAGGAGAATTCCTTCCCAGGAAATTGCCGAGAATTTGGTGTCGCGTTTTTGCTTTGGCTTGACTATCCAAACTCGGCAGCCGAACGGCCTGAAGAAATGGATATTTGGTTTGACTTTGAACATCTGTTCCAGCGGACTCGACTTGCTTTTCCCTAGAGAGGGGAGGCAATTCGTAGTTGACGTCGCCATTTGGACGGCCTCTGCCCACCACTCGGGAGCGAGATTGGCCTGCATCATTAGGCAACCTGTCATGTCAATGACTGTGCGATTGGCGCGCTCAACCAGCCCATTGTTTTGTGGTGTATACGCTGGTGCCACGTTGTGCTGAATTCCCTCTGATTTGAGGTGATCTCCAAGAGTGCCGTTAACGAATTCTCCGCCGCCATCGGAGATGAGTTTCTTCAGTTGATAACCTGTCTGTTTCTCGAAGAACGTTTGGAAATCAAGTATAGCTCGCGCAGCCTGTCCTTTTTCCTTCAGAATGACCGTGTGGATTAGGCCGGTGAACTGATTGACGTACCTTGCTCCGCCGTTTGTTGGGGGAGAGATCGGCCCGACCAGGTCGGCATGAACAACGCTCAAAGGGGCATCGGCTGTCTTGAATGTACCGTTGCAGGGAATGCGAGTTAGCTTCCCTTTCATGCAAGCTGTGCACGCATGGGTCTTTTCCAGGGCTAGTGGTCCATTGACGGCGTGCGCTATGCGCCCGGAGCTGGCATGTCCAAGGCGGTTGTGCCATTTCTGGTAGGTAGACAGTTCGGGCGCAACCGTGGTCGAAAGGCTGATTGCTGGTTTAGATGAGGGCATGGCGTCTACAATTTCCAACAAATCGTTGGAGACATCCACTTGGAAGGGCCTGTTGCTGTCGATTTTGACTTCGAAGATTCCATCCCGCTCGCGTACAGACACCTGGCTGTTCATGAGTTGCATCATCAAGACCAGGTTGCAAGTGAGGTTTGGGACGAATAGGGCGCCCTGCAGAGTAAGGCAGTCACCGGATGGAAGGTGCAGTTTGGCCGTTCCACGGGCCACAGCCACGAGTTCAGACTTGCCGTTCCCCGTCAAGATGCTGATGTTGACTGGTGTGGTATCTTGGAAGTAGCATAAGGAGTTGAGCATGTGATTGCTTGCTCCCGAATCAAGGATGGTCGACAGAGACTTGGAGCGGGTGGTAGCATTGTAGGTGAATGAGGGTCTGACGCTCGTGTGATGTGCTTCTTCTTCATCTTTGTCAGCTGCCGTATAGTAAGCAGTGCGCTGCTTCTTCTCTGGACAACCCTGGTCTGCGAGTGGTCGCTCAGGCGGCCGAGTCGATGGATGAATAGTCCAGCAGTTCTCTTCTGTGTGAGATGTAGCTTTCGGATTGTGCTTTCCACCGCTGCATCGGATGATCTGATGTCCCGGTTTCTTTTGCTTTCGAGATGGGCCCGTGGCTAAAGCTGTAGCTGATGGTTCGGGGTCCTCCACAAACTTTCTCTTTGTTGCCGTCTCATGCCGGCCGATGTCTCTTAATTTGGCGATGATCTCTTTTGGCTTTGCCAAGGCTTTGAGATCGGCGAACAGTGCCTGCATAAGCATGGGTCGCTTCTTCGTAATTTTACCAACGATGCCGCATCCGATGAGCTCGTCAGGGACCTTGAGGCCGAGAGAGCTAAATTCAGCCAAGCTCTCCTCCATTTCAATAATGTACGTGTTAAGATCCTTGTTGTATTGGATATCCAACCATTTGTTCCAGACCTGGAACACAGAGAGTAGCAAATCAGAGGCGTAAATTGTTTTGATGTCTGTCCATATCACATGGGGATCTTGCTCATTGGCGTCATTAATGACGCTCGTGAATATTGCGTTTGAGATTGCTTCACTGAGGATACTGCAAGTTCGGAGTGCTCCCTGGAGCTTGTCCTCATCCGGTTCTTTTGACAATGGCACATCTAGGTAAGTCTCTAGGCGCCTTGGACAAAGGTGCATCTTGATTTTGCGCTCCCAGAGAGGGAAGTTGGTCCCGTCGAATTTTGGGACATTGACGTGGTCCTTATCAGGACTGTAGGCGTCGTTCTTCGGAGCAGCGGGAGTCTTATCGCTAGTAGCGCTTGGTCCTTGGTTCCTAGTATTTGCCATTTCAAGTTGCTTTCAGCTACTGGTCGAGGTAGTTGTATCGAGCAGATCGCGAGACTGTAAATCTGAAAAATTTGGAGCAACTGAAAGTATTTATTACTATCAGAAACTGGTACAATACATAACACAAGACAACTTTAATAAGAAACTATTAAGTATAAGCGTGTAGTACCTGAAAGCAACTCAAGGAAAACTCGAGTTGTGATTGAACTGTGCTGGGGTAACAAGAGTGGGCTGGTTTGGCGAGTACCGTGCGGGTTCGCTGGGAGGTTTTATTGAGAAGGCTAGCTGTTGTTCATGCGGCCATCATGGTCAGCGATGATGTCGAGCTACCCTTCCTTTTTTTCTTGTCTGCTGTTTGACTCACGTGTGCAGGACGAAGTCAGTTTACGATCTTCGTTTTGTCCCTGCGGCAGAGCTCTGTCGTGCTATTTAGATCTGCTTGACAAACGATGTTTGTTCAAGTCAGCTGTTGCTTTTCTTCTTTGTTCTTTTTAGGTCTGAGGACATTGGATCACTTACCAGTCGTTAGACCGTTTGTGATCCTGTCTAGGAGGGCGTCCTTCGGTTTGTTGCCGAGTCGTTCCGCAAGCGTTCTATTTAAAGAACGAGATTGAGTCAGCCTTGCGAAAAGTCTGCTTCAATCTTGCCTCGGGAACATACAAGGTTTTAAACTCTGGAGCTGTCTTTGTCTTGGCTTTGGCCGGGGCGGCTACCGGTGAAGGTTTAGGTTCTGTGATCAGCAAAGCAATTCACTTTAGCTTCTGGTCTGGGTTAGGGTTTGGACTGCGAAAGGAGGCTTGACGCTCACCTTTCATAGCAGCTGGGGTCTGGGGTTTGCTTTGCCGCGCGAGCTTCCTTTGCGGTTGCTGCGGGTCTAAGTCTGGTCTGGTATTCTCACAGCAGGAAATGACGCTCAACGCTACGTCAATGGCCGGCCGCCCTGTAACGCCTGCGGCCTCTTTGTCAAGCTGCACGGCACGCTCCGGCCCGCGGCCTCAAGCACAGGTACATAAACACTTTCTCTTTTTGTGTTGTTTGGTTGCAAGAGATGTTGATTGGATTGTTGGTTGGCTTTGTAGGCTTTATCAAGCGCCACAACTGCGGGAAGAATGTGGACAAGCCCGCCGCTTCCGTGTCCACTTTGTCAAAGCTCCCCCCGCCACACTAGGCAGTTTTTGCCCTCAATCGCGCCTCGCCTTCCTGGTGGGGCTTATAGGCGTGGGGGTGGGCTGGGTGGGTTCTTTGGGTGGGTGGTGTTTGTGGGCTTGGGAAGTGGCTGGGGAGATTGGACGGGGGATCCATATTGAACTGTGTTTTTTGAAACTCTCCAGCCACTCAGGCACACTGGCAGATTTGTTGAATATTGCTGGAGACTGGGAAAATTTGAGATGGTGGAATGAAAAACTTGTTCAGCAGTTATGGTTTAGATTTTGATGGTGGGAAGGCATCAGGATTTATCAAGTGTACTGGTTCTAGGATTCCCTTTTAATCTCAACACTTCAACTCCCAGTTCCAGGCACCAACACTGCCTTACTCAAACCAGCAATACTTGCTATGCCTGTGCAATTGAGATGGAAAAACCCCATCAGTGCTGGGATAAGACAAGTAAATTTGATAAAGGTCTATTGTACTCAGGGCTTTATTTATAATTTTATGTATCTATCCTTTAACTTTATGTATAATTTTATGTATCTTTCCTTTAACACAACCTGGAGTTTATGGATGCAGTTCATATCTAAAATGTGCTTTTCAGAGGGCATTTACTGGCCTGTGGACAAGAATGGGGAGAGGGTCTGATGCTGGAGATGCTGGCCCTGAAACTATAAATTTGCAGCGGCGAAGCCGCCTTGCCCTCTAGTCCTGAAATAAACCATAACTTGCCAAGAAATCATCCAGAACTCATCTAGAATTCATCCAGAACTCATCCAGAATATAGGCCTTTCTTGGCTGCATGACCAGTGTGTCCTTTTCATGGAGATGTGAAAGTCCCAGCCTGTGATATTGTCCCCCTCATGTACTTGCATACATCAGGGGGACAATTGGTGTCTCAACACAAAGGTTTTACTTTTCATGTGGCTGTGAAAGGCCCATCCTGTGATAACTTCACATCAATGTACGCGCGTACATCAGGGCGACTATTAGCAAAGTGCAAAAAAGTTCACTTGCATGTGCACATGTGAATTTTGAAAAGCAAAAAAAAGCAAAATTCACCATATCATTTTTGTGAGGAGGCAAGGATATCTGGCCAAACTGGAGTGGCACTGGAGTCCAACCTTGACTTAACTCAGACTTTCACCCTATTAAAAAGGTTTTTCACCATTTTTTTTAGCCAAATTCAAATTAATTCCCGCATTTCCAAGAAATGGGTTTCACAAATTTTACTGCAACATTACCACATTCCAAAATACTAAACTCAATAGTACCAAGTTGAATTTTACTTTAATTTTGTACATGAGGGCATATAATGTGAATTACAAGAAACCCATTTTTTCAGAGGAATTACATGTGAGAATGTCAATTTTGCTTTTCTATCCTTCAACATTAGTAAACAGGTCAGGAGCAATTGATGAGTTGGATTTGGGTGAAATATTGTTTCATCATATTTTTTCCTACAGTTGTACCTAGAAAACAAGAGAATTCTATACAACATTGTGTTGAGTCCCAAATAATTCTGACTGACTTTTGAATCACTTCTCCATCCACTTTACAATTCATTTAGGGATGAGTTACTAATCCACATCAGGCCCACATCCTTCAGCTCTGGCACTTCCTGGGGAGTGGGAACATATCTCCCCTGGTGAGTATTGCTTGTTTATCTGTATTGTATTGGATAGGACAATACATGTTTTTTGCTAATCATTTATTGTATTGGATATTCCAATATGTGCATGTACGGACTTTTAGGCCCTGTTTGGCACCAATATAAATACGGGTTTACTTCGCGCACGGAGGGAAACTCGTTGCGCACGGGAATTTCCGTTGACTCGACGTCACGTGACGTCGGGCCCCCCTCCGTGCGCGCCACCAGCTCCCCTCAAAAAACTATCCGCACACGGGGGTGCCGTGCGGTGACACTGACAGGTGGCCGGGGTGAAGCACTCCGGCCATCCGGAGGAAACAATGCCCTCGATGACCGGCACAGACCGGTCATTGAGAGGGTATATCACATCTCTCTTGATGACCGGCATTCCGGTCATCAAGAGGACACATCCACCGGTACAAACCGGTCATCGGGAGGCTACAATCCTCTTGATGACCGGAATAGACCGGTCATCGGGAGGCTACATCCTTCTCGATGACCGGAATAGACCGGTCATCGAGAGGCTACATCCCTCTCGATGACCGGAATAGACCGGTCATCAAGAGGCTACATCCCTCTCGATGACCGGAATAGACCGGTCATCGGGAGGTTACATCCCTCCCGATGGATGACCGGAGTAGACCGGTCATCGAGGGGACACATCCCTCTTGATGACCGGTCTAGTGAGAGGTCACATCCCTCTTGATGACCGGTCTACTCCGGTCATCCATTGGGAGGGATGTAGCCTCCCGATGACCGGTCTATTCCGGTCATCGAGAGGGATGTAGCCTCCCGATGACCGGTCTATTCCGGTCATCGAGAGGGATGTAGCCTCTCGATGACCGGTCTGTACCGGTCATCAAGAGGATTGTAGCCTCCCGATGACCGGTCTGTACCGGTCATCGAGAGGATTGTAGCCTCCCGATGACCGGTCTATTGCGGTCATCGAGAGGGATGTAGTCTCTCGATGACCGGTCTGTGCCGGTCATTGAGGGTTTTGTTTCCTCCGGATGGCCGGAGTGTCTCAACCCGGCCACCTGTCACCGCACGGCACCCCCGTGTGCGGATAGTTTTTTGATGGGAGCTGGTGGCGCGCACGGAGGGGGGCCCGACGTCACGTGACGTCGAGTCAACGGAAATTCCCGTGCGCAACGAGTTTCCCTCCGTGCGCGAAGTAAACACGTATAAATATAGGTGATATAATCACCAATTACTCCAATACAAAATACAAAATTCAACATAAAGCCTCCATTTTTTTTGTAGGCAACCTACAGTGCTGTTCTCTTCAATTGATAACTTGGATTCAACTGATTAAGCAATCTTCAGCACCATAATACCATTATATCACTTGATATTGGTCAAAAGTGATATAATGGTATTATGGTGCCAAAGATGGCTGAATCAGTTGAATCCAAGTTATCAGTTGAAGAGAACAGCACTGTAGGTTGCCTACAAAAAAAAAATTGGAGGCTTTATGTTGCATTTTGTATTTTTTATTGAAGTAATTGGTGATCATATCACCTATATTTATGTCGGTGCCAAACGGGGCCTTACTTCGCGCACTGTGGGCGACCAATCCAAGACGTCGCGGCGCAGTGCGCGCCCTCTGACAAACAACATCTTGTTCTGCTTTCAGGTAAATTTAGCTTACAAGTTTTACTCTTTTTACTTGTATCTAGTTAATTGCTCTCAGCATCTAATAAAGCAATCTATTTCAGTTGCTCCAATTTTTTCAGGCAGCGGCCAAAAGCTTCTTTCAGCGCCAGCGCAGCAAAAAAGCCGCTGCGTGGATTCTGAATTTCGAGCAGCGCAGCAATTTATTTGTGCTTTCGGGGTAAAACAGCGCAGCGAACTAGAGGGCCACCGGCGCAGCGGATGGTGGAGATTTTCTTCGCTTTTAGCGGCTTTTCGCTGAAAAAAGGGATTATAGCCCAGAACGCTGCTGTGCTTTTGTCAGCTGAGCCGCTATTTGCTTGACATAGCGGCAATAGCGCAGAGCGCCGCTGCGCTTTTGTGCGCTGAAAAACGGGTATTTTTCCGCATTCCACCCGCAGTCTACAAAAGAATACCCCCTTGATCCCAGGTTTAGTTGCTACCCAGATATTTCACCGGAATTTGCCATTTTCAGCGCTCATTGCGTTCAAAGAAAAATTACTGTTATTTCAGCCATAATTGCCAGTTTTCAGCGCTCAGCGCAGCGGGTTTCCGCTGTTTCAGCGCTGAGCGCCACAAGATGCCGCTGCAGACCGCTTAAATATAAGAGTTTTCTCTCTCAAAAAAATTATTGTAAAGCGCAGCGGGCCACCTGCTGTTAAAAGCGCGAGGCGGGCCCAAACACGATGCGTGCAGCGTAACTGTTGCGGTGTTCTTGACTGCACAGATTGTAAATCAACCTTTGGCACATAGATATGACTCAGGCCCTGTTTGTTTCTGTGATAACATAGTGCAATCAGTATGGTTAATTCAACTGAAATGTTTTTTTGTTTGGCACAACCTCGGTTTTTGAAGTAACATTTTTCAAATGCGGCAAAAAAATAATAATTGTTACGCTCAGCCTCAATTAGGGCGCAACAAAACATCCTAAGTTTGTGTGATCTAAGTTTGAAAGGAATAAATGAAGGGATGGATCATTTGTGGCGTGGGTTAAACACGTTGAAGTCCTCATATCCTAATTATTCTTGCGCATTTTTACTTTTTGCAGCTGCTAGTTTTTTGACATGTCTGGCATCTGCTGCGAGTTTTATTTCTGAGAAACCTTTCTGTACGTCTTGACGTGGCAAGCCATAAAATTCGCGAAGAAGTGTGGTAAATTCTTGCGCATCTTTTACTTCGTACTGAGCTTCACTATGAAACGCTTTATCAGTACCTGCCTTGCCATTGTCCACATGGAGCGTGGTAAGCGAAGGTATGGAATTCGGATTTCGTTTTTGCATCTGGTGTAGGACTTTGATCATGTCTTCATCAGCTTTTGAATCGCCGGCGCAAAGCACCATCCCGACGTTTTCTTTGGACTCTAAAACTTCTCTTGCTATTTGTCCTTTGTTGAAAAGAGCCATCCGAACCTCGATTGCTGCATTGTCACTTTCTACTTTCAAGTCATGTCCTTTCACTTTTTCATTGTTCTCCAGCTCTCCAAGAAATTTCTTCACTGCAAGTTGCAACAGAAAAATTAGTTTGGCTCAGCTTGAAATTTAGTTTGGATTGAAGTGCAACTCACCTTTTTGAAGCCCTTCAAGTTCAACCTTTGAAGGCAATTTAATTTCTTGTAGTTCTCTGTAGTGAAGTACGAGTGTCGTCTTTTTTTCTTCGACCCAAACTCTGCCTTGGAAGAGGTTCTTGTGCTTGTCGACCACTGTGAAGGTTCACGCTGGGGTAAGTGCTAGGCACACCATGTATAGCAGTCAAGGATCCACTCACATGCGTCCATTAAAACTTTGACATCCTGCTTCCATCCAAGCTTCCCGTCCAAATCTTTAGCCTGATCCCATTCATCGCCCGGTTTTCGCCAAAGCGCTCCGTACTCCGCAGAGAGGTGAAAACTGGAATATTGTCCAAAAGTTTCTTCCAAAAAAGCCTTATCTCTTCCAGAGATTATCACGACATCGACATTTAGATCTGCCTCTAACTTTTTTAGCACCTCAAGAAGAGCATGACTAGGAACCGCTTGATGGGGGAGTGATTGAAAAGGCACCGTGGTTCCCTGGGGCGGTGGGTGGATTCCAACAATCAGATTTCACATGCTTTCAAAAATGAAATGTGCATGTCTCTACCTACATCATAGTCCAAAATCAATACTTTATGTCTATATTTTTTAAATGCTCCTATTACCTTCCCGTGATCCAATGTGGGAGGCCTACTGACTGCATATGGTCACAGAGGCAATGAGTTTTTCCACTAAATGCGGAAGAAGGTCAAAATCTCACTTCGAACCAATTCTTCTCCGTTTTGAGCATTTCCTACCTTCTGTTTTGGAGATAGCGCGGAAGGTTGAGCCTCTAAAAATGTAGAGAATGTCGGCATTATATTACCAACAATGTTATAGATTCCAAATCCAGAACCTTACCTCGTAGCAGATGTCCTTCCAAGGCACCCACAGTCCCTGTTGTTTTTCTGGGAGCTACAGTACAGATACGGAGAAGGTGAGTGCCGTGATCACAACAGGCAAAAGAGTTCATTCCGTACAAAACTCACTTTGCGGTGAAAAGCCTGTCAGAGCTGAAGGGAATACGTCGGGTTTAGTAGGTTTAAGAAATTCCATGGGGCTACAATGAACCAATACGCTATGTGGTACACAGATGTTGGATAATGGTCCAAAGATGCAGCCTATCATCAAGGCTAATTTTGTTCTGGCTCGCCATTGATGAAAAGTCATATTTTTCGATGAGAAAGACTTGTAAATAAGCTAAATAGAAAATTCCAGTGTGGATGTGGAAGGAGAGTGTGGTGCTAGGCAAATCCTGGGCAGACGGACTGCCATTTTATAGACGACGGACGGCTGGCTCACGCATAGAAAATACCCCCCATTGGGCCAGTTCAAACCTCATGAAATCATTTGCTAAGACGGCCCCCGCCACGGGCGGAAAGAAACTATCGATGAACAGTTTATCCGACAGTCGGAACCGGGGCTTCACTTCCGCTCTAGCATGAAAATTGTTTCACCAACAGCGAAACTCCTGGTTAGCCAGTATGTACTGCGACAAAATGAGCATCAGAGTGTTTTTTGCCATTGGCTCTCCCAATCGGTATGGGCCTTTGGAAGGCTTGGTCGGCCTCGCTGGGGCAAGGTTCACCCACTCGGCCGCGTCGTAACAAGTTTCCGGAGGTACCAGATCCAGTCAGGTGCGCAGGATAGCAGGTCCCGAGAAGTACAAAACAATTGATTAGCTCTTCACCAAGAATCTGGATCACTCGGCACAGCTCGGCACTCGTGACCACAGTTATTGTACAACTTCTACCACAAAATCGGATGCCTAATCAGGCTAAATAATCTCCACGATGTGTATTGTAGGACCTCATGTCCAACTACACCGCCATCAGAGCACCTGCCGTCAACTCTGCATCCCCTGTTGACATGGCGGGGAAATCTCGTCCGAGAGGCTCCAGGTGGGTCTACATGGTCTGTAGATCTCAAATGAAAGTCATCCAATTACCTGCCTTTCGCATTTGGCCCATGCAGTTCAGTCGCGTTGAGATCATCACCACTGTCAGTATCAGCTGAAAAGTTTACACCATCTCACACGTCACAACACATTAGATGGCTACGTATGTATGCCCCTCTTGGCAGCTGACGGCTCTTCCTCAGACGTGTTTCATGAGCTGACCCATGAAACTAGCATCAACATTTATATAATTACATGGTACAGAGAATAGTGTTGCATTTAGCCGCTAGCGCGCGCACGCGTGTACTCTGCACGGCAGTTGCGCGAATTGTGCTTGGCAGATTGCCGGCCGGGTCAGACAAAAGCCGAGTGGACCGGCGAGCTGGTACTGGTACATACTTGGGTGCGGGGGGGGGGGGGGGGGGAGTTCAGGCAAGTGAGCAAAGCTTCACATCGGCGGTTTGCCTAAAACTGTCAGTGCAAGATCGATTCATTTTGTGTAATCAGGATGCGCTGTCTGAAGCCCCTGGATGACCAAGGTCACTACGGATTATATGTCATATAGGGGCTTCAGGACAGCGAAACCTGGTGACACAGCGCGAATCAAGCTTGCACGAGGTGGATGCATGCTGCTTATCTTGACATGGATCTTTGTCAGCACTGTGACTAAAATGTGTTGACTCCCTCTCTCAAACATCTGCCGGATCTTCCAGCAGCAGTGTTTGAGGCGGCAGTCCGCAGCGACCCAGCCACCCGGACCGGAAGGTGCGGGTGTTCACAAGAGTCGACTCCGCAGCATTGGCTACATCTGTGTATAAGCATACTTTGATACATATGCTGCAACCGAGCTGGGCACATAGACTTGCCCCGATTCACCATTTTTTTCCCTTTGGCTTGATGCAAGAACCAGTGAAGAGCGAACGAACCATGTCCGAGCACAAGCAGTCGACCATCCCCGAGGAATCCTCAGCTTCAAACCAACAAGTAGAAATCCTGTCCGACTTCAAGATACTCGAGACTGTTCAATGGATCAACCGACACGCTTTCACTATCGTCGGCTTACAGTTCCCAGACGAGCTATTGCCTTTATCTGTCCCCATCTTCAGATTACTCAGATCGAAATTGGTTTCGGATGAGATCGAGTTGTATATCATGGCTGACACGACCTACGGAAGCTGCTGTGTTGACCATGTTGCCGCCCAGCATGTTCACGCCCAGGCGGTGGTACATTATGGACAGGCTTGTTTGAGCATGTGAGTTTTCCTCTGTGATATCAAGACAACTCGATTGAGATGATACTTATCATTTGTTTTTCTTGCTTATATTGATAGAACCCCTTCATTACCGGTGTTTTACGTCCTTCCGATATTGCCAATTTCCGATGAGATGGTCGAGCATGCTGCCCAAAGGCTGGTCGATTCTTTATATGCTATGGATCCAGCATTCGACGTATCAAATCATACGAACCAGATACTGTTAATGTATGACGTGGGATATCATTGGAAGAGCGGTATGGAAGGACTTAACTTCTTGAGATGCAGATATATTCACAAATCAATAGACCAGAAACGGAACTCTCTAATCCATTTCTGCTTATTCTCCTCCGTGGTGCGAGCGGGGCTCAAAACAAATCAACAGAAAGCATTTCAAACTACCTCAATACTAAATTCAACCTACCAATCGTCAGACATGAGCTTGGTCTGATAGAAGGAAGAAACCTCCCAATACCTCCGGACGTATCACCCAGCGCAGTACCCTCAACCAATCAATGTAGTGAGCAAACGTGCAGTCAATCTTCTTGCCAAGACTCAAAACCTTGCTCTGATCAGCCCATCGCTTGTGCAACATCAAGACCAACGACACCAACAACAAACGCTTCAATTGGTAAAGCATCTGGTTTATCCGTTTTACCTCCGATCACTAGAGAGCAAAAGAACGACTACTCTCGTTACCAAGCGGTGTTTTATATCGGGAATGAATCTTCCAGATTGACGCATTTCCTAGTCACGCATCCTGATCTGCCAGTGATAGCCATCGATCCCAATCAGAGTAAAGATGACACAAATAATCACTCCCGCTTACAACAAACCAACCGGACCAAGAAGCTGTTAATGAGACGGTATGCCACGATCCAAAAAGCCCGTGATGCGGACGTCTTTGGGATCTTGGTCGGGACACTTGGAGTTCGACACTATTTGGAAATGATCAATCGGACCAAGAAATTAATCGAGCACAGTTTCAAAAAGAAAGCTTATATCATTTCGGTGGGCAAGCTGAAGCCAGAGAAACTTATGAATTTTGCCGAGATCGAAGCCTGGGTCTTGATCGACTGCCCTGAAAGCTCGCTGCTAACCCTTGATGGCAAAACCGGCGAACGATTCGATCCCAAGCAATTCGGTGCACCGATCGTCACGCCATGGGAGCTGGAAATCGCTCTCAACAGTTGTATTGAATCGACCAGCGAGGATGAGCCGAACAACCAGAAACGAGCGTGGGATGGGAAACTCGTTCTTGATTTCGAAAATATTCTTTCCATCTGGCAGGCTGAGGATACGCTTCATTCCTCAGCACCCCCTGAAGCACATGTCAATCAAAGTGGTGACATCGATCAAGAAGTAGAGCCGGTTTTTTCAATGGTCACTGGTGGTTATAAATACCGAAAGAATTGGAATGATGATCGTGTGTGATGCCTCTATCGTTACCCCGGCCTATTTTCAAAAAAATTGAATTACTTACACATATCTTTTTTTTCCTAGACGAATCAGCATGCAAATCAAAAGAAATCGAAAGATCGGAGATTAGTGACAAGCACGAATTGATACAATCTGTCAAGGGAGCTGCGAGTCAATACGCTCTGAATCATCGGACTTACTTTGGCTTGGAACCTCGGTTTGGGCTCGACCCTCCGTCGAAAGTCACGCCTGGAAGATTTGGTATCCCACAGGCCTATCAGGACGACCATCCCAACTCAACATCTTGATTCCCTGTCGATTATTCATGTAGTACAGTAGAACTCGCCCTAACCCACACCTGGCAAAACCTACAAGACCTAGGTCTCCCAATGTGGGGCAAGCCCAAAAAGTGGTCTTAACCCATAAACCTGTCATCACCTGTAACCCATAGCACTTGGGTCTCCTAACCAGAAACTTCCTGTCTCAACCCATAACTTCGACCACGGTTGAACAAAGTTTTAACAATTTCCATTCCTCTTCCCCTCAGAATCCTCACAACTTGGTACTTCTACACGTAAAACACCATAATTCAAATTAACATGCTGCATCTCTGGCTCAATGAAAAAAAACTCCCCAGTCTTCATAAGTTGTGCAGGAAAACTTGCTTGTTAAGTTTTGCCAATAAAAATGGTTTGCCTTCAAAGATTCCTTACAAACATATAGCAAACATCTTGTCACTCATTGATAAGGTAAAACAGACATCACTTGATTCTTCAAAAAAAGTGCATAGATTGACTCATGTAGATATGAATGTGTTTACAAAGGATTTTGAGGAATAAAAGCCTCTCCAAACCCATAAAGAGATGTGGATTTTGGCAGCCAATGCTAAAGGCTTCCCCAATAAGAGCATGTTTACTGGTTGAGCTATTTGCACAAGGTTTGACTTGCAGCTATCACTAACTAAAGTAGCAAGGTGTGATTTGACCATATTGGTGTGTCAGCTTTTTGATATTTTCAGGTGGATAGCTAGCTTGTGAGCTAGCTGTTTCTCTATGTAGCAAGGGTTAGCTCAAATTGTAGCTTCTTGCTAATTTAGCTGAGGCTTGGCTCAGCCCGGTGTGGTTGAGTTTGATGGCTAAACTAACTAGCTGCAAGCTGGACTAGCCAACAGTAAACATTCTCTAAATCTCCAAACTAGGGGTCTTGAGAAGTATTTCATGTTAGTGTATGGGTTAAGAGGAGTAACTGCTCAGACCCATAACCTGTCCACCAGCTGCAGCACAGGCGGGAGTCCATCTGTGGCTGGAATTGCCCATTTGAGTTTTTAAGAATTTGGAGAATGTATATATGCATGGAAGTAAAAGTGCAGCTCAGAGCTTGAAAAGTTGGTGACAAAAGCATGCGGAATGCATTGGCAATTGGGGGAAAGCACCATCAGCACAACCCATGGGGAATATGGGGAGCACAGATTGGGGGATGGGAATAGAGATGCAATATTGGTACCAGCGGCCGGTACCCGCAACACTGAAACAAATACAATACATGTAGTGTATCTGGTAAACATTCTTCATTTATGGTGTTCAAAGTTGGTTTGCATAATTTTACGGACTTACTTCGCGCACTGCGAAAAGCTCTTCGCGCACTGTGCAGTGCGCAAAGTTTGCAAACACTTCGCGCACTGCGCGTGAAGGGCGCAACTTTTTCAAATTATTTTTTGACCAATCAATAGAAAAGCTTATTATTGTCCTCTGTGAATTTATTTGGAGTTTTTTGAAGCTTCCTTGTATGCTTAAAAATCCCACCAATAAAAAAAACAAGTACAGCCATTTGGGGACCTGGAATTCATATTCCCACCAGTCAAAAAATCCAAATAATTTAGTGAATAATGATACATATGAATTCAAACTTTTTAGAATTTTTTGGCCACTTTGTGCAAGAATAAGGCTTTCAAAAATTAGGAAAGTTCACCACTTACTGGCGCATTTTGGCATATCTTGAGAAACAGTTACTGGTTTTTGAAAGCCTTGTCCTTGTACAAAGTGGCCAAAAAGTTCTAAAACTTTTAAATACATGTTTAATATGATTCAATAAATTAATTGGATTTTTTGGCCTGTGGGAATATGAATTCCAGGTCCCCAAATGGCTGTACTTGTTTTTTTTATTGGTGGGATTTTTAAGCATACAAGGAAGCTTCAAAAAACTCCAAATAAATTCACAGAGGACAATAATAAGCTTTTCTATTGATTGGTCAAAAAATAATTTGAAAAAGTTGCGCCCTTCACGCGCAGTGCGCGAAGTGTTTGCAAACTTCGCGCACTGCACAGTGCGCGAAGAGCTTTTCGCAGTGCGCGAAGTAAGTCCGTAATTTTATGCATGCATAAATCATAAAATCATAAAATCTTTTTTGCAAGATATCTGAATGTCTGATTATGTAATACAAAATTTCCTCACCAAAATATTTTTATGATTTTATGATTTATGCATAAATTAGGGGTTTCTTTCCATTCAAACACAAAAACATTAGGAACATCACACAAAAAAAAAAACCTGCTATGTATCTGGTGATTTACATCAGGAGCATTTTGCAAAAAAATGTCCCCCAGATATGTGCTACATAAGTTGGCTTGGCTGGGGCTTTCCGGGGTCCTGATGGCCAGTTGAAGCACCAGTGTATCAGCAAAAGTGTCTTGGACCATCCCAGGTGTCCTGCTGTCCAGCAGTCATGGTGGCTTCTTGCTATGGCTGCTTTTATTGTGTTGTCTGTGGGGACTACTACTCATCAATCCCAATACAGTACTCCGTCCGTGTATGTGTAATCTTTTGCCTTGGCCCCAATACCCTGTGTGATTGCCATTGGTCTGCTATCAGTGGGGGTGGCATTTCAAATAAGACTTATCAATTCAGTATCAGTTGGAATTAGGTGGGCCTCCGGGTAATTGGGTTCCTCAACCCCCAATATGTTGATCTCAAACAATCTGTTGGCGTCTTCCAAGGCCACGGTTTCTCCAACAAACCATTTTTCAATTTTGGACCAGGAAAGTTTGGAAACCGCCACAAAGTTCTCCAGAGTAATGTTTTGTGGTTTCAGGAGTTAGCCAAACATCATTTTTTCCTCCTTGCTAGGGGCAAAGTCAGGTCACCTGGATAATGTGTCTGGTTTGGTAGCCTGTCGCCCTGGGCAAAACACAATTTCAAAGTCAAAATTTCCGTGCTTGACGCCTTGTGAGACTCTTTCTGTTCATAAAACTTTCCAGGTTCCGGTGATTGGTATACAAGATGGGTTTCCCTCCAGGTATTGACGCCACTACAATCGCCAACAGCTCTTTGATGAATATTTTGTAGTTTCTTTCTGCTTGGATTAAGGATCTGGATGTGAGAATTCCAGCTCAGGGAAACGGGGCCATTCTCATGAATTGAGAAAGGTGCCGCAAACCAAACCAGCTGCGGAAAATAGTAAGCAAACGCGAACCACTTCTGCAGTCCAAATCAGAAGCTGCAGGAGTTGTGAAACTAAAATTATCTTTTGATTTTTATAGTTCCAGCAAACGTGAGCGGGCAGATTAGGCTCAAGTAAAATCCTGGCCCACAATCACTCAAAGAGAGAATCACAGTTAGCGCCAAAGGTAAGTGACTGCAGATAACTCAAGAGATGATAAGATAGACACTAATGTGCTATCATTCTTTAGGCAAAACTGTCAAGAACAACCAGACCGATCAACCCAATACTGCTCAAAGAGACAGTGAAAATATTGGTGAGTATTGTGTCCTCAGCCTCGTTGAGCAATAACAAAAGACAGTGACTGATGCAACAATGTTCTGTAACCAGACAGTGTCACATCACTCCTTAGTTGTTTTGCAGAGGCTACATGAGGGAATTCCTAGGTCAAAATACCAAATCACGCAAGGAGAACGAAATCTCCAAGGAGAGAAAAAGGCAGATCAAGACATAAGATTGAGTGGTGCATTGAACTCAATCTTTTTCCTCAAAAGACAAACTCTCAATTTCTCTTTATTTCTCAGTAGAGAGAGGCCCTTGTTCCTTCTCTTAGGTAATTCTCTTACTAGTCAGATTCTTTTATTACTCATTAGTCTCAACAGTCTCAGGAATTGGCCTAATGTTCATGCCTAGTCACTTGGCAACTTGGCCTCTCGGCCAAGGCAAAGGACCTATCATAAAACCACCGCATACCTAGATTGTTGCCAATTGATGTGGGTCGGCGAGGTTGTTTGGCCCTAGTTACGGTTGTGCGGAGGGTGGGGAAAGTATGAGTTGGAGCATTAGCGTGTGAATGAGTGGAAGGTAACATTTGCCCAGGTGGGGGCGTTTTGGTTGAGCAAATGGAGTGCCATGCCGGGGTGCACATTGTGGGGATTGAGGGGAGCGTCGAGGATACCAATCAGGGTGGGGTAGTGAGGGTGCGTTGTTATGTCAACAAAAGTATAGCCAAGGTTCGGCGGTAGGCTGAAATCATAACGGGGGCGAATGGCCTGATTGATTGAGAGATGAAGTAAAACTGTAAAGGTTTGAGAGGGTGATGGTGTAATTTGGCGTGTGGTGAAGGCGCCAGGAGCGGCAAGGGAAAACATTTGGACTGTGGTTATGGAGATGCAGGCCGCAGGGGATCATGAGTATTGAGGAAGAATCCATGTGTATGGGCGGCAACAAGGGTCCGTTGAGCTGATTGTGTTGAACTTTGCAAGACAAAGTCAAGGGTTTGGGTAAGGTTAAAAAGAGACAGATGGGTTGAGGTGAACGGCAGGGGATCCGGTTTTGTCCTACCCCCTCCCTGGAGCGCGCTAATCATTTGATTAGGCCCCCCTTGAAATTCAATTTGACCAACCCAATTTTGCTTGTTGCTGTAGCACAAGCTGGAGGGTCAATCCGAGGTGCCCCTTGGGTATTTGGGGATTATTTTCAACTTTTTATGCGCTTTTTGCTAATGAGCACAGGCAAAAACCATGATCTTGCCTTCTGTGATTCTGTGATTTTAATAAACTTGGATTGGTGTCTTCTACTTTTTAGCATTTCACACGGAGGGCAGCCTTTTCACGCACTCATCCCCTCCGCAGCTATCTCTATCCCACAGAGTAGTCCCCAAAATGGCTTTGTCCATCCTGCCCAGTAAAATGCCTCACATGAAGATTTGGAAGAAACTAGGTGCTCCCATGTCAGCCTTAGAGATACATCAAGTATCCAAAAGACTGCAATAACTTAGTAAATAATAATTATTATTAAATTATTATTGCAGAATCAGATTCCTCATCATAAATTAAGGGGGGTCACCCACTTAAAGTACCCCCTTATTCCTATTCCTTCCTGTACTAATTGTATAAATAAGAATTGGCCCCAGAAAGCGACCAAAAATAGTATTACATACATAAATTTAGTAAAACAAACAATGTACATAAAATTAAACTGCTGTACATTAATGAGTAATATTACTCGTGTAAAAATACCCCGTGAAAGTATTATGTAGACTTCTACTGAAGCTCTTTCACATGGCAATTGGTTATAAACATGTCATGTGACAGAGTCAGGGAAATTAGTCTATTACAATACAATTAAATTACCCACAGCCAAGCCCTGTTCACGGCTACACCCCTGGATACTCCCATAGGGAGAAAAAGACTCAGTGTTTACGCCCACTGAAGTCCCCTCTATAAATAGAGGCCTATTTGGCCCTCAGGAAAAGATCCCCCAGACCATTCACCGCCCATAAACTGTAAGTTTGCCATGAATATTCTCCTCTGCTACATTTGTAGCCACTTTTCCTTATAAACCATCCCCAGCACGTAAAATCCACTGGATTAAACCCTTCAAATCATCAAAAATCCCTTATTAGCATATTTAAAGCTTTATCCTTATAAGTAGTTGCCGTAAGACCACCGCCTCTGTCAAGCAGCCAATCAGTTTAAGCGCTTACAACATACTTTTACGCCAAATTAATTCCCTGTAATTAATAATTACATAATTAATTCCTCCTCTGTTACAGAGTGTTAAAGCCCTTGTAGTGGCCATATTTGCCACGTAACAAGCTTGGTAATTTAAATTACCAGTGTTTACATCAGCACAGTTATAGTGCTAGGGCCCAAAACCCTTATTTTTGATGTGTTTTTGCCCTAAGCTTCATAAACAGAGCTGTCATCCCATGGGTCCAAACGGCATTGTTAATGGGGCAAATTTTCCAGCACGGCATACAAATGCCAATTTGTCCTCATCCCCTTTGGCTAACCTCAAATTGCCATAGGGGTTCTGCAGATCTAGTTTAGTGAATTTTTCAGCATTCAGTAAACTGTTGACCAGATCCATTGTGAGTGGAAGTGGGTATTTATTTTTTACTCTAATTGAATTCAATTTCCGTTAGTCAAAGCATGGCCAGAGTTTACCGTCTTCCTTCCCGGTAAACAGCACTGGAGCTGCCCACGGGGACTTTGTCCTTCTGATTGTCCCATTTTCCAGACCCTCCCTGATCAGCTTATCCAGCGCGTAGTTTTTGGCGGGCAATAAGGGTATTACCCGGCTAGTCTGAGGCATTGCCCCTGGGATCAACTCCACTCGGAAATCATACTTTTGTCTGGGGGGCAGTTGTTGTGCCTCTGACTTGCACAAAATTTGTAGATAAAAGTGGTACTGCTTGGGGACCATTTCCTCTGTAGACATGGCTGGTTTGGCACTCTTGGCCTCCGCTGCAATTCTTGCTGAAGTCAACAAAGAAGCTTTTGCGGCTCCAAATTCTCTTGTCTCCTGTGGCGTCGGCTCAGGTTCCATCTCGGCAAATTTAGAAATTGTGCCCAATTGCCAGTTGTCCTCAAACATTCAGATAGAGGGGTTTTTATGAACTCACATTGCAGGGGTGTTTCCTTGCAAAAAGTGCGCACCCCCTTGTCTATTAACCTTGCTTGCCTCGCTACGGGCTCCTCCCCGTCGCTGGAGGTTTTTTTTTGGTAATGACGAAGCCGCCAAAGCGGTTGCGAGTGGGTTGTCATGGGTTCTAATGATTATCAATTGTGTGGGTCCGCCATTGTCACATCCATGCAAGTCGCCAGATGACCCCCTATTTGTCATTGTTAGGTCCTGTGGGAATAGTTCTAGGAAACATGGTGGGTGCAGTGCTGGTTTCCCGTTTTGGGATGAAAATTGACCCGCTACCCGGGTCCGGTTTTCCATCTTGTAGGTAACATGGGATGAGTGAGAGCTCATAAATATCATCTATCATTTTTGTGAAATTCAGGGGGGGAGAGAGGTTTGCGTGTGGAAGCTTTGTCCCTGCGGTGGTGTAGCAGCTTTGACATCTAGTTATTAAAATTTCATAGACTTCTTTCCCTATCTTTGGTTAACTTCAAGCTGGCAGCGTTGCAGGTGAATAAAAAGCTCAACAAGTCCATTTATTTCCATCTGGAGAGCAATAAATTTTTTCAGGACACTCCAAAAAAGCAGAATTCCTTTTTGAAATGGAGTAGGAAATATACCACCTGCTTCTTCAGGAGACAAAGGAAAAATAATTACTCATTGAAAGTTACTCATACTTCTAACAGTCACAAGGAAGAGTTTTCTAACAAATTATTTTTGCCATATAATCCAGTGGCAGAACTTGTTGCCTTTAGTTCTGTTTGAGTTTGTGCTCATTTAGCTATATTTTGCTTACATCTTTGGGTGCAATTTTACTTGCACATTGGAGAAATTCCTGTCAATTGTGAATAAATCTGGAATTTCAGATTTTGCGGGGAAATCTGAACTTTGGAACTCTGGATCACTCTGCCCTGGGGATCATTGGGGACCTAGATTTTCCTGTGAAATATGGAGGACTTCCTGACAATCTGGAAAGTCAGATCTGAGCCACCAGATTTCAGATTTCACAGGGAAATCTAGGTCTCCAATGATCCCCAAAGTGGTTCAGAGTTCCAGATTCCAGATTCCTTTGCAAAATCTGGAATTCCAGATTTATTTGAAGTCAATGGGAATTCCTCCATTTGATTACTTCCCCAAGACCCTAGCAGTTGTGGATGTAGACACAAAGATTCTATATTTTGAAGGATGCCAATTGGGACGGGTGTTTGAGGCCGCCCAAAACCGGGCAGGTTTGGGCCAGAGGAAGACATCACTTTTGCAGATTATTTTAATATTGGCTTGGCCCATTCAAGTCAGTAAACGGTGCAGGTGGCTGTGGGGTCAACCCTAGAGACATTAAGATGTCCTAAGGGTTTCAAATAAACTAAAATTAAATAATAAATATACGGACTTACTTCGCGCACTGCGAAAAGCTCTTCGCGCACTGTGCAGTGCGCGAAGTTTGCAAACACTTCGCGCACTGCGCGTGAAGGGCGCAACTTTTTCAAATTATTTTTTGACCAATCAATAGACAAGCTTATTATTGTCCTCTGTGAATTTATTTGGAGTTTTTTGAAGCTTCCTTGTATGCTTAAAAATCCCACCAATAAAAAAAACAAGTACAGCCATTTGGGGACCTGGAATTCATATTCCCACAGGCCAAAAAATCCAATTAATTTATTGAATCATATTAAACATGTATTTAAAAGTTTTAGAACTTTTTGGCCACTTTGTACAAGGACAAGGCTTTCAAAAACCAGTAACTGTTTCTCAAGATATGCCAAAATGCGCCAGTAAGTGGTGAACTTTCCTAATTTTTGAAAGCCTTATTCTTGCACAAAGTGGCCAAAAAATTCTAAAAAGTTTGAATTCATATGTATCATTATTCACTAAATTATTTGGATTTTTTGACTGGTGGGAATATGAATTCCAGGTCCCCAAATGGCTGTACTTGTTTTTTTTATTGGTGGGATTTTTAAGCATACAAGGAAGCTTCAAAAAACTCCAAATAAATTCACAGAGGACAATAATAAGCTTTTCTATTGATTGGTCAAAAAATAATTTGAAAAAGTTGCGCCCTTCACGCGCAGTGCGCGAAGTGTTTGCAAACTTCGCGCACTGCACAGTGCGCGAAGAGCTTTTCGCAGTGCGCGAAGTAAGTCCGTAAATATATCATTAATTAAGAAAGTTACAAAAATCAAGAGAATGTGAAGCAAGCACAAGAAAGTGCAAAATTTCAAGAGCGCTCAAGATAGCGCAGAAGAGAGTGGAGAGTGAGAAGAAAGAGAGAGCGCACTAAAAGTAAGAAAGTGAGAAAATGTAATACATAAACAAAGAGTAAAATATTACAAGCAGACTAATATAAACAGAAACAAGACTTAAAATGCTATTACAAAAGTCAGTATGAGGACACCATCCTCAACAAACTCAGAAAATATCCACAAGACCCAAGGATCCTAGTCATGACCATAGCTGCTCTTCATTCTTCTGTTTACCTTATTACATGACTTCCTTTGAAACTTACAGTGAAAGTGTTAAAACGTACTTGTTGGAGAAAGCGCCTAGGACTACCTTCCTATAAAGGAAGCCCTATCATCATCCCCTCTACAGGAGGATTATATTGATTACTTCCTCTAATTCTCCCCTTTTCCTTTATTATCTTATAATATCAATATCTTCACCATCATTTTGAGGTTTGATAGTAAGAACCTGTTGAGCTTTCTAGCCAACAAGAAACTATTGCAATCAGAACGTATCCCAATTGTTACTCCTATATGCTTGTATTGGAGAGGGCAGGTTTACCGGCTAATACAGTCTAATAAGACTAGAAAGTATCCACTCCTCAAGTGTAGATAACAAGATTAAATTCATCAATTAATTATTCTTTTGATCAAATCTTTCTGATCTCCTCCATTTGTTGTATTTAGCCTTTCTTTTCAATAATTCATATCTAGAATTACTGAACTTTTGTCTAGATAAGTCTCTACACAAGATCTACAGCTGACACGTGGGCTGCCCAGCGGGCCCCCGCAGGCTTTGGCTATTTGATCCAAGGGTAGGCAGATACCAGATAGTACAAATGTGGATGACAACAAGCTAGATATTGACAATTCAAGAAGGCAGACAGAGTCCCAGATGTTTTCCCAAGTCCAGAAATTCAATGATCTTGCCTATTTTCACTTCATTGAACTTGGTCCATGGGCCACCTCAGGCCGCCTGCAGGCTCCCAAATATCCCGCTGGACATCTGGCCTGGCCGGGCGCCCCTTGGCAGCCTGTGTCCGCCTCATTGCAGACACCAAATTGAGGTGATTTTGCCCGGCCCAGCCTGTCTGATTATGTAGCAGGTTGAGCCGGGCTAGCCTGTGGGCAGCCCAAGCCTGCCTGATTGGCATCCTTAATATTGGATGAATTCCCGTTGTCATAGAGCTCTAGATGCCCCTCTAAATCCTAAATTAGGACACCTATCAAAAACTCAAGCAGTGCACATTAAATTAATGAACTGTAGGGTTAGGAAAACATTTCCCTTTTTGTCAAAAATTAAGAATTTGGGTGTGTAAATTGAGATCTGGGAGGCTCCCAGACTTGACAGGAAGTCCTCCATTGGATGACTTCCCGTTGTCATTTAGAGAGCTCCAGATGCCCCTCTAAATCCTAAATTAAGACACCTATCAAAAAATCAACCAGTGCACATGAAATCAATAAACTGTAGGGTTGGGAAAACACTTATCTTTTTGTCAAAAATTAAGAATTTGGGTGTGTGAATTGAGATCTGGGAGGCTCCCAGACTTGACGGGAAGTCCTCCATTGTTGCAGGGAAATCCAGCTTTTGGGGCCCCAGATCACTTCTGGGGGGCCCTCAGATCTTGACGGGAAGTCGCCCATTGCCTGAATTCTTCTAGGGATGAGTGGACAGACGGAATTCCAACAATTGTGAAGTCCCCTAAAGTTCCCAATCAATTTGCAACATGGAACTCAAAGTTCATGCAAAAATGCATTTAGGGTGTTCAAAGTTGACTTGCATAAAATCATAACACCATAAAATCATAAAATTCTGAGGTGAAAAAAATATGTACACCCAAACACTCAAATTAGAGCAACATTTCTAAAATGGTACATATAAAATCATCATTTGAAAGTTTTATGATTTTATGATTTTATGTAATGAAAATTTCATGATTTCAACTTTGAACACCTTAATTGCCTTTCAAGAATTGCCAAGTTGCTGTGGTGTGAAATTGAAGGATCTGGTGCGACGATTGCTTCCAGCGAGAGTTTCACATGACTTTCACAAGCTGATCATTTCAAATTGAATACCAAGTTCAATTCATTATGCTTCCGAATTCTTTCTCCACCATTTTGCAGAAGTCAGAACCTGGCGTATCAACTTGAACTTCGTTCGACGATAATCTCGTACATAAAAGGATGTCGGTCCAAGGAAGCTCATCAGATGTTGGCAGCAAACCAGAAGGCCCAAACCGGACGTCATTCGCTCAATTGGATCCACCCATCAACCCCGCTCTGCTATCGGCCCTCTCCAGTTTATCACTTTGTTATCCAACACAAGTCCAAAAAGAATTCATACCACTTGCCCTCAACGGCAAAGACATCTTGGCTCGCTCTAGCACCGGTTCGGGTAAAACGCTGGCATATGCGATCCCTATAATTCAAAGCATACTGGAAAATAAATTCAAGCGACGGACTTCCACCACAACTGCGCCTACGACACTTACAACGGCTATCATCTTGGTACCTACCCGCGAGCTCAGCGCACAAGTCACTCTGGCCATATCTAGTCTTTGTAAAGGTTTAGGAAACGAGAATGCTATTGAAATCATCAACCTAGCTAGCTCAGATCCAAAGCGGTCGAAACGGAAGCACGTCCAAGCTGATCAGTGGGTCAATCTTAATCTTGATTATGTTCCAAGGCGCTCTTTGGTTGCTTCATTAGGTTTGACGTTTGCGCACAGTAAATCTGACGTGATTTTGTTTTGCTGAACCTCCAAATTTAGATCATACACAAGCAATCCACCCGACATTATAGTCTCAACTCCGGCTAGATTATTGGACAGACTTCGTACGACATCAACCGACATTTCCGGGCTTTCGTTCCTGGTCCTGGATGAAGCCGACCTCATCCTTTCCTACGGTCACTCTTTTGACGATATCAAAGCGATTTTAACAGGCAGTGGAAGTAATGGGACTCATTCGTGGAGGTTTCCTACTTTCTTCCAAAGCTTTCTCATGTCTGCAACTATGACCAGTGAAGTGGCCGAATTGAAGAGTCTGGTCCTACGGAACCCGGAAATCCTTTACGTCAAAGAATCGATCAATGAGCTATCCAATTTAACCCAATTTTCAATCAAAGTTCCGAACGAACAAGACAAATTCTTGTTGATCTATGTGATCTTCCGCTTGAAATTAATTAAGGGCAAAGGATTGGTCTTCGTTAATTCCACCGACAAGTCTTATCAACTCAAGTTGTTCTTGGAAAAATTTGGGATCCGCTCGGGCGTCCTGAATTCTGAGCTTCCTTTCAACTCGCGGTACCATGCTGTAGAGGAGTTCAATAAAGGCATCTTCGACTACCTGATTGCAACAGACGAGAGCGAAAACAACCTTCCTGTCGAGAAGAAATCTGCACCCCCTCCAGCCGACCCAAATCGTAAGTTGAAACCAAGATGTACGGCCAACCAATTGAATAGCTATCTCACACATTTCTCTTTTATTCTGCAGTGATTTCTACTCAACCACCAGTGGCCGTCGAATCAACAGAGGATGCTGTAGTCAACCCGAAAAAAAGAAAACAAAGAGAAGAAAGCAACAGCAAGTCCCAAGACAAACCAACTGATTATGGCGTTTCGCGGGGAATTGATTTTGTGAATGTCGCATGCGTTATCAACTTCGACTTGCCCCTTTCGACACAAAGTTATACGCATAGAATTGGGCGTACCGCTCGAGCAGGAAGAACAGGGATCGGTTTATCGTTTGTGCTTTCGACAGCAAGGATGGAACCCAGTTCAAACAAGACAAATAAAAATCTTCAAGAGACTTGCGCCAGGGAGACTGAAATGTGGAGGAAGATCGAAACTGAGCAGATCGCAAGAGGATCGATCCCTAAAGAATATAAATTTGATATGACTCAGGTCGAAGGCTTTCGGTATCGAATGGAGGATGGCTTGCGGGCAGTCACCAAGGCCGCTATTCGAGAAGCCCGGATTAAGGAGATAAAAAACGAGATACTGAATTCAACCAAATTGAAGGTATGTGTTGTTTTAGATTTTCCAAGTGGGCGAATCCGCATTGAGCTCTCAGCTGACTTGTGGTGTGCGTAGTCTCACTTTGAGGAGAACCCAAACGACTTGATGTTCCTTAAACACGACAAGCCTTTACACCCGACAAGGATTCAACCCCACATGAAGCATGTGCCCTCATACTTGATTCCCAAGATCTCCAACCTTCCCATTCGTCAACAGGAACAAACACAGGACCCCAATCAAGGCCCTTCTGATCCCAATCCTGCACCAAACCAACCGATCTTAAAAACTTCGTTTCATAATCGGGCTCGTCAAGGTTCCAATGGTCGAGGCCGAGGAGGTGCCCGTGGCGGGCGCGGTGGTGGAAGAGGTGGCAAAAGGAAAAACCCCCTCAAAAGCTTCACATCCACTTGATTCGCTCCATTCGTTATTTTTATGAAACGTAGTATGGCAGCCTAGATTTTGCTGGTTTCTTCCATTGTACTCAAAGGAAATAAGAACTCACAAAGCGCTTGAGACTTTAATCACCTGAGCCTTTCAGTTTAGCCTGTTTATCTTTTTTTCGCATCGAAAGCAAAGGTTGCCGCCTCCCAGATTGTGATTTGGACTCAGGGTTAGGGTTAGGGTTAAGCAACAGAACCGTCCCGTGGACTGTCCATCCGGGGGAAAGAAACTTGGACTGAGGTCTAAATATTCCTACACCGAAACACCAAAACACAAGGCCTGGTACTTTTTATGTGTCGCTTAATTCATTACAACTTTTTGACGTAAAATACGGTATGCTCTAACTTGTCCCCCCTTGTGCATCGCTGTGGCTGGCGGGACTGGCTTTGTTTTAAGCTAGCGGATTGTTGATTTTATAAAAAAACAGTTCCACATAAGATTGACAATTGGGCCGCCTGGCTGGCTGTAGCCAATCCTCTCACCAACTGGGACTTCTCTTAACTTTTATCTGTCCTCGAAGCCTGCAACGGTGGCCCGCAGGTGGCCCATGGTCACACCCGCCCAATTACCATCCCTAGTTCTATAGCAACAGCATGATCAAAAAAACAAATGGAGCACATTTGATGTTTGACAGCTAGGCTCCATCCGCGAGGTAACTGCCTCTGACCCAAATCACAACGCAAAATCGGAGCATTACTCTAGTACATAAAGTGCCTGCCCAACTTAGGGAAAGGCTCAGCGACTTATTCATCCATTTTACATGACGTATTTAGTAGTTTATTCGGTGTTTATTGCGGTCACATATTTTTAGCTCAAATGTTGTGTGATGCCAGGTGATGCCATGTGGAAATGAAGATCAATTTTCTATGGGATGGCAACACATGGAAATTTTCAGTTCGGTTCAGAGTGCAAATACTGTACTTTGATGATTGACTCAGGAAGCTCCGGACACCTTGGGATTCGAACGACTCGTCGAGTATGTAGATAAAAACATAAACCCTGAAGAGAATCCATAAATCTCTGGGCGAACTCGAGGATTTCCTTGAAGATATGTCACATTGAGACGAGGCTGCCATTGAAGATAGGCTGATGACGGCTCGTTGATTGTCTGACGTGAAGACACGTTTTGAGCCAATGTGCGTGGTGAGCTTGGCTTCATGGAGGACCTGAACAAGAACATCCCTCTCCATGAACAGGAGATAGCCAGGAAAACCGTGCAGTCTAGCAACTCGTAGAATGGCAATTTTGGTTATTCGCGACTGAGCTATTGAATTTTGATTTTCCTTCATCAAGTTTGTAAAGATTGATGAGGAAGCCATACATCCAAACACGAAGAAGATGTGAGGCAGAGACCTGCAGTGCAGAGAGTGGATAAACTGAAATGCACTTCGTCTTTAAGATCATCACTGTGGTCGCGTCTTCTGCTTATGAACTGCATCCCTCGTCCTCATCTCAGATGTGAAGGCTTTTGGTGGGGCAATTAAGCGCGGGAAGGAGTTTGACTGAGCATGCATGCTATGCGCTCTAGATTGGCTCTTTGTCCAAAGTCTCATAGAGGATGAAGAGCGAAAAGGCCGACTCAGGGTAGATGATGAGCCCAAAAGTAAACCTTGCAACCACTTCTTCGAGTTCTCCTCTGTGACTAGAATCGAAGGCCTGAGGACACCCCGGTCATCGTCGATCCATTGCAACAAACTCAAGCCAGTGCTCTACGTCCCATGCCCTTATGCCCTGAGGAGCCTCTGGCAATATTTAAAGAGCTGTCCGCTGGCACTCATTCATCCCTCCATCCCATCCAGGAATTCAATCCAGCCGAGCACCCCAGACTCCAGCCTGACATCTTTCCTAACAGTTCATACCAAGCAGAATGTAAGTCGCCTGGTCTCGCCGGAAACGAGAAAAACCACTGACTCAAAGTGATATCTTGCTCGCACGCCTGTGTCCCCCTTGCTTCTATAGCTTGCATCATTCCTTCCGCAATGAAGCTATTCGCCATTGTCTTTGCCGCCGGGCTCTTCTTGGGTGAGCACCGGTCTGACCTCTTCGTGGTGAATAGGTCACTGAAATTTGTATTGCCTTTTTGCTGCCTGCAGCCCAAGCCCCTGCTGACACGTCGGCCACTTGCCTTGCCGCTCGAGACGTCGCCGGAAACATCAAAGAGTAAGTCATCTGGCTCCGATAGTCCCCTCAGTCGCAGAGCTCGAAACTGATCCTGGCAAATGCTTCCTTCGCCACAGACTCAAGAGTGGTTCACTCAACCGTCGATCCTGCTTCGACTTCCTCAAGAAAAAGAAGGATGACGACTACGAGAAGAAGAAGAAAGTCTACTACTACTATGAGGATGACGATGACGACGAGAAGCACTACAAGAAGAAGCATCACTACAAAGACGAAGATGATGACGACCACAGCGGTGGGTACTACAAGGAGGGCTACTATGGCGAAAAGGGACACTATTACTCCGACCCCAAGGGACACTACGGCGACGACGATGGCCACGGCAGCTACCACCGCCGTTCCGTTGGCGATTATCAGTCCGGCTACGGCAATCAAGGAAAGGACGACAACAAATACTACAACGGCGACAACAAATACTACAACAACGACAACAAGAACTACAACGGCGACAACAAAAACTACAACGGTGAAAACAAATACTACAACGGCAACTACAAATACGAAGGACAAGGTCATTACAGCAGCGAATACCACTCCACTGATGGTCACAAAGCCTGAACTTTCCCTCTTAATCACCATGTTTTCCTCTCATCTTGCTTCTAGAACATTGTCAATCTCTTTGCCCTACCATTGCCCTCCCGCCATCGTTCATTATTGAGAGCAATGTTATTCCCTGTCCTAGAGTATAAATATGCCATCCTTGGTCAATGCCGCTCAATGCGCCTGGCCTCCTAAGCTTCCGAACTGAGTGCTGAGTCTATCTTGAGAGCTGAACATTGGCCCAGCCACTGCCTTGGAGTAGCCGGACAGCTTTCTCTCATTCGCCGGCGAGAAGTAAATCCCTGAGTTAGCCCGAGAACGAAGAGCGTGCAGTGAGCTAGCTTTGCAGACGTTGAAGCCTTCCAATTGATTGACATCTTGTTTTGAATGTTGGCCTCGAAGGCCAAATAATCCACACTCAGAGCCTATCCCCCATCAATCCCATGTAGTCTATGATACAAATCAAGATATAAATTCTGTAGACTATGACGAGTAGCTTCCCCTTTCTGAATGAAATGTACATTGGGTTAAATCATTCACGGAAAATTTCGTGGGTAAAAGTCTTTGAGCTTTAAATCACTGTCGAATCGTCTGCGCTCATGTCTAGGAGAAAAAGAAAGACGCGAATTCCTCTCCATATGAAAAGAGAGTTGATTAGTTTGTATTGCTCTGCTCCCACACTCAACGACGAAGCAAAATGGTGAGAGCAAGAAAAGCTAGTGGGCATTAACGGTGTGGTCTCCACTCGAAGGGCTCTCTGAAGTTATACCAACTTCCGTTGGTGTCAACATAACGGATGCACAGCCCTAGGCTCCGTTTTCTTATGATCAGTGAGTAGGATCAATAAACTCGAGTTTTCATTTTGTTGTCATTGCTTGGAGACTTTTAAACTTGCTATGTGAGCTTGTCGAATTTGTGGCCTCGTTTAAGTCATAAATCTGAGGGATGGGGAGGCGTGTCTGTGTATATAGATCGATGTAAGAGACAAAACAAGATGTTATGGACTGCGATTACCTTCAAGATTGGGTGGTTGAAGTCACTGTTGATTGATGAAGGGGTTTGCAATTTCTTCGTAGCTGATGAGCGGTAAGTGCGCGCCAATGCCAGATAACAGGAGACATTGACAAGTCAAAGTATTTCATATGGAGATGAGGAGGAATTATTATTAGGGCATCCTTCATAAAATTGAATGGAACATGGCTGCTAAAAGTAAAAATAAAACAAACGAACCCATCGACTGGATTGATGACCACCAAGCTGGTCCCCCTGATTACTGCCAGCCCGAGTGACCTTGTCTTTGGTGGTGATGTGACGGTGGCACCTTCTGGTTCTACACGTTTCAATTGAAGGCGAGAATGTTTTGAATCAGTTTCTATCAAGTCTTCCCGTGAAAAATCAAGTAATAGTTGATAGCTTACCGCGCAGGATCTCCTCGACCTCATCCATGACCAAATTCAGAAGCTGATCATAGCCTTTCAGAATACCAGTAACTGTTTCGAAACGGAAGAAAAAAATCAGCCCATGATGTCCAGGAATTTATTTTTGGCCAAGTTTTTCCCAGTCACTTAACTCTCTCGACCTCCCATGAACTTGACGCGAACCCGTTTGTCAGCGAACTTGGCCAAATCCAGGATAGCTTCGCGTTTCGGTTTGTCATCCCCCCCGGATCGCCCACCACCCCTGCCTCGACTGTTCCCTCCTGAACCTCCGCGTCCCCCTCGACCCTACGATTATTACGGCGTCAGCTATCGCTTCTTTGCGGAGCACAATGATATCAGTTCATTTTTTTGGTGGTCCGTACACGATCTGCCATGAGTTATTGAATCGACGTTTGATGAAAATCCTTCTCGTCCAATCTCGTTTTATAATATCAACAGCTAGGGTTGGTTGATATTTCTTCCGAAGACTAGATCGTATCGAGGGTGGTATGTAGTCACCATTTTCCAGTGGCAGTCGGCTTTGGTGAGATCAGTGACAGGCCTGGTCGGTGATCGCTCGGCAGACCAAATTGAATTTGACCACCATGTACAGAGGGTGTCACAAGGATATGCATCCCGGCCCACGCAGCAGCTGGCCCCCGCAGCAGCTCGGTCTTGACACATTTTTGTGGGCACTTCGTGCTGACCAACTTCAACCAAAACACGACCGAAACAAGAACCTCAAAAACACACGCTCCTACATCATGCCACAAGGAGAGTATATCGAAGAGTTTCAAAAGGTGAGCTTTTCGGTCCAAACTGATCAATCAAAATAAGAAGAAGCGCTGATCGAACAAAATTCTTCAATGGGCATGTAGCGCTCAGGGAAGAGACTTGATCATGACGAGAGAAAACGGAAACGAGAAGCACGAGAGGTTCACAAACGATCATCGATCTCCCAGTCGATGCATGGCCACAAGGCCAAACTGCTCCATGCCAAACGTTACAGCGAGAAGGTGGAGATGAAGAAACGGATCCGAGAACATGAGAAGAAAGATGTCAAGACGAAATCGACAGCAGACGATGGTTCAGGAGCCCTGCCGACTTATCTTTTGGATCGAGAGAAGGAGAATAAGGCTAAAGCTTTAAGCAGTGCACTCAAGGAGAAACGGAAGGAGAAGGCTGGAAAGTACTCGGTACCGCTGCCCAAAGTCCGGGGAATCGCCGAGGATGAAGTATTCAAGGTGATGAAAACCGGTAAACGGAAACAAAAGGCTTGGAAACGAATGGTTACCAAAGGTCAGAGTGAAGATTTTAAAGAGCTCGCCCAGAATAGAAGAAAGATATGCTCATCTCTCTTCGGTTTCTCTTCTTCCAGCCACCTTTGTCCCTGAGAACTTTACCCGTAAGCCGGTGAAGATGGAGCGATTCATCCGACCGATGGGGCTTCGAGTGAAGAAAGCCAACATCACACATCGTAAGCGGAATCCCAAATGCAGGCTTGAATGAGAAATGAGTCGCTGAAGGAGGATGTGATTATTTTTTGGACACAGCCGAACTTCAAGCGACGTTTCAATTGCCGATCATCGGAGTCAAGAAGAACCCTCAGTCACCAATGTACACTCAGCTGGGCGTGCTAACCAAAGGGACAGTGATCGAGGTGAATGTGTCCGAGTTGGGATTGGTGACAACTGGTGGAAAAGTCGTTTGGGCTAAATATGCTCGTCAGTCTGGTTTTTCTCCCCCCTCCCATCTTCTGTATTCTTTCGAAAACTGCAACACTGATGGTTTTCTGGCGTTCAATACACAGAAGTAACAAATAATCCTGAACTAGATGGCTGTGTGAATGGTGTAAGTCCCTTGTTTTCTATACACGGACCTTCCTCACACACGCGCAAACTAAACGAGACTGATTCCAACCGGACCCATACGATGAACATTTTTACTGCAGGTTTTACTTGTATGAGTATGGCGATGGTCTTTTTCTTCTTCTTAATCCGAATATGGAAACTTTTTTCTATCTTCTGCAATCCGAGTTTGTGTATTTCCCGTAAAAATAGTGATTTTGAATTCGTCAAACATCCCCCAGGCTGTTTGAATAATACCCACTCAAACTTACATCCCTGTCCCGCAGCATGAAATCTTTTCGAAATCGGGCTAGCTGTATGTGCTCCTTTGAAACTTCTATCGTTTGGTGGGTAGCACTCGTTCAGAAGAGCACAGGCATGCCCGTGCATCATGAACAAAAAAAATAAAGAGAGAGCATGTTTGACGGGAACATGGACTGTCTGCAATGGATTCAAATCCCTGTCAACTCACATGCAGCATCAAGATTGTAGTGTCTTTGAATTGTAAACAGAACTACATACATAAATAACTTTTAAATATGCGAGGACTTCCTGGAGGCCGCTTCCAGATCCAGAACTGGGTCAACAAATAACAGATCTCCGGAGGGTCTACGGGGGGAACTCGAGTTGTGGAATCTACTCTGGATCTGGATCTGGAAGGACTTCCAGATCGACGGATTGTTCTTTTAATATTTTTTTCGGGAGAGGCTCTTGAGTTTGATCACCATCCGGACCACGCTGACGGGCTCGGTCGCTCGCTCGCGTGGCTGGCACATTTAGACACGTGTTTTGAGTGTCTCTTCTTGACAGGCTGACATTTCTGATCTTTTGAGGTTTTGATCTCTCATTTCAATCGCCGTCAGACGCGTCGTTGCCATTGTTGAGCAGTGTTTTTTGTTTTCTGCGACAAGCTCAACTCTCGGCTTGGCCAGAGTGGGCAGTGCTTGATAGTATTCTGTATGCCCATGTTGTCTTTAAGTTGGGTCTGTGGTGTAGCGGTGGCCGGTTGACGGTTGAGCTTGCTCTGTGTGCGATAGCCGACCTGGAGTGAATACATATCGGCAAGCTCGAGCACTTGATACATAAATAGTTTCCGATGGTTTTGTCCGGGTTTAATCCCTGCTGACCATTCTATCGTCTCCTTCTTCTCTGCCTCTCCATCCTTTCCTTTCCTTCCCTTGGCCTTCGCCTTCTCCTTCCCTCCATCCCTCCATCTCCTTCTTGACCACCCTGACCATCCAACAACATCCACCGCAACCATGCCCACACTCACAGCCGCACGGAGAACAACCCTACAACTACCCATGGCAGCCCAACCCAACTCAACCGACAAACAATCCCCCTCATCCAACGCAAACACCGAACAACAACAGCAGCAGCAACCACAGAGTACTCAGTCGAACTCAAACACCATCCAGTCCATGGACACCCAATTCGAACCCCTCGACATCATCGGCACCGGATCATTTGGGATCATCAGGAAGGTCAAGCGCACCTCCGATGGCCTCATCCTCGCTCGAAAGGAACTCAACTATGGAAGGATGGACGAACGCGACCTCAGGCAACTGGGCGAAGAGGTCAACATCCTACAAAACCTCAGAGGGAACGAGCACATCGTCAAGTACTTCGAACGCTATGTGGACAAACAGAACTTTATGCTCTACATCCTCATGGAGTGTTAGTCCACTCTTCACTCACTCGCTCACTCGCATACACACACCTTCTCATATGCACTTCAGAGGTGATGTTCGTATTCTGACGCGTTCTTTCATCAGTCTGCTCACAAGGGGATCTGGCAGGGGTCATCAGCCGCTGTAGAAGAGATCAGGTCCATCTGAGTGAAGATACGATCTGGTCCTATCTAGCGCAGATCACCACCGCCCTGGCTGACTGTCACTCCTCCGAAGTCTCTGAGGAGGGCGGGAAAAAGAAGCCGATCATCCTCCATCGTGACATCAAACCCGAGAACGTCTTCCTCAACCACTTCGGCTTGGTCAAGCTAGGCGACTTTGGTCTCAGCAAAGCCATGGAAATGGCCGCCTTCACCAATACCTACGTCGGCGTTCGTCATTCTAATTTTTTTTTTCAACTTCTAAAATCGAAGCTTACACTTCTCGCTCGTTTAGACCCCATATTACATGTCTCCCGAGCTGATCAATGGGCAACAGTATGACGTGAAATCGGACATTTGGGCTCTTGGTTGCCTGATATACGAATTATGCGCCTGGCAGTTAAGTGACCCCATACCCCTGATGAATATGGCGCCCTTCCCCGGCAAATTCCTCAAACTGACCATTTCTATCCTCTCACAGTCCTCCTTTTCACCAAGCCCAGACTCAGCCAGAACTAGCCAAATTGATTCGGGAAGGCAAGATCCCTAACCTGCCTAGGGGTTACTCCTCTCAGCTGACTGCGCTCATCAAATCCATGTTACGCCAAGACGTATGTCCTCTCATCCTTTTTAGGAATAAGACCTTCATTTCATTTATCACCTTTTTTTAATTCAACCCTTCCTTAGCCCAAGCTTAGGCCAGACGCTAAAACAATCTTGATGGTCGAACAAGTCAAGCATCAGACCCGTGTTTTGGAAGTCCATCGATAGTGCGTCATACCCACGAAAATTCATTCCCGCCAATGACTTATCTTGATTTTTCTTAAACAAAAATAGTGCCCGTGAATTGACTAAAAAGCAAACCGAACTAGAGGATCGCGAGAAAGCGCTAGAAGAACGCGAAAACAAACTCAAGTCACGAGAGAGTAAGCTGCAGAGGGAGAAGGAATACTTCAAGACTCAACAAGAAAATCATCTGGTTCTACAGCAGGAGTTTCAGGCCAAGTTCCAGAACGCGATGGAGGTGATCGAACATGCCAACCGGATCGAGAGAGCTTTACAGGATGAGAATGTGGCTCTAGACTTGCAGGAGACCGATCACTTGCCATTGGATGATGGATCGGACTCGGAGATCCTCATGGAAACCAAGTCTCGGAGGATCCCGCTGGCCGAGCGAAGGTTATCGTTAAACCCACCCGCATTTACAAGTGGGTCTGCACCCTCTCCAACTCCTACTCTTAACTACGTCCATGCCAAGCGACTGTCGATGCAAAAAGCAGACACGACCATGATGGATCCTTCGAATTTGACTGTTGGCTATGGTTCTCCCATGAAACTTGACACACCCTTCAAACACCTTGCACCAGCCCCCAGCGAGCCCAGTCCGCTCGGCTCGGCCCCTCAGAGCGGCGGCCCCTCTGACGCCAAACCGTTCCGTCACGTCAAGTCTAGTAAATCGTTGGCCAGTCTCAAGTCGACTTACAGTCTTCTGACCCGTCTGAAGTCTAACGATGACATGGAATCAATCGGTACTTCCGATGACGGCGGGTCTTCGATCCGCAAAGGGACTACTGACAAGAAGGGTAGCGCTAGCACGACTCCGGCCAACAGCAACGCGCCTCGTAGCCGGCGACTCTCGCGTCGGAGCGAGTCCGCCAACGGCCTGTTGGTCGGCCCATCCAGCAACCCAATCTCCTCGCAACTGATGACCAACCGACGGCCGACGAGCACGATTGGGAGTGTGTCGACACCGGGCGGGAGCACGAACAGCACGAACAGCGGGGAGCCGTTAGTAGGCGAGCCGATCGCCAACAAGGCCGACCATCTCCATCCGGCCGCCGCGCCTCCACCGAGCCATGCCGCGACGCCCACTGCTGCCCATCGCTCGCCCAGATATAACTACTCTGATCCCGACTCGCTCCCCTCGCCCTTCCTGAAGAAAAAATCATCTGCTTCCACTCTCGTCTCCAACTTCCTCAGACCCACTCCCGCCTCCACTGCCCCCGGATCGCCCCGCAAGCCTGCGGGCCCGGCCCGGACTTGCTCGGTGGACACCGTCGGCCTGGGTATGAAACGCATCCCCAGTATGCTCCAACACATCCGCACCTCCCACGCCGCCGCCCCTCCTCTTGCCACAAGACCCTCCCAAGTCAACGCCACCAAACGACCAGCTTCCACCGCTACCGCCTCGAATCCTAAACCGACCCTTGCCTCCAGATTTCTGAGCCATAGGGAAGACTCCGCCGCTAAGAAACTGCCCGCCTCTTCCGCTTCCTCCGCTATCGGCGTCACTATCCATCATCCTTCTTCTGCTTCCTCCCATCTCGGATCCAAAAGGAAAGATAGCCCGATCTTCTGATCCCCCCCCCCCTCTCTTTTTTCTCTCAGCTTCCTCCTTACGTGTCTGTCTCTTTAAGTTCCCTCTCTTCTTTGGTGGCGATAGTCGTATCAGTCCTTCTTTTCTTCCTCCTGTCTATCTCCCCTTCCATCCTTACACCCTCTCACCGCATCTCCCACACTCGATCGTCGAACGAAAAAATACACGACCAAATCAAGGCCAAGAGTGAGCGAAGAAGACGAAGAGCGGGCGCGGATTTATGAGTCCTTTTTGGTCGATAGATAGATAGTTGATTTTTACGATGGCCATGTGTAGTTGTGGATCTCTCTCTCGCTCTCTATTCGCGTCTCTTTCTGCCGAAAAAAGCCATGAATGACAAGCGCTCCAATTTATTCTGAGCCTAGACTGCGCCTCCCAAGGCTGTCCTCTTCCTCCCCCTCTCCGTTCCCCTCCCACGTCATCCTTGTCCTCCGGCCCTTCATGAATGAATATGCGTCTTCACGTTTCAGTGTATGATTACTTAAAGTCTACCTCTCCCCCTTTTGATCCACACTTCCACACCTTTTCCCAGACTAACAACAAATGATCCGCCAAAGAACACTGTCTGCTCTTCTTTTCTTACCTCCTCCTCTCAACTCCCTTCTCGGTACATACCTTTGTCTTCTTTCTCTTCATTTTATCTGTTTTTTGTTTGTTTTTTTGTTTGTTTGGCTTTTTAGACCTTCTGACCCCCTGATGATTTAATACATATTTATCTCTCCTTCTTCCTCTCCTCCCCCCTTTTTTTATTCCAAGAATCCACTCCTCATTCCTTTTTGTCATTATCCAAATATGTAGTATTCCTTGAAATGTTTTTCAAGTCTCTTTCCCAAAAACCTTATGACATCTAATAATATCTCTCTCAACAAAATAATTTTATTGACCTTTTTTGTGAGCTGGTTGTCTTTGTGTGGCTGTGTGATAATGCAGTGTTGGATAGGATTGTAGGAAGAGTGGTGAGGTAAATTGTGCAAGTTAGTGGGCGTAAAACAGTTTCATACATTTTCAGAACCTCAATGCCCTGTGCACATCAGTGAATATAACAGAAGTTTACCTGATGCTTATGATGAAAGTGTCATACAAAAATCATCAAGATTTCTAACCATTCTGTCACTGAATGAAGATGACAAATTTATGAAGTTTTATAAGCATCAGTGAAGTTGATTAAATTCACTAATGTGAACAGGGCTATCCACATGCACACAGTTGGTGCCTATGCTCTGAAGTTTTGGTGCCTGCATTTGCTGACAAGGGGGTCCATGGAAAAAAATGCAATTTTCACCCGCCGGCTGCAGCAGCAGAAATTTTGCTGCGGAAGCTGCGTCGGATCCCAGATGCGGACTGATTCCGGCCCGATGATGATGTCATCAGGTCATCCCGTGGCCCGCTGAAATTTCTCCAACATTTGACATCAACTTCTTGGGAAAGTTTCTCGACATCGCTTCCCGTGCTTCTGGTTTTCGTGGCCGAGAAGACGCCCGGGCTCAAGGAAAAAAGGGACCCGATACGACATATCCATCTCCAGCATATCAGAATCAACCCATGTTACCCTCCGGCCCAAGCAGCAAGCGACCGGAGTCGAACTCGGCAGCACAGGAACCAACCCAAGACGACGAAGAACCATGGACTGACATCACTTCCATCCTCATCCGGGGCGCACATCGTACAGTATACATAGTCCTCCTTTCCCTACCTCAAAAATATATTCTTGTACTTATTTTCACTGAGGCTGATGGTTCGATTTAAACATTTTTTTTTTTTTTTTTGGGGGGGGGGGGGGTGATTCTAGAATTAACGAAGAATGAAATCCTCATCGCTCCTCACCTCGACCTTATTGATATCATCTCAGCCATCGAAGTCAGTCCATCTTCTTCACTGTTGCGCTTGCCATACCAGTCACTGACTCCCATAAACCGTGTTGATGACAGATTATGGACCCTCGGATGGATTCTGGCGTCGGCAGAAGCACTCAGGCCGATCTCCAATTCGATCCTTTGCAACCGTTGACGCCAGCAGAAGTGGCCACCATACTCGATCTTTCGCTCGCTTGCGAGGTTGGTCCCCCCGCCGTCACCTCTAGCCCAAGGACCTGCTCCTGATGTTGACTTACGATACTCTGACAGATCACTTGGTACACTGGCCGTCTACTCTCTCAGACCGTCCTGACCTCCTCGTATCTTCGCCACTTGGACCCACTCAGATCTCACCCCGATCCGCTCGTCAAACATGTCCTCAGAGCCTCGCTGTTGGGTCTCGTCAAGTGCTGCTCCATTGTTTCGGATGAGATCTTGAAAGAAAATCTGAGAGAGGTTAGCTTGGATCATTCTTCTTGACATCGGTAAACTCTTCAATCTTGCCGACTCGCCTAATTTCCATCAGAATGAGGATGTGAATAGCGAACAACAAACGATCGACATCTACGAAGATATAGATATCACTGAGACTTTGGAAGCGCTAGACGAAGCATACTCGATCCTGAAATCTTGGCCAGATGGTAGGTCAATAAGCTCTCCCCCCGCAAAAAAAACGTCACTCATTTATTTTCCTTTTGTCCAATTCTGGTAATAATATTGTTACTGCTAGAACTAGATGGGTATCGGATGCCTTTGATGGAGCGAGTAAGATTTCGAATAGTCAGTTCAATCGATCTCTCGTCTTTTATTGTGAATGCGCCCATCGATTGCCGACATTACCTGGGACTGATTTCCAGCCTGCCTTAAATTCGCCTGACAGGAGTTTCTCTACAGCCTCGCCCTTATTAGCTCATCCCCAACACTCGGGATGGTGGCGCAAGTAGAAGCCCATCTGAACTCGGCCCTGGAAGCACTGCAATGCATCCGACTCGATCCCACCTATCCGGCCCACTCCAAGCTCTCCTTCTCCGCCCAGAACGACCCCGTCAGATCTGCCTTCAACCCGAAATTCCACCAGACTGTCCCCTCTAACTCACCACCTCGCCCGGTCCATTTCCCGGACTCGTTCGATCATCTTGCCGCCACTACTAGGCGGATCTTGGAAGAACTACATTTGGTATCTCAAGTTGCTCTTGGAAACTCTTTCTCTGATTGGCTGGTCAGCTTCTCTTCCCTGTCGGATATCCCCATACATTCTGCATTCAACCCAACTCATCTTCAATTTTCCTTTCCCTAGTCGTTCTTTCACGCATTCTCAAGACGCGATCCGACAGTTTTCCCATTTGTTCGATCATATTTGATGGTGCATTTTCTTCCTGTCTCTTTTTCTTCATAAGTCTAACTATGTATTTACGATTTGTTGTTTATGGGCTGTATGAAGTCTTTATTCCAGAATGGAAACGTGATCGGCTTGGATCCAAATCAAACCTTAATCTGGCTCGCTAAATCTTGCATGACTGATTTGTCGGCTGGTCGGCTTTGTTTTCCATCGAATCAATCGGATACTAACAGATACATGTTGAACCGACTTGCTGGTGTTAGTCATTTGCTTCTTTTGTCTTAGACAGATGGAACATTTTTTTTGGAAATAAGGTGTGTATTGATCCTTGTACTATAGTTCCTTGTCAATTATCTTTGCGCTTTTGCCGCAAATCGGGCTCGAGGTAGACGGATACTATCAAACTCGTTAACTGAATGGAAGGCATTGTATAACACAGTGAGATAATATGTCACACTTCAAAGGTGGAGACAGGTTGCAGGTGCTGAAACATGAACACTCTCTTCGCATCAGACCTGGGTCAATGAACTCGACCTCTCGCCCACAGCATTACAAGGCCTACAGACACTCATATACTATTTTTCAGTCGAAAGTTGCTTACACGTGAGCCTGATGGGGTTTGATTTGGACTTATATGAACTGGATGACGATCGGCTTGCCATGTGGTGGGTGGTTGAGCGGCTCAGCGAACGAGCTTCACTACTGCTCAAGATCCTAGCAGATGGCGCTGAGTCCCTGGACGCCAGGCTGAATCGGATCCTTGGTAAGCTTGCGGGAGTTGCAGGCCAGGTGAGTCAAGTCCATGACCACCGTACCCCCTCAGAACGATTAGGCGTTAACAAATGTTGCTTTAGCTCACTCGCCGGAAAAACAAGCATGCTGGCACGCCTCCTTCCGAGCTCAGACTCAGACGGCCCGTCTTCGAGCGCCGGATCAAGCTTCTCAACGCTCGTCAGGCCAGCTTCGACGACACCACCCTCATTTCTGAACTGGGGTTTCCTTCCCCCCTGTTGGACTACGAAGCCTTGCTTGCCTCCGAACTCGTCGTCCTGACATCTGTTGACTTGGATACAATCCTTACCGATGTTGCGGACCAGCTGCTCGAGATTCATATCCTTGCGCGTCGTCAGAAAAAGATTGGCCTGTTGCAATTCCAATGTGTGAGTGCCCCTGATCTGATTCGTCGCCGACGAAAAACCATTCTCCTATGTCTTAGTTTGAGTTGACTCGGAAGACTAATTACCCCGGAAACCCCTGCTTGTTTGGGTTTGGTTCTTGGTTCGGTTTCGAATTAGTACATCAACAGTCTAATCCAAGCCACCGAGAAAATGATCGCAATCAATCGAAAATCAGAAATAGAGCCTGCAAAAGAGGAAACACTTTCGTTGGAAACCCTCAACATCTGTTCATCTTCCAGTATTCCCGCAAACCAGGAATCCCGAACAAAGCAGGATTATAACCGACAAGTGGATGGTGGGCTAATCGGACTGGGATATTGTGATTTGGCTTCTAAATGGTTTGTTGTCTAGCGTTACATTCAAGCATCCCCACTCATCTACACATTGCTGCTCCTTTTCTTCGTTTTTTGTCCCCTCACCTGTTTAGCGGTTCTTTTTTCTGGTCACCATATCAGATTTCCCCTGGGCTTTCTTACGCCCCCTCTCATTTTTGTATACTTTTTCCCCATCATGTCTGTAATTTCTCTCGTTATTTTTATGTTATTTTTAAATCCTTTTTACGGTATGGGTTTTTTGTTGGTCAATCATACATCATATGGTCAACTTTTAATATTTCGTGCAGAAATCTAGCCCAGTAACGTGGATAACACATTATCAGCGCTATCCAGCACCAGCACCAGAGCACGAAAGTCTAAAAAAGGGCCTTATATTATCATCCGCTCTTGATTATCTTGTGGATGGCGTAGTGGTAGTTACTACTACTAGTTAGCGGCCCCAAGAAACCCAAAAGATTGGTAAGAGCTGCTGCGGGTCAAGTGATGGTAATGAGTGAAATGAAAGCTACTTAACTGTTATGCTTCTGATTCAGGTGAGCGTAACTGCCCAGTGTTGCAACTAACAGGTAAGGGAACACACCAGCTGTTAAAAGAGTTATGCTATCTTTGCACAACTCTTGGCATAGCTGGCAATTCCATGGGGGTACACTACAAGGGGTCTTGCTTTGGGCAAGTTTGTTTGAGTTGACCGCAGCCTCAGAGGACATGGAATACCTATAGGTCAAATCATGAATATTCTCAGTGCACAACCTTGCACAACACCATAGGCAAATCACAAGTTGGGTGTATAAACATACAAACACAGATTCAACTATATTCCTAATTAAGAGTGGTGGAGTAAATTGAAGCTAGTATAGACACATAAATACATGAAAATATTATCTACCTTTTCAATGAAAAGATGAATGATTTCCCATAGATTAATTAATTTCTTTGAAACACTGAAGGGCAGGGATAAAAATTTGACACATAAATTTATAAAGATAAAGCTGTGAACATTTTTTGGCTGGGGCATGCTTGCATAACCCGGGCAGAATCGTCCATAATATTATGCAAGCAAATTTGAGGACAACTGCTATTTAATGTCTGTTTTTATTTCTGAACAGGAAATTGATGCGTGACCTCAAGCTGTAAGGCTCTCAAGACTCATATGTATACAAAATGAATTGTCTCTTCACTGTGATAGTGGAGATCATCATTGCGGTTAGGCATTATTCCAGCTCACATTGCCATTGATTATAACACTGTGCTTTTGCTGTCTTTTGGTTTAAGTCTTCGGCTCTTCTCATGATTTGTCTAACTTTTTGCGCATGACAGTGAGGTCATCCCGGTCCTTGCTACTACAACTCTTGCCTATGCAGTTTTTGAGGACCTATGCTTGTTGAAAAAAAGTGATCAAGTCAGTACAGAGACACTTTTTTCAACCACAGGCCAGGTCTATGGGTAATATCATCATAAATAATTTCAATTGGAAGGCTGACCTTGTCCAGTAGTCTTGCTTGGTTAGCATTTCCGGCTTCGCCTTTGGCTGCCTCAATTTGACTTGCGATAAAGAAGTCAACCCTAGAGAAAACGCATATCTTAGATGGAGCAGCTTTTGATGAATCAATTTTGGATGGAAAAGATTACTTACACTTTCAGTTTATTTATGGTATTTTTGTCGCCCCTGACTCTCAAAGCTGCATTAGCAGCGGTGTATAATTTGCCTGCCGTTAGCAATGCAGGCCGATCTGCTTCACCAGAGAATGTGAATTTATCCAATGCAAATCTTCCCGGTTTGGATTTACTTTGGGTAAAATCGATCTGGGACTGATAAACAAAAAAAGGTTCGTGAATAAATACAGCCACAATAAGGGGTTGCGAGTTCAGTGGGACCTACAAATCGCGTGTTGTCAACCAGGAGGTCTGGAACTTTCCCCAATACCGTTTTTCCCTGTGATTGAATTTGTAAGGTGTGTTTGAATCAAGGCGAGTTCTTTAATCAAAACAAGAGACTGATAACTAACCCCAGGACATTTGACATCTGTGGGGGGCACCACCTCCTTGGTCAGGGGAACCGTTCCACCCGTAAGATAACACAGATTAGTTCCCTGGCACTTGACAATCGATGCTTTTTGATTTGTTTAGGTATTTGTTATTTGATTTTTGATAGATCGTAAAAGCAGAAATATCATTAAAGTACATCTTAATCAAATGTTATTCACGATCCGCTGGAGTTGGAGACTCATGAAGGATTCCTTACCCGAGTGGAAAACCAGGATGAGAATAAGGGGAAATAACATTCGGTCGAATATGATTTCGGCAAGCGCGTCTTTGCAATCAGAGTTTTAGCTGAAGCTAAGAATCAAACAACGTAAAAAATGTAGTCGTCTACCTCAGTTTCAAAATGGAGCAATGGAAAGTGTAAACAAATCGCCGGGATTCACTTCTACTAGATGGATGTCAGTTCGAGCAAGTGAGGATAGGAAGGATGAATCAATTGTCATATAACTTGATGATGATCTTTTTTTATTGGACAGATTGACCTACGAAGTAATGGGATTTCAGATATTTTGAGGAAAAATAATCATGGCTCACGAGAGCGCTTTTACTTTAGAAACAGTCGGCGAGGAAACCCAAGAGGGTGTCGCTATATGAACTGGAGAAGACTAGCAACTGTTCTGTCTTCATTAGATGTTGAGATGGAACTTGGAAGTGTAGTCGAGGACGGACAGGTTATACCGTAACCTAACCCGCGTATAGTATTTTCACCATTAAGTTCGTTATTTATTGTCTAACAACGCCTCTTGAAAGAAGTACTAATTGTGATAGGATACCGATTGCAAGAATTATTAATTGTGATAGGATACCGAGACATTGAGACCGACCACACAAGGAAATTACTGCTTTTCTGATCCACAGAAAGAGGCCACCCTTTTTTTAGCGCACTTTAGGTGCACATCCCTCCCGAGCCGTGATCGCGGGATGCAAGCATCCTTACTCCAGAAAATTTGGCAGAACATGGAGGACTTACCGTCGAGATCTAGAGACCCTGCAGAACCAGATCTGCAGCCCCTGGGACAGTCTGTCCCCGCAAAAGTTAATGTTTTCTAGCTGCACCTGCAGATCTGGCTCTGCAGGGGGCTGCAGATTGACACGAAGTCCTCCATTGACTATTCTAACTTTCGAGTCGTAAAATTAATTTCATTGCTTTGTTCAGCAGGCAAAACCCCGCCGCGCCAAAGCCCGACTATGTATTGCTTCGGCCAGTCATATTTTTTTTTTATTTCTGAGCCAGGCCGGTCCACTGGCAAATAGGCAGCGCGGGTTCGGCCACAGTTATTGGAAACAAGCCCGGCCCATTTATAACCTGAAACTCAGCAAGGGATGACAACCGAATCGGTAGGCAGTATTTCTAACTTGACCCTCCTCTGTAACCAGAGGGAGGACTGGGAGGGTCCCTGTCTCCATCTAGTCGGTGCAATGTTTTGGTTTGCCACTCCGCCCGAGGAGGGGGGTAGTTAGTTAGTTATATCAACAAGTATAGGCTTTGTCAAAGACTAAGGCCATCAAAGTGATCAATTCAACCTATTGGACAAAGACTCGAATCAGGACTCTTTTTCCAAGTTACTTTAGATTAGCGGGGACCCACCAGTGGGGCATCACCAATGGAAAGAGTAAAAGTCTCGACCTCTTGAGTAGTATGCCACCAGGCGTCTCTTCGCTTTTGATCTAATGGAATCAATCAAGAGTTAGATGCGAGTCTGTAGTTGTGGCACAAATGCAGAGAGATGATACTAACTTCTGGGGAGGCCAACCAGTTTGGCAGGTGTACCTGCGTCCACCTTATAAATCTTGCCTCCTAGGTTCGTAAAGTTTTTTTTGAACTTGTAGTATTGCCGGGCACCTGAGCGATCATCAAGGAAGTTAAAGCGCCAGACATCGTTCCCAAGGGCTTTTGGGTCCATTTTATATTCTCGCTTGGGGGTTTTGCCTTTCTGGTTGGGATCTTCGAACTCCGTGTAGGTTGACCCCCAGTTACAGAGATCATTGCTCTGTAGAGTGTGGAAGGAAAGGAATCCATTAGAGCCGGTCGACAGCTGTTAGTCATCACCGTGTTTAGGGGTAACAGAACTGACCGAGACGAGCTCAAATAACGTCTTGTAAGATTCGTCCGCAATTACGCTCGTAGTATTCCCACGGGATGGGACCAACTTCTTCTTGGTAAAATGGAAAACTTCCTTTCCGTCTGCACTTGCATAGATCGGCAGATAGCCGTTCGACCACCTCAGTGGATGTTGCATTATGTAATCGTTGGGGAAGGCAGCATGTTCGCGTGCATGGATAGGAAAAGGAAAGTAAGCCAATAGGGGGGTTCACGTAAGGCTGATTTCGAAAATCAGCAACCAAAACCAGCAGATGCAGCTTTTGAAAATCGTGAGAAAGCAAAAAGGTTTGGCTGGGCAGCTCCCCTTTGGAAGCAATCTGCAAGGCATAAACCTTACTCACAGCTGCATGAGCAGGCGAAATCAGCATTGCTTTTTTTGCAACGTGAACCCCCCTAATGCGTCACGTAATCAAGCCCCCAATTGATTTGACAGATTACTGACTTTGATTATCAACTAAAATCTGTTCCAAGCAATTTCTAGGAAGTTAAATAAGTCTCCTAATCCAAGGGCTCTTTTCTGGCCCCTGGGAGATCTGTTGTGATCTCAATTGTTTGAGGCCACACATTGTTGGGCGTGATGTTTGGACCCAGTGGAATTCCACTGTAGAACAATTTTCATGTTTTCCATGCCACCTGGTAAATATGATTGAAAATTTATTTTATTTTCTGTTTTTTCCCTGCCAAGTTGGAAAAACCTGCCAGGCCCAAAAATCCGACTCTTTCATAGTTCTCCTTCGGAAGGGGGGGCTTCGCGCCCAGGAACGTAGTTAAGTTCGGCGCCGGGCAGGGTTTCGGCGCCATCCCAGGCAGCTCAGCACAGTACAATGCGGGCGCGCAACTGAGCTCACATCTGGCCTAAAAACTCAATCCACAGTGGAGTATGATTTGGAGTTAATTTTTCTTTGACGAGTGAATTGTAATTCTGGTCATCTGAGAATAAAAAAGCCGAGCGCAAATGATACGATGATCTAAATCATGCTAACAGTCAAGATTGTAAGGCGGCGCTAAGGATTTGGGATAAGAAGAAAGAAGGATGAAATGTACACCGATTAGGCGACTTAAATCCAGGCCAACAGCATGTCGCGACTATAGTCCCTGACATCATCAGACGCATCGGCCAAGTTAGGATAGAAAGGAACCATCGCGTCCGCAGCTCCGAGATAATTAGAATTGTACTGCGTGGAAAAAGAAAGACAATCAGTTTCTGAACGGAAAACGCTTTTGATTAAAAAGGTCAGAAAAAAGGAGTGAACTAGCTTACTATTCGCCAATATACTTCCCGCACTTTGCGGGCAGGATGAAAGAGCCCTTGTAGAGTGTAAAGCAGTACAACTCCAGGCCCGACAGCTACTCTCATAGCCTCAATAGCATCCACTAAGTGGGAAATAGAATGAGCAGATGAAAACAAACTAATCAGGGCCATACTGGGATGCTAGAAAGCTTATAAAAAATTGACAAGCAGGAAGATACTTACTACAAGCACCAATGACATGCGGAGAGGTTTCAAAGCAATTCTGAAAGATAGTAGCGTAAGTTGAGATACCGATATTCGATTTAATGACAGCTTAAACACACGACTTACTGGCCAAACGAGATTCATTAAGTGAAGGTTAGCTTCTTCCTGCCCTAAACCCGCTGTACCGAGCGCAAGATGTTTGACAATCGAGCAAGCCGTCTGACGATGTACTAGATCTCGATCTGTCAGAGCGTCCTCTAGGCAGGTAGCGACCGAATTGATATAGTCTTTACCCATCTCGCCACTGATACCCCGAAAAATTTCAAGTCGGCTCTTTCTTCCTCGAGGCCACCAGTGAGCGCAGTGAAAGGGACCACGAAGAACTTACATATACTCGAACAAAAACGACAAAGATTTCAAACACCCATTTCGCACGTTCAACTCCGGGGTTCGATACTCGTTCAAAATAGCAGGTATACATGTGAAGGGACCCTGTAACCCAGTACAGCAGATTGCTTGAGTATTCGAAACAAGGATGGTCAAATAGGCTAGTGTACTTACACAAGTTTCCGCGACGATAGCAATCGCAACTGTTGAACAGACACGACTCTGCCTCTCTTGAACCCTCAGATTGGTGAGCAGAACACTTAACACATCCTGGGGACCGATGGCTTTCGCGATGTAACCAAACGAGTTGACGGCAGCTCGTCGGATGGCTTTCTTATGGGCCTTGAGTAAATCAAGCAACTCGAAACAAATTCGCATCCATTCACGCGCAGACACAAATTCAGCTCCACGATCAGCAATTCGACCGATTAAGTTGATCGAGGCTTCTTGCACTTTTTCGTGCCTGTTTCGAAGGATAGGCGTCATCCGAGGAACTGAAAACAAAATCAAGCTTGAATATCACCAGATAGTGGCTGCGACTTCACACTCAACTCATCACTCACGCAGGTCTTTCACAGGCGGGCTCATTTGTGTCATACCCACCACATTGGCAATGGAAGCTTCAGCAGCAATTATACTGGCAGATGAAACGATGCCAAGAAGTCAGTTGATCGTTGACCACTAAATAGAAGTTTGAATGGGGGCATACCTTCCTAAGGTATCTGGGTATTCTTCGCCGAGCTGTTCGAATAAAACTACTCCAAGTTTAGATAATAACTGATCCTCTCCGCATTGTTTGATAACGACCGCGAGTTTACTGGTCAGATCAGCCGCTTGTTGACGAACTTTAGCCGATTTGTTATTCAATCTCCACAAAATAGTGGAAACAATTTGAGTAAGATAAGGCTTGACACGAATTCCTGAACGGAGAGCGCGGTTGGTTAGCACATGTAGTCGATTCAGTTGCGTAAATCAAGGAAAGGATTACCTAAGGCATGGACGACGGTTCCAAAGCCTTCAAGCATCACAATATCCTCGACTGTTTGTTCTTGAAAGGCATAGATGATCCCGTCAATTAGTTGGACCTCCAGACGTTCGTCGATGTCATTGGCTCCAAGTGCCGATATGACTTTCTCAATGGTTTCCATCACCATCTTTCGGTACGGCTCTGACTCATCCTTCAAATCGTTCACAATACGACTGACAATTTCCGTAACCCCAGCCTTGTTAGCTAATTCTACGGTAGTCTCGACTACTTGGCGGTAGTTTCGTCGATCCAATGCCACTGTGAAACGTTAGAAGCCAGGTTAATTATCCGGAATAAGAGCAAACGACCAACTGGTCGAAATTCCTTCTTGAAACAGAGAAAAAGAGGACTGACTTCTTCGCACCCAAAAGTTGGCGAAAAATTGGGGCAGGATTTCTACCTTAACATACTGAGGTTGGACACCGTCTGTCGCTGAACACTGTTTGACGACTTTAAGTACGATCTTCTTCATTTCTTCGTCGGGCGATTGGAATTCTCGGATCAAAATCACCTGAGATAGACAAAGACCGTGAGCATGAGAATAGTACCGATAGGGATTGATATAAGTTGAGCTGACCATCACTTCCTTAGTGTAATAGTTCGCATACTCAGCATCCATCAAAGGAATGATGAACCCGATGGCTTTCAAGAACGCCGCGAGCCCTTTCCCACGATGCTTCCTGATGCCAGTCCACAGTGGCTTTAAAACGCTATCGAAACTTTCAATCCCATAAGGAGAAGCAGCTTCGGCGAGTGCAGCGATGCCAAGTGCAGTCATCGTTCTCACCTTTTGCTGCTCGTCCTCCAATCCATGACTAATGGATTCGACCAAGTTTTTCAGATGCGGAAGGACCGCACATCCCATCATGATGGCAATCTGTTGGACAATTTTGATACCCGTGTGTCGAGCTTGCCAAGACTTTTTAGACTTACACACTGCCTTCAGGAAAGGTAGAAGGGAGGGTATACCCAGCGCAGAGGCCACTACCGAGAACGCTCTTGCAGTCGTGTTTCGAACATATTCATCGACATGGTCAATATCAGGCCGCATGGTTGAAATCATGTGGGCGAGTCCAGCAGCTTTAGATAGATTGGAGATGATTTCACGGCCCTCTACACGCGCGTAGTAATCTTCGTCGATCAATAGAGGCTCGATGACCACGAGAATTTTGTGCACATACGGTCGCACCAAGTCGTCTAGCTTATACAAAACACGATCAATCACTTTCACTAATAGATGTCGCTCTTGGTCTTCCAAAGTTCGTTCCATAAGGAGTGGTAAAATTTTGTCAAACAAAGGACCCGCGCCGAATTCCCTCGCTTTATCGGTGATCTGCCGTAGGGCCGTTTTTCGCATCGGCGGGGCACCATTCTTGATTTTTAATAACAGGCGCATGATCTTTCTCTCCTTCAACTCTTCTATTGTTAGATTGGATTCGTCTTGTTCACCCGATAAGATTTTTCCGAAATACTGAGCATCTTCCGGCTTGAAAAATTGCAACTGGCCTACGCCTTCGATCTCTGTGGGAAGTTCTGGAGCCAGACTCATCGAGCCCCCAAGACCCGCCGAGTCTTCTTGCATGGTGAACCCGCCGCTGGTGCTGGCTGGAGTTTGCATCAGTTTGCGGGCTGGTGTACGGATAGGCGCGTAGCCAGCGGGTGGAGTAACGATTTCGTATCCTTCTGATGGAAGTTGCGCATCCAGCTCTTCATCTGAGAGTGGTCTGTTTCGTTTGTCAAGCTCTGACATCTCCCCTCCGAGGATCGCAAACCCATTAGCACCACTAACATGAAGTGGGGTTTGACCGAATTGTCCAGCGACCATCGGGGTGGCTGCTCCATTATTGACGGGAGTTTGATCCCAGCGAGATTTCCGGGGGGTTGCACCATCCGCTGTTCCGGGTGCTGGTGTTTGGTCCCACCTCGATCGGGATTTTTTGGCGGGGGTGCCGGATCCTTCGGTGTTGGACCACTCACCAGTGGATGGGGTCGTTGCAGAGGAATCGCCTGAAGTGGTGGTGGAATTGGGATCGGCAACATCCCAACGACGTTTTTTCCTACCAGTAGAGGAGACAGGCGTCGGCGGTTCCTCCATTGTCGGCGTTTTGGCCCTTTCGGGGTGATCGACATCCATCTGATCGGATGTCTCGCTCTGTTTTTCTTTAATCTTTTTCATTACCCGAGCTTCTTCCCGCTCTAATTCGGCCCTGCGCATCGCCTCCTTGTAGCTGCCTTCCTCTTGAGCTTTGTCATTTGACTGGGATGCAAACGGATCTGATCCGACAGCCGCCCCAGGGTCACGATCGAACCGTCTGTTGTGGTAATCGGATTGACGGGATTGGATTTCTTTTGCCTTGAGGGCTGAGAGAAGCGGGTCTTCTGCGTCCTCTGCATCGTCAGCTAACTCCTGCAAAAACTGCTTTGGCGCAGTGTCTAAATGGCATACACAGATAATCAGATGCAAGCGAAGTTGATGAGACTGCAACAATTGAAGATGGCTCAACAGGAATCTAGCATTCGGGTCGGCCTGTCTTCTTCTTCTTCTTCCATGCGGTCGACATTTCGCCCCCCAACTTGGATACTGGTTTGGGCCAATCAAGCAGCTAACCATCAACTTTTGAAAAAGCACCCATTGGCATTAGAGGCAACAGGAAGATTTTCTGGATGTGTATCTTACCTTGTGTCATAGCCCTCAAAACGACCATTGCCACTGTAGATATCCAAGTCGTACGAAGGACCGCCGGTCAAGGATGCCTTGTTGGTGTCGGTGCGCTGGGTTGATTCATCTCGTTTCTTCAGACGTGCATTTTGTTCGGCTTGAATTTCGGCTTCGATCTGGTTCTCATCGTCAGCCATTTCGTAGTCGATTCGGATGTAATCTGCACACTCGGGCTTTGACTTGAAGCTTATGCGGTGGAAGGATTTCTGCGAACTTGATGACCGCTTGACCTGGGGGCCATTCAATTCCCCCGTCTCCCGGGGGGAAGAGACTGACAGCGCTGCGGAAGCCGGCCGCGCCGAGATCGCACATCATCAAATCCCCAAAAAATAGCGAGTTTCGGAGCACATGCTCTGGTTGAGTCTGGTATCATCAGAAACTACAAAAGTCTCCTCTATACAGAGATCACTCTGCTTGGGGCCTGGTCCCCCGGACCATCCGTTCGAGTGGCTATGGTAAGAGAGCACAACAAGCTATTTTACAAATAGAAATCCAGTTTCTGATCTCAAGACCCATCCAGTTCCGATTCCAGGAGCTGGCACAGTTCCCACCAGAAAACTGGACTCAAACCTGCCTTGGAAGTTCTCATGTGTACCTGCGGTCCTCCCTCTCACCCCCAGCGGTATTGCAGGTGCACACCCTCTGCGGACAGGTACCCACAGGCTCAGCCCAGGAGCGAGATCGCCATGTAGCCGAAACGGCTGGCCGTTACGATGTCAACATTCTTTGGTTGAAAAAAGCACCTTTCCGACGTAATGACTGGTGTTATCTGCTCGGGAGGACTGGTGGAGTCGTGAATCGACTCGTGATGGCGGAAGAGTGCTCCTTCGGGAGCCTCCGATCGAACCGGTACAAGCTCGGGTACCCTCTTTACATAAGCGGGAGCTGGCACCACCTGCAGGAGCTTGCGGAACTCTCAGTCTCCCTCAGAGCATATAATCATCTTCAAACAACCGTCAAGACTCAGAACACAGATGGATTGGTTGCTGAAAACAGTGCAGCCTACAAAGATTAATCAGACTGATATCTAGTAAGCCATTTTCCTTTCAAATCAAGAATTTATAATCCCTGGAACCTGACTGGAGTATTCTTTCGTTTCTGTCAGCTCAGTTGTTCTAGAGAAGGTATCACCTCAGGGTGTGTCTTTGCTTCACTCTCAATTCGAAAACCTGATCATAAGTCCTAGCTTGGTATCCGGAAAAAAAATTAAGAAAGTCGATCCTTCACGCAGAACATGTTAAATTGGTTACGTTTGTCGAGGTCGTCACTCATCAAACAGCTCCGCCAGCAAAGTCCGCTCAAAGCAAATCAGTGATCTTGGCGATAATTTGTAATGTGGAATCAGAATTCGAACAATCATCGTCAGTCCAACAATTTCGCTCGTTGCCTTCAGGCTCATTCTTTAGACTGGATTATACAGGCTGAATTTGCTGCAATTAGTTTGCTGTTAGTTTCCTGCGCTAGCCAACCGAGTGTCATTTTGGCCGTCTTACCAATCGTCTCAGCGATGGACATTTCGATTTCTGAAGTCACTGCTTCGGTTCAGGAACCAACCAGGCTTGCAGATGACATCACTCAGGATGCCCCCAAAGGTATTCTCAGCACTATCCCGTCAGAAGATGAATTGTCACCTTTGGTTAATAACATTGTATTACTAGTTTTGCGTTGTAAATTTAGTATCGGAGGCGATCAACTCATTGAAGTATCGAGTTTGGATAGACAAGCGTTGAAAGACGCGATTTCAGAAATTCGAAGACTCACGGCGATTGCTGGTTAGTGTTTTGAATCTTCAAACTAATTCATCAAAACTGCTCTGAGCAACGCCCCATATTTTTCTCTTTTTTCTCACAGCTGAGCATCAAATTTGGAACCCTGATCTCCTTGGCCCGTGGATTGATCGATACATATCTCGAAAGAAAGCCACATCCCCAAGCAGCCCAACTGTTTCGCCCGTTGAAGTCAACCTTTCCGTACAAGCTCGCCTATCAAAGTTGCTCACTTCACCACGTAAGTTTTGTTGTTTCGGCCCCATTTCAATGTTAGAGTCCATGCACTCACCCTACACTTGATTTCATTTTCTTCCAACGTATTATCCCCTCAAGCCATCTCCCCCTCTGCAACGCTCAGTACACCCTCCCCCAATTTCCCGAAACCACCTAGTATTGCCCCTGACCTACCGGAATGGAGGCAAAACTGGCTGAATGAACGACTCCGCGAGCTCGAAGATGATTATGTCACCTCGAAGGAAATCAAGTTTGTCCGCAAGTTTTTGCTTCCCCTTGTGAACTGCTTGAATTGAAAAAATTTGATGTGGACTCCGCGACTTTCAATCAATCCAGAGTAAGGGTTTGCACCTGGAATGTCTTTGGCAAACAACCCATCGGAAGTCTTCAAGATTGGATCGTACCGGATGCAGAGAAGGATAAATCTGATCTCTATGTCATCTGGTGAGTGGTTCAAGGCCCCAAATCTCGTGAAGAGTTTCATTGCCTTCTGAGTGCTGTACAGTGGGTAAAAAGACATTTTTGGCGCAGGCTAGCTTTGACTTGTCATTTTTCTGCCCAATGTATAGCTCACAGCTCCCTTATTACGAATAACTTCACTAATCTGACTCTTTTCTTTTCAGTTTACAAGAAATAGATGATACTCCTGAAGCATTTATACGATATACTCCGCAGCGAGAAAACTTTTGGTGTGAAGTGGCCCAAAAGTCAATTGAGTCTATCGGGATGCAGAGAGTGATCAAGGTTTCCAGTCAGCAGCTCGTTGGCTTGTTGATCATTGCCTTCGTAGATGAAAGTATTGCCAAGGACATTTCGAATGTTTCAAGCACCTATCTTGGCACTGGCGCATTAGGGATGGGCAACAAGGGCGCTACGGCTGTTCGTCTCAAGTACATGAGTCCCTTTTTTGACTGGAATGCGCCAAACGCTGACTAAATCATTGGGTATTCGCGTTCTTCACCCATCCAGAGTCTGTGACACTTATCTAACCTTGGTGAATAGTCATCTGGCTGCCTTTCAAGAACAATATGAGGCAAGAAATCGCGATTATCTCGAGATCTGTCGAAGGATCACTTTTCCGACCCGTCCTGGTCCACCGCGATCATTGGTTTCAATTCCCCAGTTGAGGTTCCCGGGCGAAGGCCCAACTGCGCCACCGCCTAACGCCGATATCTTCCGCACGGGGTAAGTTTGCTTTTTCGGATTCATAAATGATTAATTTTGATCAGTTTTCCGGCCACTGGGGCTGATGTAATGACTCTTTCCCTCCCTTACTCCTAGACACTTGATTTGGGCTGGGTAAGAATCCTCTCCCCCTTTCCGCTTTCGGTTGGAACTGAAAGTATTTTCACTAATACGAGAAACCCCGGGGTAAATGATTCTGTCTCCAGTGATCTCAACTACCGCTTGAACACCACCTACGCACAGGCAAAGGCTTTGGCTGAAAGCCCATCAGTTGAAGACTGCAGCGCTTTGTTATCATTTGACCAACTTAAGCAACAGATTGAAACGGGAAAAGCATTTCAACAGTTCCAAGAAGGCGTTATTGAGTTCAAGCCGACCTACAAGTTCGATGTTGGAACCAATAATTTTGATACTAGGTTCGCATAATATCAGGCAAACTTTGTTTGACCGACGGGGTTTTCTCGCTTATTCACACTGCTGTCTCATTAGTGAAAAACAGCGGATACCTGCGTATACAGACAGGATTTTGTATTTACCGGGAAGGGTGAACGACATTCAGATTCTATCGTACGACAGTTACCCATCGATCACTTGGAGTGATCACAAACCAGTGGCCTCGACAATGAAAATGAAGATCTACACGGTTATGACGGAGAAGAGAGATAAGATGCAAAATGAGTTGTTAAGAGAGCTAGATGGATTGGAAAACGAGGCATTACCGGACCTCAAAGTCGTGCCCGAAGGGATCGCATTCAACTTTCTCAACACTTCTCAAGACGAGACTGGAAATTCCAATCTTGTCATCAATGGGGGCGAACTGGTGGGATCTTCCATTGAATTAACAAATCTCAAGAAGTTCTCAGTCGCTTGGCAATTGGTTCCCAAGAATGGGGAGTCTAACGTTTGCGAAGATTGGTTGAAAATTAGCCAACTCTCGGGTAATCTGTCCGCAGGTTAGTTCTCGATTCCTTACTTTTTTGGTCATTCCAGCGAGAGGTCGTGTGGATTTTGTTCGACTTGACGTGACGGTTTGGACCTCTTTTAGGTGAATCAACCCAAATACATTTCGCAATCGATCCGATTGGAACCAATCGACGACGAAGTCAACTTGGAACGGACGACTTGACTGATGTTGTGATACTATCAATCACAGGCGGAAGAGATGTGTTTATACCAATCAATGTCGAATTCTGATACTCCTTTCCGCCGTTCTCCTATTCTGGCTCACTTATTTATCAGCGGTTGTTTGGATATCACTGGGAGCAACTTGGCGTATTTTTTCCATCCATTACCTACCAAAAAATTAGAGCCTTGCCTTGTTGAACTGTGAAAGTTGTATGAGTACTTGTAAGATCAAATTTTTACTATTATTTTATCAATTGTCAAAGCCATGCACCCTAAGCCCTTTATTTCCTTGTTCTCTTCACCTCAGGTACTCGTCATCCCACTTTGATAAGTAGCATTTCCCGAAGAAAAATAATCAGCGCTGACCATTGTGATTTTCGCCATCAGAGCCTGCCTTTTTCATTTTCTGCTGGCTTAATATGATAGAAATCTACTCCAAACTTGCTTGCGTCAAGGGTTTCTTTCGCCGAGTATGTAACAACAGCCTGACTCCCTCGGGCCGAATATACAAAATAAAAGGAAAATGACTGGATTCTCCATTCATAACATCGGAGCGCATTTCAAGTTAAACGACAGGATCTCAAAACAAAAGCATATGAGAACATCCTGCTCATGGAGATGGCCCATGGGTGAATTTCACTGGGCAATTGGGCAATGAAGAAATAATATGTTAAAACTATAAGAAATAGTCTAGCTCAAATGATAATTGAGTCCTCTTTTTGCGCTTCATTTTGAAGTCATCTTCAAAGATATGTACCGAACCAAGTCACAATCTGCTTGTAGGAGTCGTCAAAGGCCTGTTTTTCTGCTGGGTTACTCTGTTTCCAGTTGAATAGAGGAAACTCAGATTAAGCCAGGAATGGTGGTTCAGATAGAACCAGGGTGGAAGAAACCCACCAGGTTGGCTCGAATACCAAATCCATGAGAGGCACCTGGGTAATAGGTTCTCTTGTAGCCCGGCTTGTACTATTTTCATTTTATTATGTAGAAAAATTAGTGCAGACATCGCATGAGTTAAACAAGATAATTACGAAGCTACAAATGCTGAAAGATGCTTACTTGACCATCACCTAAGAGTTCATCGGATCGTTGCTGCGCGTCAGCTCCGAACTGTGGATCACTGTTTGAAGGTGGATCCACAAAACAATTGTTCAACTCAAACTTGACATAACGACACAACCGTAGTTAAGAGATAAACGCAGCACTCGAATTCAGTGATTCACATTTCGCACGAATTGATCAAGAGTGGAGCTTTGCTCTTATCTCGCAATTCCAACAAGTCATCCGGTACTTGCAGCAAGCTAGGATAGGAGGTGGATCCCACTTGTATCCAGTTTCTGTCTGAGCTCAAGAAAACATATTTCCCGCCTACTCAATGAAATCAATGTTGGTCCAAAATTCAGTCCCGATCTTCAAGTGACACAAAGTCACGATTATTTAAGAACAAGATTTAGAAAAACAAGCAAGTAGTTACCAAAGCAGTACCCAGTGGCAGCAAATCGCTTGACACCCTGGTCAGTGAGGTTCTTGATGACACTTTCGATGAGTGGGAGAACTTGCTCGGGGCCATGCCTCTTCCCCCACTCCGTGATATTAAAACCTACTGGTAGCTGGTTGGGTTGAGGGCCATCAGGAACGTCATCGCCTGAGAATGTATCGACCAGGAAGGCGGAAGTATTCAAGTCATTTGCTAATTTATCTGTGATCAGTTTTATGTTTATCAGGTCGATTCCAAAAACGTCAGGAAAGACCAAGATTGCCTTTTGGGCCGTTAGGCTGGAGTGTCTTTGGCCACGCCCGCTTGGATTTGCCACGTATACATTGACACCGTTGATCGATAAGATTCTTCCGGTTGTCTTCCCTGAAAGGGCGAGAAATGTACAATAGAGGCAATCAGAAAACTGTGACTTGCAATGATCCAATTACCTTCCAATTGCTAAATATCCACGTCATGCGATATTACCTTGGTGGATAAATCCTGGTGGAAGGCACAGTACGACAGACAATCAAAATAGGTAGAAATGTCAATTTTCAAAGGGGCCTCTTCGTACAAGAAACGGTTGAAAATTAAATAACTTTTCTTTTCTTACCACTAAGACACTTTCTATGATCACCCACATCATCGCTAACTATCAAGACTGCAAAGAGGGCGATGAGGGAAAGTAGCTGTGGCAAAGGATGATGAGGCAAGGGATGCTCCATTTGGGCAACAAATCTGGACGTAAGCTAGTACTCACCAGCCTGATCATCGTGTGGAATTTTCGTGCCTATGCGTTCTATTGAGTTGTGCGAACACTGGAAACTGTGATTAACCAAGACAGTGGACAGTGGGCAGGTCGTATTTATGGCTAGCAGCTCGCCCCGGCGCACTCATTGCAATGGGTTTTTCAGCTTCCATTTTTTCCATTCGGTTCCCTCACGTGAAGTACTGCATGAAGACGAAAAGCTCTTCCGATTCAAATGAACCCAAGAACTTGCGCAAGATATAGAGTTTCGACTCAATGTTCTGGCTTGCGGGGCAACTCTTTTGATATGGATGGTACGATGTGATTACGCACCTCACAGGCTCAGCTTGAAACAAACCGCATGAGATCTGGCAGATGAGAAGGATATGGCAATCATATATTTTGGGGGCGCCGCGCACAGCCTCCTTCACATATCACACCAGGTAAAAACTAAATATCATTCTCGAACAATTGGATCCTCGCATTCTCCGAACTTAACACAAGTCCCTCCCTCACGCCTACGCTCGACGTTCAAGAGGCTTTGTTAAGCTCGGTAATTCTCTGTCCCAGATATCCTTTAAACTAGCCCTACGAGATTAGACCAATCATTCGTGGTCAATGGCGGCACAAGAATGTGAATCTGATAGTAAGAAACACGTCACAAATGACCTCTGCCAAGGAAATCCATTGAACGTCTAGTCACAGGTTGCCGCGGGCCTTTTTCAACCTCCGTTGGTTCATCCCAGCGATTCATCCTTGCAGGTTACATAGATTTATGTGGGCACACAGCTTGGATGTGCTTGGTTATCTTGCGCAGAAGGCCCCGACAGCTGCAAGTATTAAGCCTCTGGTGGCCCCTGGCAGGAGGGACTGAACGCCCTATTGCCCCATTTTGCGGGCGCTAGATTCCAAGTTTTGGTGGAAGGAATTTTCAAAAGTTTATAATTCCTTGCCACCATAACTTCTTGTGGAATAAGATAGCTTAGGTTGGAGGCCTAATTTTGCTGGTTCAACCTACAAGATTTGAGGTTGTTGACAAAAATCCTGCCACCCACAAAAAATCCACAAAATTCACCAAACTGCTGGATTTCCAGACAGTGGTTGACTTGACAGCTGCACTGGGCAACTTGCGTACATGTTGTGAAGTTGATTCTTTCTGTAGGAATTTCTTGAAGGATGCTGCAATCCCTAAAAGATCACACTTTCTTTAAAAAAATGAAAACAGATCATTGAAGCAAGAAATCTTACCAGGCCAGTTTGGGGTGAAAAGCCCCTCCTGACGGAGGCTTGCTTTGCGAGTTCAGCCTACCCCCCGGGGGCCCGAAGTCTCGACTCCTCGAGGGACTTTGTCACTTTGATCAGCTCGGTGAGGCGGGCGTTTTGCGCCGAGGTGGCGGGAGTTAAGTTCGGGGGACCCTGTTTGTGCTCATGCCGAGGACGTTTCAAGTTCGGCTTCGTGCTTGGCGCCAGTGAAAACCTTCAACCCCGGCCGAATATAACATCCAAACTCAGCCTGGCAGCAACAAGAACCTCATCCACAAAACAAATCAGCTCAGACACCTCCCCAATGGGTGAGTGGACGAGCTTTATCCACACTCTAATTATGGTTGTCGGAAAAGCGGGCCAAAGTTATGGACTTGACGGTTTGCCAATCAGCTTCAATCACTCCCAAAGTTCTAGAAATCGACCCGACCAAGGACCTTGCCAGTACGGAAACCCCACCACCCACGGCAGTCGAAGAGGTGGCCCCTATAGACACCTCTGATATAGGGATCAGTGAAATCGAAGTACGCCCTCTGAAGTGATCGTAGCCGCTCTGTGTTTCACTAATCTTTCTCCTTCGTTTGTGATTCGCAAAACACGCGCGGCCTGTGGCTCATAGAAAACTCGAAAGCTGGAGAAACTGCTAGCTGATCGACCGGACAAAACCGAGCTTATTGAAAAAAACGTCCTCAAACCAGGGTGCGCTCCATGTATGAAAGCTTGATCGATTCCTCAGCGGTACACCAATTGACCACAACTTGATGATCTCTAATCTATTTGAACATTTCAGCAATTTAGATCCTTCTTTACAGGTAACGTATTCCTATTTGGTTCCGACCTTTTTTCATATACTTTGAAACTCATGCTTTCCCCATTCATTTGAGGAACTTAGGCCAAACAAGCAGAATTATCGAAGAATCAATTGGAAGATAAGCTTAATGCGGCCCTTGCACATCGACCCGAACCAGAAAAACTAGTCAAAGAAGGCATCTTGACGGGTTTGTTTATTTCTCCCCTCATCAGACGTCTTCACCCAGAGTGATTAGTCGCGGATTCGACACGCGATTCAAACTAAAGCTGCTTGCTTTTGCTCTTGTAGAGGAAGAGACAGCCGCGCTCAAAACGCATTGAAGTCATGCGAAACGAAGCGCAAACAACTACCGACCCTCTGCAACACCGACCGATCCATCTGTCTTTTTTTATCTATCGTCACTCGATCTTCGAGCTCAAAGCTGAAGAGTGGTCTGTTGTTAAAATATCCTTCCTATTGTTGATGTTGTTGTACTTGAACCAGTTGGCTGTAGGTTTCCCGAATGTTGTAGTACCACCATCTTCCCGGCTGAAATCTGAAACCAAGAATATCTGACCATCCTGAGATTGACTGCGTTTTGACGAAGAGGAAAGGATATGCTGCCAAAATCCTGGCGGAGCGCATAAGGCAAGTCCCCCAGGATGGGACAGAGAATAAAAATAGAGTGACCCACATAAGGTTGGATTGGCTGTCATATTGGCTTCCCCCGCTCCGCTTTGCCACCAAATCAGGGCAGTTGGAGGTTGAACGTTAGGGCTTGCCGCTTGAAACACGATAGACGCAGGACTTGTACGTGCCACTTCATCACTACACCACCGAAAGACACTATGTCCGAGTGGTTAAGGAGCCGCCCTGCTAAGGCGGTAGGTTTACCTGCGCGAGTTCGAATCTCGTTGGTGTCGTTAGCTTTCTGCTTTAATGCCAGCTTTTTGCCATTCAGGAACTCCAGGAAGCATTTTGTAGACCTTATGGTTTTTTCCTGGATCGCATCAGACCTCTTTTGAAGCAACCCCAAGGAGCTGTGGTCCTTGCGAGCTTTCGGACTGGGTTGATTAGGAAGGAAGAATTGATGGACTGATATACCTTGGTTCAAGAAGACTTGAACCAACGCCGACGGTCCACGCTGGTGGACCTCTAGGTTTAACCCACTTCTTTTTGGGCATCTGTTGCTGTTAAGACTCAAGAGTGTGGCGACTGTGTCCCTCTTGTTCAATAGAGCCGAGATGTGGGCCGGAGCTCACTCACTCACGAAAGCATGTTTGCTTTCAAAAGAAAAAAGCGGCGAGAATTTGTAAGTTAAAATTGTCCATCGACTCTCCAATAGATAACAATGGCGACTCTTCTTGAAAAAACGAGACTCAATATGCCAGACTTTTTGGGAGGTAAATCAGAAAGGAACGGAGCGAACGACAACAGCAACAACAATACGAGGGGTGATCAAAACGAGTGTGGACAAAGTGAGTTTTTGGAGACAGGATCTATAAGGTGAGGAATAGCTGGAGGGGCCAGGTCTACCATGAACGAGAGAAGCATTCCATCATAAAACGAGTGGCGGTGCTTCATTTCTATGGGATGAAGGCGCTCAAAGATATTTTCTTTTTTGGGGGATAATAGTATCAAAGTTGAGGAAATGCCGGCGATGGCTTACGAAATTGGCTTGCGAGAATGGCTGCAGGGATCAAGTGAGGAAACAAACAGGGGTTCAAAGAGTGTATCAAGGGCGGGTGAAGGGGTATAAGTGGGCGACGCGAGGATGGTCAACAGTTCCGACCTTTTTGTGATTGTTTTTTGGGGTTTTTCTAAATGGTGGTGTGTGTCGGTGGTAATAGGGTAAGAGCGTCTGACGGGCCAGGCATCGCGGATGGCGGGCCGACTGAGCAGACGTCTTCTTGCATACGTACGAAAAACTCTACGAATCATCCTTTTGAAGCACCTTGATTTGGATTTTCCTGTCACCAAAAGAATATGGGGCAAAATGATCAGCCTGTCAGCGCCGCCAATAATGCCCCCCTTCGCCCACTCTTTCTCCCTTCCTGAACAAAAAAAAATGAGGAGTCTGGAATACAGATGTGGATGAGATTGGGGACGCACAGTTGGTTTAAGCGGAGCAAATTAAACTCGATCGTGATTTCTTGCAAGGTCAAAGTCGAAGAACACGTGTAAGCAGACGAAGTGTTGTTGGTGTTTTTGTTATCAGGACGAATGGAATCGGATGGATCCTGCTGCTGCTGGGGCTGGTAGTTGAACAACTTGTCAAGCGTGAACGATTTGCGTTTCTCATGAAAGTTCTGATTGATCTGTCCCAAGAAACTAGTGAGCGGAGCTTTGTCGGACCCATCCTTGCGACCATCAACCGGGGCGAGAACAAGGGGGTTATTGAACAGATCCAAGCTCTTGCCCCTGCGTTTCTCGTGCCGCGCTCCACCCCTACACGCCGTCTGGTTGTTGTTGTCGAGATGGGTCGAGGTGGTCTTCGTTTTGGCGGCGAAGGCGCCTTTGGAGAGCGAGCTGAACTTGCCTTGGACTCCCCCTCGTTTGGGATCGCGAGACGTGAGCCCAGGATAGGTGGAGATCTGGACGATTCTGAAGTCTCTCAAGCGCGGCAAATTATGGGCGCTGGCTCCATTGCGATAGTCCTGCATCATCACATCGGCTTGTCGCTTCTCATCGCCAAATACTAGCGCGTTGAAGTCGTGGATCGGTTGGGACTTGAACAACTTGATAGGTGGGTGGGTTTTGTGGAACGGGTAGCCGATCTTGATCGTCTTTTTGCTCGTTGTTTCGGACGAGCGGGTTTCACTCGACTTGCTATTCTTGCAAATCACTACAAATTGCACACAAAGTTTAAACATGTTAATGTGTGGCTTTGAGTGCTGACAGAGCAAGAATCGGTGCAAGGAAAGAAAGCTGCTCAACGGTCAAATTCATATTTGTCCATGTTTTCGGTCCACGACGCGACCTGGGTATTGTGGAAAGCAAAGTTGTCAATAAACCTCTATCCAACTGATTGGATGTAGATGAAGACACATGACATACCAGGATTTCCCCAGCCTGGAAATCGTCCTCTGCAAACAGCCAAACCAGAACGACCGGTCAAAAATTGTCTATGCAAAGATGGTTCTAGAAGAAAGGCAGGGGGAAGAAACTCAACTGGTGTACTTGCACGCCTGGATGACGGATGTCCAGATCCGCTGGCCTAAGAGTGACACCAGATCTCGCTGGGCCTTATCAGAATACAACGTGCGTCGAGGATAATCGAACCGAAACAAACGGAGGGGCGCGTAGTCGTGCTTTTTACTATCACCTGTGTCCATTGTTTTAGCGAGAAATCGCGACATCAGTTCATCCGGATTTACATAATGCCAGCAGAGATCATCCTAACCTTGATCGGCGCGCGTCTTGGGCTTCAGTTTATGGAAGGGCAGGCGCGGGACTTTGGCGCTCGGTTGCGGCTCGAGCTCGCAGATTCGTTGCCGCATATATTCGATGAGTTCTGTCGAATGCATTCCGCTTGGAATAGGCTTCTTGAAGTCCAATTTATCTGATTTTTTTTTTTGGGGGGGGGGAGGGGAATGGATGCACGAGTCAACATGAGAAAAGAAGACTTGTTTAGAGACACAAACTGACCAAATTGGCAAGTCTGTTGATGTTGATTTTTCGGCGCGTCTGTACGCGTCTCCGGTTTTGCGGGGTCGTTGGAGGTTGGGGTTTTGAGTTTGATTCCGACGACAACAAATTCTTGGTTGGACCGGAGTCCGGGAGGGGTAGGTCTAGCCCAGGACCTGACGGAGGGGAAGACATGGCGCAAGGTAGCCCAGACCTGGTGGCGGTCGAGCGGGGGGAGACTGAGCTGGTCGGAGATGGCCTTGAAGCCGACGAGGATGTCGAGTTCGGGGATGAGTGATTGGTGGGGGGAGGCGGTATACTGGGAGCTGATGAGATCGGGCTCGAATTTGCTGGTCAGCCAGTGCTCGATGAGCCGATCGAACGCGTCGCGTGGATCGGCGCTCTCGGCGAGGGCGTCGACGGGGGCTGCGTGCTGATCCCAGGTGGGGCTGCTCGGCGGGAACTGGATCGAGTTGGCGGGCGGAGAATGGCAGGGGGTGCTGGGCTGAGTGAGCAGGTATTTCTTGATCTGGGCTGCGGTGATGGTGTGGTAATGCGGGTGAGGGCTCTCGGGGTGGTGGGCTTGGAGGGGGCGGCCGAGCAGGTTGGAGAGGGATGCCGAGGAGTGGCGGAGGACGGGGACGTTGGGCGGATTGAAGGAGCGGAGATGGTGGGTGAAGGAGGAGGCAGAACTGCAGCTGGTGGGCGTGGATGCGGAGGACGTGGAGCTGAGGGAGGGTGCCGAGGGGAAGGTGACCGAGTTGGCCGTGAGGGGCAGATCGGCGGCGAGTGCCGCTGGGGCGTGGCCGGTCTGGATGGACAGGGACAGGCTGGCGGGTGGGCGCCGGCCCATGGAGGTGCTCTTATCGATGGCCATCTTCAGTCAGCCGAAGAGGATAACTATCTATCCGAGAACAATGAAGCGAAGAAACGAAATACTGAAATAATGGGTTGGCGCAACCTCACTCCGGCGGGAAAGACCTTCATCGAAAAAAATTAGAACTTATTTCAAATTTCGACCTCAACAAGACTGAAGTCTGAGGCAGCCCAAGGAGACTTACAGTGACGCTTAAAATGTTGGCCCATCTCTCTAAGACCGCACCCACTTCACATACGCACGCGATTTTAACTTCGGGCGAATTGCGTATCTCTCCGGCGCAGGATAATACTTAAATATTTACTGGAGGGGAATGTCGAACAACCTGACCCACCACCCGACTGGCTCTGACTTCTCGATCCTCTGCGGCATCCGAGATCGCGATGGGCCGCATGTCCACTCCACTCCAAGCACGAGGCTGGTCGCGTCAAGAAGACTAGCCGCCGCGGTGAGGCCCGGGACTGCTTGACGCCTGGCGCCCCCAGCGATTGGCCATCATGAGCCCCAATCATCGTCGCAACCTTGCCGGGAAGACCTTGGTGTGGCCCACGAAATGATCATCAAGCATTTGGACATCACCCAGACAATGCCCCGGACAAGGCTTCCCTGCTTGGCCAGACATCTCGTGTATGTATGGGGGAAAATCACGATGTATCAAATGGGTACAGATTGCACTTGGAGCATGGTGTCCAGGGAGTTGTAAAGCTATCAAACCAAGGTTGCATGGGCTTTCTTGGACAAGTGATAGCACAATTGGCTAGGTTGAGAGTACCTTGGTTGACTGAGCCAAGTGCATCCCAATAACTGCCTTGTATGTATTTACATTCAAGTCCATCCCAATTTACGTAGCTGGACACCCTCAACCCAGCCAACATTGCAGCCATTTCTCACAGCCTTTACGAAGATCTGGTTATGATAGGCCTGACAATCAGTGCACAGACTAGCGGGCAATCGTGAGTTCTTTGCCGTGAGCATGCAAACACTCGTCCACTGTTGCCACACACCGCCATGTATGGAAGAGGTTGCCATGAAATGCTGACACATGAAGACCGACAAAAACAACACCAAGCTGAAAAAATACACAGTACATGCTTGAGCAGACTAGCCAAAATTGAAGAATTGAAGAATTGAAGAAAGAAACACAAGAAAAAGAAAACGGGTCTGGTGATCTCTGATATCACAGAACTTCTTGGAGAGGAGCAGGAATAGGGCGTGGTTGATCAGAGAGAGAGAGAGAAGGTCATTTTAGGGGGCGGAAAGAGAAGCCTGGAAAGAAAGAGTGTGGAGGCGATCAGGAGGACGCAGAATTTCGAACAGGTATGGGCGGTCGAAGTGTGCTCCCTTGAAGATCATCGGACCTATCGAGAAGATACCAAAACCAGGAATCAGTCCCATAAGTCGAGTCGAGTTTCGAGACGCTTTTTCCGCCCCATCAATTCAATTCTTTTTGCACAAGAACGATGCTCACCTCCACGCAGATTCGCCATAGGTAAAGAACAGCAAAGCATGCAAGGTGACGACGTAGACGAGGAACAGATTGCGCGCTAGCCGGCTCCCCAGCACATAGTTGGCGGTGTGCAAAACGAGCTTATCCAGGGGGTTCAACGCCTGGAGTGCGCCCATACGTTCCTATCACACACTCGTCAGTTCAAATTTCATTGAAGAAGCAACAAGAAAGACGGTTGCTTTCGCAGCCACTTACTCGGCCTCTGAACCGTTCGAAGGGGTTCATATGCTCCTCATATATCCCGCGATACTTGCTCAGCTCCTCATCTTTCCTAGAAACGGTGCTCGGGATAGACGAGCTGAAGCGGTTGAATCTCGACGACTGGTCGTTCAGCGTGGTACCACCTGAATTGTCTCGGTACGATTGCAAGTATCGCACTTTCTCGTACAGCTTCAAGTTATCGTTTTGGAGGCTCTTCATCTCGTTCCTCGTCATCGAGATCGTCTCGAATTGCTTGCGGAGCTCTTCCTCAAGCTCCGAGTTCCTTTGGCGGAAACGGTCCCGTTGACTGGTTATGATTGGTAAGATGGATGTGTCGCTTGTTATTCGATGGGGCTCATGTCTCGTATTGGGCAGTGATTTTCCCAGCCCTCTAGCAGAACTTTCAAGTCCGGACTCGTCCTTTAGACTTCCTCTGCCCAGCTCGTTGGAGGAGAACCGATCGGAATCGGGGTTCTTCCCAACAAGTGTTTCTAGATTGTTTGCGGCGGGTGTCTGAGTCGAGCTTGCTTGCATCCTCGACAGATCATTTTCTAAATTTTCGTTCAAGGCCTTCAGCTTTTCTAATTCACTCTGGACTTTTTCGTGTTCGATGGTATTCATTCGTGATGAGACCAATAAATCATCATGCATCACTCTCAACGTGGTTAGATCATCTTGCAGCTTTCGGTTCTTGCTCATCAGCAGTGTTTCCAACGATTTGGTTTTCTGTTTGTTCGCCTTCTCAGCATTTGGATTCGGCATCTTGATGGCTATATTCAGAGATGATGAATCCGGACTGCAATCGTCGTATCCAGCGTTGTCTTCATCTTCCGGATTCAGCGATGCAAATTCCACATACTTGGTGTGATGTAAGAGCAAAAATGAAAATCAACTTCATAATCTGATGAAGATTATACAACAACCCGAGAAATTGCTACGTACCTTGATAATTTCCAACTCCCGCTTGATCTCGTCGTAATCTGAATATTGAGCTAACTTGTCTTTCAATGCAGAAATTTCCTGCTCTAATTTTTTGATTTGACGAGTGTACTCAGTCTCAGTCTTCGAACGCTGTTCCTGTAATTCATCAATTGTATTTTTTTGAGTCTCGAGTGTTGACAATAATCTGGTAGTTTCGCTTTGAAGCTCTGTAATCTGAGACTCGAGAGTTTGAATCCTGAGCGACGTTTGGAATGAATAGGTGTGGCCTGTCAGTCATCGTCGCGATATGCATGGTTTTTGTGTTAGAACCGTCACAGGGCAAAATGATTTACCGCTCTTGAGCCTCGCTACCACTCCTCACAGCCTCTATTTCAGCCCTTAGTTTTTCGTTTCGTCTCTCCACCTCTTCGATCCGTCTCTGAGACCTTTCCAAGTCAACTTCCACCAGTTCAATCTCCGCTCGACGAGAGACAGTCTCAAAGTCTCTTCTTGACGAATCGTCCAAGATCTTGGCCTGATTCGACTCGTTGCTTGTCCTGAGATCGGCAAGCTGTTTCTTCGTCAGCTCGAGTTGCTTTGTCAGATCCTTTTCACGCTGTTGAAAGTTCATAATCCGTTCTCCGTAAACGGCATCCAACTCGGCCTCCTTGTTCGAGACTTGAAGTTTGACTATATCTTCTAGCTTGCTCTCCAGCTTTTCCAACTTCTCCGCCTGCTTTTGAGATTCTTTTTCGACTTTCTCGGCCTCTTTCAGCTGCGATTTCAATGATTTTATTTGATCGTTTGCGCGTGACAGTTCAGATTCTAAGAGTTTTGCTTCGGAGGCACGAACGGTTTGATCGACGGCTGCCTCTAAGAGTGGATATGGATCGGGAGCCTCTGCTAAGAGTTTGTAGATATTCAGAAACGCTGATTCTGATGTCTTTGATCGTTTAGTTAATGCGTCAATTTCTGCTTGATAGGCTGACTCAAATGTTCAAGTTACCTACGGATTGTCAGTAAAAAATACGGATGGTGAGGCAGAAGCGAATTGAAGGTTTCTTCTACCTTTTAGTAAACCCTTGAAGCCCCCAACTTTTTCTTGATCGGGCATTTTCTTAAAATCTATTGCAAAAATTGGGATAAATAAGATCAGCTTCGGATCTTAGAGCCTTTCGTCTGATGGCGAGCCAGTTACCTCTGGTTTGTTCGGCCAATTTTTTTCTGCCCATCAGACTGTCTTTCTGATTTTCCACGATTTCCAACCCTGATGTGTCCAAGCTCTTCTGCAAGGTGGAGAGGTTGATATCTGTTCGGATTGTAATGAAGGTGGATTCAAACTTGCACAAGGTCAGTGGAGATATTCTTGGCCGTGTGGAATGATGCAATGGCTGACGGACCTCTCCATGTCGCAAGAGCTTGGGAGAAGTCGGATCCGTCCGACAAGACAGTGGCCATTGTGATCTTGAGCTTTCGACTGATATTTCGCGCGAGGTGGTTCTGCAGTGGCACCACTTGCCGGCCTGCGGAAGCCGGAGGTTGAAATGACTTCAGTCGCTTACGTAATTCAACCGCGATCTCAACTCAAGCGGATCCGCAACACATTTCTTGTTGAATTTGCCCTCATCAATATTCCTCAGCTGATGTTTATTTCTGGTCAAGAGGGTTGATCTTGTTATGTATAGACAAACTCAAGTGATACAAGATAGCTCTAAGGACAACACATATTTATGTGAGGAGCCAATATGATGACAGGCTAAAATGCCAGACATGGTGATACAACAGGGGGCTTGAAAGCAAAAAAAGGTATAAACATGAAGAGTTAGTCTTCCAGTTGGTTCACTCCCACCCAATGAGCTCTACAAGAAAGAACAAGTTGAGGATATGGAAAAAGAGGTGGAAGAGCAAAAGATAATAAGATTTCAGGAGAAACAGGAGACAGGCTGGTTGCCACAAGTGGCTGTGTGGCAAAGAGGAGAAAAAGAGGGCTACATTTTATTTTATATCAACAGGAAGCTATCTGTCTCCGCGCTGGGGAATCATAGACAGGCTTGGGTTAATTTCCAATCTGGAGAGAATAGGACTGGGTCGGTTGAAATGCTGCCACTACTAGTTTCTGAACATTGGCAAGGGATGATTGCCAGTGCCACACATGTGATCCTGGAAAACCTAATGAGTTTGACATTCTTGGTAAATTGGGTCATAGAAAACATGACAGATCTGAGTTGTGGATGTGGCAAAACAGAACGCCAAGAGTGGAATTTTGAGACTCCAAAGTGTATCTTGGAAACTTCACCTCAGTTCCAAATACCCACATACCATGACAATAGGATAGTGTTCTTTTACTCTTCCAAAGCACCTCTTCAAGTGAAAGTTAGAGAAGATCATCAAATGCACCCATGAGCTATGCAGACCAGGTCCAAGAGTGGCAATAGATTGGAGCACCTCAGTCTAATGGATGGTGCCAACTTGATCAGAGCCTCTTTCCTAAGGATGGCTATTGGGCGGGCTCGGGCTGTCCACAGGCCGGCCCGCTCCAGCCCGTGAAGTTAGCGGACAGGCCGGGCCAGGCCAATTCAGCTAAATATGCAGCCCGGCCCAAACCCGTTTACTAAACGGGCGGGCCGCGGGCGCCCGCGGGCTGCCCATGGGCGGCCTGCGGGCCGCCCACTTGGCAACCTACTATTTTGCCAGTCATACAACAAAAGAAATATATTTATAGGGGAAATTAAGATGAAGACCTAGTCTTGGCCCTGGCTCCTTTGATCCAGTCTTGAGTGCACAGCAATGCGTCAACTGTTTTGTCATTAAGGCGCATTCGATATCCCTTTGGCGGTTTCTTGTGATTCGCTCAAACTGTCGGCGGGGGCTGGTGTCTGTGGGGCTGAAGCGCACCCCCGAATAAAACTTCTTTAATTGCTAAAAAAAGGGCCTGAGAACCCACACATGCTGATCTTGCAAAGATTGTCCCACCCAGCCCCTTCCCGGTGCAAGAATGCCTCCTCGGCCTTCAGTTACCCCTCCCGATGTCTGCCAATGTAATAGGTCATCAAAGGGAGAAGACAGTGGCCATCGAGAGGACTCTCCTCCTCTAGATGTGCAGTCGGACCGGCCATCAAAGGGAGTGTTTACTCCATTCGATGGCCAGTCTCATTGTCAAGCATGTACAAGTGCCGAGGATTCTGCCCGGTGGGAATGAATCATTCTTGGCAAGCATATGTGCAGGTGATTGCCGGGGAGCAACCTCGGCAAGGATGTAGACTAGCTGGTGCATTGTAAGGAGCAATATTCCCCCCGGGCCCGGTGAGCCAAGTGAATTACAACGAGCGATATTCTCCCCGGGCCCGGCGAGCGAAGACACCTTCCGCCGTCCGGCCAGCCAATACACATAGCTGCTGTCCGCCTGGAGCAGCCTTCCTTGAGCAGGTACGGACTGCTCCATGGTGGAATCCTTCCCGATGTGCAGGTGCTCACCGAAGAAGTTACCTTTTTTTACGCGGTTGTTGTTCTGGTGGAGACTGTTGCTGATTTGTCCTCGCAACTGGCTCTCTTTTCGGAAATAGAGAAGTTTTATTCAATTCCTCGGCTGAAGCCTCAGTTCTAGGTGGCTGCCGATGAGTCTCCTGCTGCGTAGTCGAAGGAGTTTTGGGTTCTGATCTCTCGACGACGCGGATATTGTCAGTATCACCTTCTTCCTCGGACGAATCAGGGTGGGCCCGTGTCGTCTGCTTCGCCATCGGGAGTTAGTGAGAGGGGGACTGGTTGATGGCTGGTTGGTAGTACTAGTCACTGCAGCCAGTTCCGATACCGAGAACACGGAGGACCCGGAGCCGGTCTGAACTGCATCCCCTGTTCCCCCGACCGGGGGCAGCCCACGGGCGCCCGCGGGCCGCCCGTTTACTAAACGGGTCAGACGGGCCGGGCCGATTTTAAATAATTCTCTGAATTGTGTGTCCGAGCCCGGCCCAGGCCTGCGCGGGTTTGGGCGGCCCGTTGGACGGCCCGCCCAATAGCCATCCTTACTCTTTCCCGTTCTTTGCCCATTTCCTCCCTGCAAACTGACTCTCACTCAGATTCTCCAGCCACTGAGAACTCCAGTCTCACTCTGTCTCCTCAGTTCTACCCAGACAGAGTCCTGTTCTTCTCATTCTTATGTAAAACTTGATTCTCTTTCACTGATCTGCACTATAAACAAACAATATGACTTGGCCTCCTTGTCATCAGTTCTTAATGGCCTCTTTCCCCTTCCTCTTGTGTCAAACCTTTTTTGGATGAGCACCTCTTCTCTTATTTTGTTTGTCCCCAGGCTACCCCCACATTCATTTTTTGTTTCATTGAGTGTCTGAATGATTGATGGTGTGTGGTTTAGCAGCAGGGATGCATGTTTTGTTGCGCTCCTCCGGCTGGGGTGTATGCCTGATCGGGATGGTGTCTGGGCGAGGATGGCTGGTGGATTGCCAGGGGGATGGGGATGGGGGTGGCCTGGCCTGGGTTGCTGTGCGACGGTGGTTGGCCTGGCACTGGCGGGGTTCGGCTGGTGGCGACGGTCGCAGCCTGGGCCTATATAAATAATAAGACTCCCTCCAGTCCACCCCCACTGCGAACCACCACGAATACGATGCCCTACTCGACCAGCTCGACCATCCCCTTCGACCACCAGCCCCGGCCATCCTCAGACTCCAGCGCATCCTCCTACCAGCCCACGAACCCATCCTCCCCGGGGAAGAAGAAGCAGTCGATCCTCAGGAAACTGTCCACCTCCTCGCGCCGCTCGCTCTCCTGGCTGCCCGGCATCCACGACCTGCCCCCGCTGCCGACGATCGACCACCTTCCCCAGCCGCAGATCCAGGAGGAACAGCCCCCGCCCAGCACGCACAGCCCGCCCGGCTCGGCGCCCGCCAAGAAGAATGTGATCGGGAAGGGCATGCGCTCCGTCGCCAGGACCGTCAAGAAGTCCCTCCACTCCTTCGACCGTCCCCGCTCCGCCACCGCCGAGCCCCCCACCAAGCCTCCAGCTGCCGGCTCCCAGCCAGCCCCCGCACCCCCAAACCCCGCCGGCCAGAACATTCGCACCAGGGCCGTCTCCACCCCGCACGCCGGATTGTCCAACAGCAACACGAACAGCAGGGCCAGCGAGCTGTCTCGCTCCTTGAACCGTCCCCAGCCGCACGTCCCGGACAGCCGCGACCCGATCGAACATGCGCCCCCGCGCTCGCCGAACCGGCTCAAGAAGAAGAAGACCAGCCGGTCCCAGAGCGCCCTGGAGCCTCTGGGCCCGCGCCCGGCCCCAGACGCCGCCGCCGGCCGTCCGGGGGAGCCTGCGGTGAGCTGGCACGCCCAGACGCCGATCGGCTCGCTGCCCATGGCCGCCTCTCTGCTCGCCGCCCCGCCCCCGCCGCCCGTCGACCACTCCTCCTTCCTCGCCATCCTCCCGCCAGGCCACACCCCCAACCTGCCCGTGCCTGCATTGACCCTCGTCCCGCCCCCGGCCTCCCAGCTCGTCGAGGCCCCTGCGCTCACCGCCCTCAGCACCCATGTCGAGCCCGCCCTGTCCCGCAGAGTCTCGCTCTCCTCGTCCTCCGCCGCCGCCGCCGCTGCTGCCGCCGGCACCCCGCCCGACGCTTCCTCCGCCGGCCAGATCGAAGACCACGATCCCCTCCCCGGATTCACTTTCATCCGCTCCCCCGCAAAGTCCTCCCAAGCAGACCCCTCCCCCCGTCTCAGCGCTAGCTGGACCGAGATCGTCGAAGGCTCACCCGCCCCTCCCTCGCCCATCGAGACCAGCCAAGTCAGGACCGCCAGGCCGCCCCTCGTCGCTAATGCCACCGGAATCAGCCTCGCCCAGTCTTGTGTCGCCGAACACGGCTCAGTCGGCGACCTCAACGTATGTAATGCCTTCCCTTCTCTCTCTCTGCAGATGCTTCCTTGCCGTGTACTCATGTAACCCTTGCCCCCCCTTTTTTTTTGTGTAGGACGACGAGGAGGAGCCGGTCCCTCAGACCCCCCGCAAACGCAAAGTGACCAGCCTCGTACGCCCTTCCCCTATTTTCCCCTCCCATTCGTGGCTCTCTGTTGACTGAGATCTGTATCTACACAGACCGCTGAGCCTTCCCCGCCCTCTCCTAACAAAGAGGCCGAGAAAGAGGGCGAGAGAGGTGCGGACGCGGCGGGCGACGAGCGGCAACACAAAGTGCCGCGGGCCGCGCTCGACGTGCCCTTCTCATCCTCCACCACCTCCCAGGCCGTCGGGCCCAAATCGCTCTCCTCTACCGCCCATCCGCTCTCCTTCTTGGCCCTGGGAGGCCTCGTCCCCCCGGCATCTCTGAAGGCGCGCCGCTCGGGCTCCCGCAAAGACCGGCGCAAGTCCCCCGCCTCCTCGCTCCAGCGCGCCCAGAGCCAGAAGGTCAAGGACGGCGGAGGGCAGAGGAACAGGGCCAACAGCGCCGCCGAGGTCTGGAACTTCTCCGTCGTCTCCACCGTCGTCGGCGTCGTCCTCATCGCCGTCGTCCTCATCGGGTCCGTCCCCCCCTCCTTTCCCTGAGGACTCCCGCTCATCCCCTTTTGTTGTTCCACAGCTCGACAAATCTGTCCGGCATCAACTACAACGGCAAGTCGTGGCTCGGCAACTGGATCAAGAAGGTCGTCTGACTCCCCCCTCTCACCCTCCACAAAACAAAATCCATCCAAAACCAAAACAGACCCTTGTCGGCCGGGGTCGGTGTGTGTATATAGTTGTTTTCGGCCTCTGTTTGTGTGTATACTGGTATCCTTCTCTATGCTTTCTTCGCGGATATATCTTTATCTCTTTCTTTTTGATGCCCCATCTCCCGTCTCCTTTTTCTCTCCAGGGATTGCAGAGACACACACCCATAGACTATGTAGGCCCGTTTCAGCGTCGGTTTTTAGATACACGGACTTGTACACTTTTTCTACTGCATTGCATTTTGTTTTCTGTTTTTTTGAATCCTGGTGGCGGCCCGCTGCTCAGCTATTGTGCCCAAAGGGCCGCCTTTCCTTGTCGTTGTCCTTCTCCTTTTTCCCGCTGGATTGTTTTCTCCTTCTTCTTTTCCCTCAAGCGCGTTGATATGTTACACATCCTTAATAAATTCACTCCCACAAAAATAATACCCTGGTCAAGAGTGGGTCGGATGCCGTGGGCGTCCGGCCCCGGTGCGCCCAACAGCCTTTGGGGGGAGGCAATGAGTGCTCATTTTGCAAGCCTTTCAATGCCCAATGATTAATCAGTTATGGCTAATTTCTGTTGATCAATTTCTTGTGCAAGGGGTCTCACACAACGTAAATGTGACTATCTGGGGCTTCAACAGCTTTCTGACCAGTTTGTACTTGTCATGGAGCTTGTGAAAGGCCCTCCAGTGACCTGTCGCCCCAATGTACACATGTACATGAAGGTGACATTGGCAAAGTGGAACACAGCTCACATGCATGTGCATGGCAACATTGGAAAACAAACAAACACAAAAACAACTCACAAGCTTATATTTGTTAAGAAGTCAGGATGTCTAGCTGAAATCTGGTACCAAGCTTGACTTGACTCATATTTTCCAGTGGTGCGCTACATTATTTCACCACTGCTTATATCATTACAAGGGGAAGCCCCCAAATTTGGGGTTCCAGGGGGTGTTAAAGTCATAGGGGTTTGTAAATCACAGCAAGGGCATAGCCCCCAAATTTGGGGTTACAGGGGGTGTGAAAGGCCCAAAAAGGGAATGGGACAGAGCAAAGGAAATGACATGAAATTTTCAAACCTTTGATGATGCAATTTCAGGGTGACTATGCATTCAGTCAAAGGAGAAACCAAATTTCAACTGAAAAATAGGTTGAAAAACAACATTTCAAGTGAAAACTGGGTGAAATAAGGGCATTTTATTTTGGGAAAAGACACAAAATTGGTTACTGAAAAAGTAAATATTTGGAAAAATGGTGATGAGAGATACTCAAAAACTTTGAAAATGTGAGAGAAATTCCTTTTAAACAATTTTTGAAGTTTATTATGAAGGCTGGCCACTTTCAGGCTGTGGAATCACTACCTTAGTAGTTTGGCTTGACTTGTTTCTTGACAATGCAAAACACAGGTTTGTGAAGTACAATACCAAAATTACCAATTTTTTGACCTCAGGATTTATTGATTGTGAGGGAGGAGGCCAGATTGACATTAAATTTCTTGTGTATGAGCTTGAAAGGCAGTCCAGGCAGCTCCAGACTTATCTGGGTCAGATTGAAAGGAATGTGACTCTGGGGGATGGGCACGGAACCATTAACTCACCTGATACAACTCTTGTGTAAATCACATTTGGGCCCAACCTTTCAAAGTCCCATTGTCCAATCAAGGTTCCCGAGCATTATTATTAAGCAATTTTGTCACCTGTTGGGAGTTTGTAAACTCTTTGATCCAAATTTGTAGCATTATCAGTAAGCCTTATTGAGTGATTTGGATTTATTTCAGATGGAACAAATTCAAACTGTTGCATGAGAGGATATTAATGGTGAAGGATTGTTTAGATTCTTTGCATAAGTCCTGGAAGTAGATCTTGACCATGAACTCTGTGGTTTTCAAACTCATTTTCTGTGTCATATATGTCCAGCTGTAAGAATTTGGGGAATTCCTGTGAAAGTGGAAGCAAACTTCCAATGTTATGGTGAATTGTACCCTTCACCTTGAATGTATGGATACCTTCACCTTGATTGTTGAGTGCATCTCTGGTTGAGGCATTGACTCCAAGAGATGTAAATGTGAAGTTGCTATTTATCAAGTGGATGGATAGAATGAGTTGATTTCCCTCAGGTATATTGGGTTGATATGTAATTTTGAAGATCTGAAGCAATTCAGGGGGTGGGGGTGGTTTTTATAAAGTGATCCTACCTTGGCGCAGCAAAGTTAGGTTTTTTATCCTGTGAAGATTATGGCTTGACACTTCACACAACATCTCACTGCCCTCAAAGTTTCTGGCATGAACCCAGGAGGCTCAGTCCAACCCCATACATTTGGTCTGTTTACATGATTCTTGGAATATTTCCGAAGGAATGGTTACCTGTGAAATCATGTTCAACCAAATTTCCAGCAGGAGGATCATTTAAAAATCCTGCTCTTGAGATAAACTTGAATCAATTTGTTCCTGAATAAGGCCCAAATCAATTTCAGGTGGGTCATTCCAGTTTGCAAGTATTTGCACAGGGGATTGATTTGAAGAATATTCATAAGTTTGAAATGGACTCTGCATATTTCTTGGTGAAGCACTCTGGGAGTTGAGCAACTTAAAAATAGACAACCTGGAGGTGTGGTTGCCATGATTGTTATTTCCATGCTGGGATGGAGATTCGTGTGAGCTGTGTTCAGATTGGTTTTGTGGTTGAGGATTGAAATTGTAAGAATATTCATGATTCAGATGATACTGTGTTTAGATTGGTTTTGTGTTTGACAATGGAAATTTTCAGGAGATTCATGATTTTGATGATACTGTGAATGCGGGGGTCTGTTGTCAATGTTGGTGGAAATTTGGGGATGAAGACCACTCATGATTTGGATTATTTGATTGTTGAGTATGAGGAAAATCTTGAGGCTGATAAATAGAATGTTAGTGCTCCTGCCACAGAGAAAAAGAACATGGGAATGTGAATATTGCTGGTAATGATGGGAGGGCAAGAATTGATGATAATGGGATTGTTGAGAATGAAGAGAGTGTGAAAGTTGATGATGATGGGATTGTCAAGCATATATGATGAGGGGAATTATGTAGGTGTTATGATTGCTGAATTCATGCAGATCAATTATCAGTTTAACATTGCTTGAATGGAAATGGTGTCTGTAAGAGTCCGTTTGAGCAATCTGCTTGAACAGGCTTGATTATTGATGTGTGATAAGAGTCCATTCAAGAAATATGGTTGAGCGGAATCGGTTAAATTTGATCACCATGTCCACTTGATGAGTCTGCTTGAACAGACTTGACAACATGACTCTGGATTCTGCTTCAATGGAGTCGCTGGTCTGTTCAAGCAGAAGAGCAAACTCTCTTACCCAATCCTTTCAGAGAGTCACACCAGGAGTCCGTTCAAGCAGAGTCAATTCAGAGGGAACAGAATCTGCATTGAACAGACGCGGTTAATACAAAAAAGTATCGACACCGGCGTTACTTGCATGACAGGTATTTGTCCTGGTTTGTTTGGCCCCCAGAGGCCATTTCTTTAGTTATATGTAGATTGTCCGCTTGTTACATTATTGGAGCACACGGCGCACCAGAACAACAAGCCAATTTCAGCACCAAAAAGGCTCTTGAGGGCTTTTTATCACATCATCCAAGCAATAATGCAGTGTAATGGCATCAGAAAAAGACCCTAACAACATGCCAATTAAACAGCCTGTTAATCATAACGTAATGGGGCACAGTGGGGTAGTTATGTTACACAAATAACATGGACAACACAACACAACATAAAAAGCCACTGTTGATTCTAACAAGGGTGTACATGTTGTTGATCTGAAGGAGGCCTAACCTGCAATTTGTAACAAACTTTTATGCAGGCACATGAGGGTGACATTAGTAAAGTGAAAACATTTAACACCTTTAGGCTTTATGAGCATCTTCTTATTATGCTTCACTATCTTGATTCCTGATACAATGACTTGAGGTATTGACCATGAGCTTCCACAAGTACAACTTCAGAATTCATGTGCAGTATGCATGTGTCATTGAATTAAATGCAACAACTACAATATAAAATATTTTAAAAAGGATTCTGTGACCATGTATGTGTGGGAGACATTCTTCAAGGGGAAATACACAGACCACTCAGGTGAAACAGCTTCAATTCTTCTGTCTGCGCATTGTAAGTAGTAGGTGCAAATACCTGCATGGGTACAGCTGGTACCCGCTGCGTGCAAGTGCAGGTGCAGGTGCATAGAGAATGTTTAAATGTACCCGGGTGCTGGTTGCACCACCGGCACCCGCACATCATTTCCCAAAATCAGACACCCAGCACTTCCAGGCGGGTACCAACGGTCTTTTTGGGTTTTTTCTTCTTCTTTTTTTTCATTGAAACTCACTTGCAAGTCCCAAGGGGGGTAAAGAATAAATTGCTACCTTGCTGATGGCCAGCACAAACCGGTCATTGAGAGGGCCATCAAGAGAGAGTGTCCTCTTGATGGCCAGCTAGAGAGGAGTATACATGTACTCCTCTTGATGACCAGTCCCAACCTGCCGTTGAAGAATCCTCACCCTCTGACTTGAAAAACTCCAAAGAACTAAGATAATTTCATTTGTTAGAATTTCTACTTGTAATTACAAATCTCAATGTCTTAATAGAATAAAGAAAAAATAAATCTTCTTTTAAGCCAAGAATGAAGTACCTAAGAGCAGGAGTACAGCCTCTCTCTACTGAGAGTGAAGAGAAGTGATTAAGAAAGAAAGAAATTGAGTTCTGCGATTGACTTGGTCTTGATTAAGAGAACATTGTTATTCAATAAGTTTAGGTTCCCTCTGATCTCTTTTCTCAGAGGACATCGGCTTCTTACTTAGTGTTGTCCTTTGACCTAAGGATTCTCTCACAACGATTTGGCAAAACAACTAAGTAGTTGTGCTACGTTGTCTGTTTACAGAACATTGCAGCTTCAGTAATTTTCTTTTGTATTTGCTTTGCATAAATTTGAACTCAAATCTCTTACCAATAGTTTCTCCAAATCTTTGAGTGGTATTGGGTGGATTGGTCTGATTGCTCTTGACGGTTTTGTCTAAAAGAAGCGGATAGCACGCTAGTGACTATCTAATCATCTTATGAGGTCTCTACAGTTGCTTACCTTTGGCGCTGACTGAGATTCTCTCAATAAGAGATTGTGGGCCAGGATTTTTCTTGAGCCTAAGCTTGCTGCTCACGTTTGTCAGAACTGTAATATCATAAGCTGATTTTAGTTTCACGACTCCCGGGCGCTGGTTTGGACTGCGGAAATGGTTTGCAATTGCTCACCATAATCTGCAGCTGAGGTTCTCAGGACCTTTCTCAATTTATGAGACCGGCACCGCTCCTCTGAGCTGGAATTCTCACATGACTAGCCTCCAACTCCAGTCTCTACCTGGCGCTTCCTCCCCAATGTCATCCGCTTTAATGCTGTCTGCTTCTGAATCCACACTATTCAGTCCGCCCAAAAGTCCCGCCAAAGTCCTACTCTGACCAATCCACTAGTCCGTGCATCCAAAATTTGGCTCAAACCCCGGTTCCCTTGCACCCATGTCAAGTCCCTGGTCCTGCAGCTTTCCCTGTTTCCAAATTTCCACATGCCTTTTGTAAGTGGTACATTCAAGGTTTCCCTCAGTCTACATATGGGACGCATAAGCACACCTGCTTATTGCCTGTTTGGATATTTAGACTGAGCATTTGCTCAGCTGCCCCACTGCATTTTTGCCTCTGCTGCAGTGAGAATACATTCTATGCCGCTTGCTGTAGTGTGCTGTGCCTGTTTCAATGCCAAAAAGCACATATGCAAAGGTATTGTGATAGTACAGTTACATGAATGTGGAACCCGTTATACAAGGAGGTGCCAGCCTTACAAAACAGTCACAACATTTACATACATACACCCTTTGGTCACCATGGCACATTGGATGGAAGAATACACAATGGAGACACAATGGCAGGGAAGGAGGATCAGAGAGAGGCTTGGACCCCCAAATCCTAGAAAGAAGGAATATTCTAGTTAGGTGCAGATTGCATGGAAGGTGGCTTGGTTACATAGCAACACATTCTGAAGGCTATGGAAGGTGGATTGGTTACATAGCAACGCATGACATCAGGCAGTGCAAAATATGCAGGCAGATACGGTGTAGAAGAGTGCCACCAACGTTGTAACCACTGCGCTGCGTTTAGCGTAGCAAAGCGGTTAGCGCAGCGGTTTTTGTGCCGCTGCGCTAACTGCTACGCGCAGCGGTCAGACCGCTGCGCTAACCGCTTTTTGTTTTCCCAGGAAAAAACAGTGATTTGTCGCACGCTAAAAAAAGCGCCCACGTAGCGCTGAACCGCTGCGCTTCAGAGGTAGTGCAGCGGTTATCAAAAACAGTTTTAAATCATGTTAAAAGCCATTCAAAACACAATAAAATTGTGCTATCCACTAAATTAGCGGATAGCGTAGCGGATTTGCGCTTCTGCTGCACTAACGCTGTCACCCCTCAGGATGAAGCAGTACCCCGCTAAATTTAGCGCTAGCGGAAGCGGTTTTTCAACCGCTTCCGCTAAATGCCCATGGGACGTAGCGGTGTAAGCGCTGTGCTGCGCTAAATGACCGCTTTTTCTAGCGCAGCGCAGCGGTTACAACATTGGTCCACTGCAGCATAATTCCCTCATTGTTTGTGTGGCTGTGTAGTACAGGTGTACATATGCTGTGAAACTCAGATCCCCTGCAGCCAACGGTGCAACAAATCCAATACATTTGTTGTATATGCATATACTTTGTATTGGATTTCTCTGCAAATACAAAATGGCTAATACTATACAATACAATACAGTCCAGATAAAATGTATTTACCAAGCCAATGTAAAAGATACTACATATGAGGGGGGCAATACAGCCTATTTTATTGGATGAGCAGTACAATACAAATACTGTCAGCCTTAGAGATACATCAAGTATCCAAAAAACTGCAATAACTTAGTAAATAATAATAATTAGGGAAGTATTATTGCAGAATCAGATTGCTCATCATAAATTAAGGGGGGTCACCCACTCAAAGTAACCCCTTATTCCTATTCCTTCGGGTACTAATTGTATAATTACGAATTGGCCCCAGAAAGCGCCCAAAAAAGGTATTACATACAAAAATTTAGTAAAACAAACAATGTACATAAAATTAAACTGTTGTACATTAATGAGTAATATTACTCGTGTAAAAATACCCCGTGAAAGTATTATGTAGACTTCTACTGAAGCTCTTTCACATGACAATTGGTTATAAACATGTCATGTGACAGAGTCAGGGAAATTAGTCTATTACAATACAATTAAATTACCCACAGCCAAGCCCTTTTCACGGCTACACCCCTGGATACTCCCATAGGGAGAAAAGGACTCAGTGTTTACGCCCACTGAAGTCCCCTCTATAAATAGAGGCCTATTTGGCCCTCAGGAAAAGATCCCCCAGACTATTCACCACCCATAAACTGTAAGTTTGCCGTGAATATTTTCCTCTGCTACTATTGTAGCCCCTTTTCCTTATAAACCATCCACAGCACGTAAATCCACTGGATTAAACCCTTTAAATTATCAAAAATCCCTTATTAGCATATTTAAAGCTTTATCCTTAGAAGTAGTTGCCGTCAGACCACCGTCTCTGTCAAGCAGCCAATCAGTTTAAGCGCTTACCACCTACTTTTCTCGCCAAATTTATTCCCTGTAATTAATAATTATATATTATTAATTACATAATAAATCCTCCTCTTTTAGAGAGTGTTTAAAACCCTTGTAGTGGCCATATTTACCACGTAACAAGTTTAGTAATTTACATTACTAGTGTTTACATCAGCACAGTTATAGTGCTAGGGCCCAAAACCCTTGATTTTGACAGGTTTTTGCCCTAAGCTTCATAAACAGAGCTGTCATTATTCCTATTCCTTCATGTACCCATTGTATAAATAAGAATTGGCCCCAGAAAGCGCCCAAAAATAGTATTACATACAAAAATTTAGTAAAACAAACAAAGTACATAAAAAATAAACTGTTGTACATTAATGAGCAATATTACTCGTGTAAAAATACCCTGTGAAAGTATTATGTAGACTTCTACTGAAGCTCTTTTACATGACAATTGGTTATAAACATGTCATGTGACAGAGTCAGGGAAATTAGTCTATTACAATACAAATAATTTACCCACAGCCAAGCCCTGTTCACGGCTACACCCCTGGATACTCCCATAGGGAGAAAAGGACTCAGTGTTTACGCCCACTGAAGTCCCCTCTATAAATAGGGGCCTATTTGGCCCTCAGGAAAAGATCCCCCAGACCATTCACCACCCAGAAACTGTAAGTTTGCCGTGAATATTCTCCTCTGCTACTACTGTAGCCCCTTTTCCCTTTAAACCATCCCCTGCACTCAAAATCCACTGGATTAAACCCTTTAAATTATCAAAAATCCCTTATTAGCATATTTAAAGCTTTATCCTTATAAGTAGTTGCCGTCAGACCACCGCCTCTGTCAAGCAGCCAATCAGTTCAAGCCCTTACCACCTACTTTTTACGCCAAATTTATTCCCTGTAATTAATAATTATATATTATTACACCAGGAAAATAAAATAGTCAGTTGATGACAAGTGACATTACACCAGCTCCAGCCAGCTACCCACCATCTATCCAATATCTATCCATTATCTACCCCAATCTCCCAACCATCTCCTCAACTTCCAAAATTTAGCAAGGAGGTCCTGTTCAGTTTTTGATGAGCCCAACTGATCCTCAGTTCTGTCCAGCTGATACTCAGCTTTGGTACTCAGCTCATACCCAGCGTTTCTGTCCAGCTCATACTCAGCTTTTTCACGCAGCTCACTCTCAGAATTGGAATAAAGCCTTTTGACCAGCCCTTTCCCAGGTGATGCTCAGCTTTGTACTAGTCCTGGCGCAGCTGATGCTCAGATTTGTGTTCCAAAGCTGAGCATCAGCTGGGCCAGGGGAAAAACTGAGCATCAGCTGAGCCAGGGTAAAAGCTGAGCATCAGCTGGGCCAGGGCCAAAGCTGAGCATCATCTGGTTTTTTCACATTGAGTGCTTTGATCCTGACACCTATCATGTGAGCCCCAGATGTGCTGGTGGAGAGGAGCAGCATTGGAGCAGTGCTGGAGCTGAAAACAAAGCTGTGTCATGTCACTTGCCATCAAGTGACTATTTTTTTTTCCTGGTGTTAATTACATAATGAATCCTCCTCTTTTAAAGAGTGTTTAGAAACATTGTAGTGGCCATATTTACCACGTAGCAAGTTTAGTAATTTACATTACCAGTGTTTACATCAGCACAGTTATAGTGCTAGGGCCCAAAAGCCTTATTTTTGACAGGTTTTTGCCCCAAGCTTCATAAACAGAGCTGTCAAATACAATGTATATGCAATACAATATGATCCAATACAGGGGAATACGTATTGGATTTGTTGCAGCATTTCTGCAGCTAAATTCCCTTGCACACATTTCCCTGGAGCTAAAATCCCATCTTCTCCCCCCCCCCCCCCCCCCCCACCAATAATTTCTCTTTTTTCCCCATCAACCTACAGAGGTCTGGTCACATATAGTAGTTTAGCAGTAGTAGTCTTGAGTAGTGTAGAGTCAGTCAGCCAGTAGAGTGTTAGTGCAGTAGTAGAAACCACAATCAACAATCAACAACCAACAACCAACCAACAACCAACCAACAACCAACCAACAACCAACAACCAACCAACAACCAACAACCAACCAACAACCAACAACCAACCAACAACCAACCAAAAACCAACCAACAACCAACCAACCAACAACCAACCAACAACTAACAACCAACTAACAACCAACCAAAAACCAACCAACAACAACAATGGGAAGTTACTTATGTTACGTTATCCAGCGGGATTTTTGTAAAGTAACTTCCCACCGTTACCAGATAATGCGTTATTGTTTTCTAGTGAAATGTTCCTGCGCTTGTTTGGGTAACGTAACGGAGGGTACTTTCTGCCTTGATGCCGCAAAAAATAACGCTGATAACGCGCTAACCGCGTTATCTGGCGTAAAAGCACTGTAAAATTGGCAAAAAACCCGCGTTATCCGCACTTTATCCTCCTCAGATTGCGGGGATAACGTAACGGGTCTAATAAGACAGAAAAAAAATCAAAAAATAATGTAACTAAAACAACGCTGCCGTTGTGGTGATTTATATAGGCAAGCGCGGGAGAATGTCCACGCGGGGATAGCGCGGGCGGGAATGCACAAAGCCACTCAGGCCGAGTGCATTCCGGTGACATAAGCACTGAGGATGAGGTCAGGAAAGCACACTAAGAAAGCTTACGGAAAGTCACGCGCGGACTGGAATGCACGGATTGCGGATTGCGGATTTTGGATCGGGTATTTGGATTGGAGCGGAAAAGACAGGGCTGGACAGCGGCGGGGCTACACACGTGGACTGGTAGCAGCGGCGCGTCAGCGGGTGAGCCACAACAGCCAAAGCGGGTTCCACCAGCAGGCGGAACCGGGATGGAGGCAGTGGCGAGAGACCGACTGACGGGGGCTAGACAGAGGACGGTGGGAGGTCAAGCGTCAGAGAGGAGCGGAGTCTGGGAAAGTGACAAGTGGTATAGCGGGCGGAGCTGGAGGACTAGTGTGGGAAATTGTCAGACATGCGGGATTGGGTGGGAAAGGCAATGTGCACGGAGAGAAGGAGGGGGGACATGGAATTTATCCTATGATTGAGAGGGAATTACTCATCATTGTACTTACAACCATGAACGTGCTAGAGTTATTCGGAGATTATCTGGGATCTTATCTTTACTTTGAGAGTTACTTGCGGATTTTGTGCTTACAAAGTGCGGAGCTTTATTCACTTGCAGATTATTACGCTATAGATCAGACTCAGTAGAGGAGCGCTGAAGGCTAGCGGAAAGTAGCAGTGTGGAGCCAAGTTACCAACAACCACACAGCCCAGACACTAATATTCTTGAAGGAGGCGGTCAGCGGACATTTCCACCGACTAACCAGCTTTCATTCTCACAAGTGGGGGTCTGGCCGGGAACCCAACTTTGTGTTGTTATCGGATACTTGGGAACTAGACTCGTGTGGAAACGTTGAATGAACCCTTTGGAAGACGAATTCTTTACTCCAGGCAACAAAGAAGCTCATATCGGATCAGGCGGTTTGGACAGTGGAGACACAGTAATTGCGGAAAACGGAGAAGGTTCTTCTTTGAGACCAGCCAAAACACAATCGTGGTTGGGATTAGCGGGAGGACTGTGACTAGGAAAATCATCTTTTTCGTTGGTGCGGAGTCAGTTTTCACCGAATCAGTCACTTGCGGCGAGGAGGCGACAGCTGTACCAGCGGAGCACTCTGAACGACCGACCAGCAGTGTCAACTGGAGGAACGACGAGCGGAACTTACAGAGTTCGACCAGAGGAGACTGAAGACAAGACCATGGAAGAAGCACTAGGTGGACCACAACCTGCTGCTCCTGCGCCGAGCAGAGCAAAGATACGGTCCAGGGATTATCCACACCTTAAGTTTTCAGAGGCGGAGGTGGAGCACTTTATTGACCGGTTCAAAAGAGCAGCTCTCCAGGAAGGTCTGAAGGATGCGGATAAAGCGTACCAGGTGGTCAACTTCTTTCCGGAGGGCGAGGACTTGCAGGAAGTGGAGGACATGAAGGGGTTTGAGAATAAGGATTGGACCAAGCTCAAGGAGGAGATACTTGAGAGGTGGGAAGACCGCGGACCTAGGTATTGGGAGAGTGACTTGGAGAAGGTGGCTTTGGAGTATGCGGAAAAAGGCGGTGTTTGGACAAGAGCGGAGTACGTGTCCTACATTACCAGTTTTGATCAGGTTCTGGGGTATTTGGAGCGGAACAAGATTGTGACGGCCGATATGGGCACAACAAAGCGGATTTTCTTGAAGGGATTTGATTGAATCTTCACGGAGAAGGTGCTTTGGGGACTCAACAAGCGGGGGCTGATGGTCAAACCACGACTTGGAGGGCCAAAACTGTTGCCCAGCATGAAGGAGTTGCGGTCTGCTGTCAAGGCGGAACTTGAAGTGTTGGAGCTCATGAATGACAGCCAAGGAGATGCGGTTATGAGGGCGGAATTGGCTCCGCAGGCGCCGGTGACGGTCAAAGACGTGAGTGACTTGGCGGATACGCTGAAGGAGCTAAAAATGTTTATGCAGAAAGCAATGTACAAGCAACCAAAGGAGCAACAGGCGGCCATGGCACCAGCAGCCGCTTCCGCGGCTCCTCAGGCGGACAGTGCTCTGCAGGCTGGCGGAATACCACCGTGGAGGCGAGGACCTCCGGTGTGTGACTACTGCAAGGAAACCGGCCATATGTGGAATCAGTGCGAGTACTTCAAAACGGATTGGGCTGCTGGAAAGGTTTCCTTGTGGGGGCGTGCTTTCTTTTGGCTGGATTGTACACCAGTGGATGGACCAATTCCGAGGGATGTGGTGCGGGCCGGACAACCTTTGGCAAAAGGAAAAGAGGTGGAGGGAAAAGTGAATATTGGAATGGTCAAGGGCATGGTGTGGAAGCCGCCGGCAGTGGCCAGCAGTGTGAAGTGTGTGCAGACGGGGGAAGTCTTCTTAGGGGAGCGCTTGGAAAAGATGGATTTGGATCCCGTTCCCGCTCCTAAAGCCAGACCGGAGCCGGTCAAGCAGCTTCGAGTAGCTCCAATGGCGGGGGGCAACAAGAAAAAGGCGGCAGAGGTTGCACGACAAGCAATGGGCGCGGAAACCACAGTAGCCCTTACCTTGAGGGAGCTGGCGGCAATTTCCCTGGTGATGGCGGACGAGATGATTAGCGTGCTGAAAGAGGCATCAGGGGAAAGGAAGCTTGCGGCGTTGGCTGTTACCACTACAGTCAAACCCTTGAAACCGCATACCCCTTGGTGGACAGAATTTGCTATGTGGTTTGGCAGGTTATGTGGTTACAAGGGTTAGCTACATGCCAAAATTAAATTTTGGTGGACCCAAATCAGTATGTGGTTTGGGAGGTTATGCCCTTATACAAGTATGCGGTTTCACAGGCTTGACTGTAACACTAAAACGGCGGAGTTTAAGTGTGCAGAGTTTGGAAACTTGCTGGATTCACTTCCCATCCTGCCGTCTACGGCTGTGTCCTGCCCACTGGGATACGTGAGTATGAGGGTAGGAAACGTCACAAAATGGGCCATGATTGACACGGGGTCCATGATCAATATTCTTCCGGCGGACCTGGCAATGGAGGCCAACTTGGTGCTGCGGAAAACTCACATAAAAATACGCACAATGGGCGGGTTACTTGTGAAGTGGACGGGATAGCGGAAGCGGAGGCCGTGGAGGTGGCAAAAGTGGTCAAGAAGTTATTGTTCTTGGTGACTAGGTCTCATGAAATCATTCTTGGTCGACCGGCTCTCTTTGCTTTTCAAGTGCAATTGCGCTTCTGCCCCGCAAGGCAAGAGGAAGTGATGCGGGTGGAAGGGACTCATGGGAAGCAGTACGAGACGATCATCTGCCAGCCTCAAAGCAGAGACTGGGTGACGGAGGTGGGCGACGGGGCACCGCATCACTGTGCGGAGCCTCCTGCGGAGGATTTTTAGTTGTTGGTATGGACTCCTGTCAGGGCTGAGCTGAGGCAGTCAGGTGAGGGGAAGTTGCTTGAGTGCTGCCCTCGGTGGTGGTCCGGCGAAAAGTATTGGGAAAAGTCAAACAAAAGTGATAGCGGTTGGGGGGGGGGGATTTGTTGAGAAGGAACGAGGGGATGGAATACCCTCGGCGGTTTGGTTGGATGGAAAAGCTCAGAAAGCAGTACCTCAGAGGGAAGCCGGCGCGGTCGTTGGAAAAGGCGGGACGTGATCAAAAATAAAGAAAACTCAGGAAGCTCGGGTACTCAGAACTCAAAACGGATGCGGGGATGGATCAACACTGTTGGATTTCTATCTCTTCCTTCTGCCTCATTGTCTCCCCAGAGCTCTTGGTTGTCATTCTCATATCACCTTATGCCTGTCACACCTGATGTTTCCTTTTAGATTGGTCATGCTTCCTGTCTCACTAGCCATGTGACTTTGATCCCTGTCTAGATTAGCCCGATTAGCTTTCCAACTACTGTGTTTCCTTGTGCGCACTCGCTCTGCTTGTGATCCCTTGACTGTCACCAATCTCTCCTCGAGTTCCATCTTATTCCATCACCTTCTTTGCATATCCATTGTCATGTTGCCCACACGTTGATTCCCTGTATGTAGTCTATATATACATAGCCTACAACCTGCAATCAACTCTCATCGGTTCTTACTTTGTTTTTTCCGAGCCCACTATCCGAGCCAATCCGGTGAGCACTATCCCCCTCACCGTCCTCTCTCGAGCCCAAAGGCTCATCTCTGTGCCCTATTTGTGCTGCGGTCTTCTCGTGAAATCCCTTCAAACACGATCCAGATCAATAAGCTCAGAACTCAAAAAAACTGATGATATTCCTCGTGGTTCGGAGGTGGATACCATGCGGATCCCTCCTCCAAGTTCAGCTGAACTTGGATTCAGGCCCGCGACATGCCGCGCGACGAGCCCTCGTGCCCGCCGCGCCTCTACAACTAAGATGAGAAGATGAAACAAAAGAACAACCAAAGAGAAACAACCTCCACAACAAAACCAAAGAGACAAACAAACAACATCACAAAACAAAAAACCAACCCTCCTCTGTCTCATCCTCTCCAATGCGCGCCAAGAAGAAACAGAAAAGAAAAGACATGTATAAAAAGAAAAATCAATGGGGCAATCAAAACAAAACCAAACAAACAAAAGAAAAGAAAGAAAGAAGAGAAAGGGAAAGAAAGGAAAAGAAAGGAAAGAGGGGAGAAATGAAGGCAGGAGCCTGAAAAAAGTCTTGAGAGTGTCGTGCGCGCCGCGCCGTCGAGATTGAAGGTCTTCATGGTCTTGAGGCCTTTTTCCTAGTGTCTTGACCCTGAGTACGCGCCAGAACTCCACATCGGCCGAGCTATCCAGGCGGAGGAAGCTTTGACTCAACCTGGACGGTCAACATTTAAGAAGCGGGAGGGTATTGGCGAAAGGACAGAGAGGCGAGTCAATACCAAAGTGAGCTTTCCATTGTGTGCATCTCTGAGTGTGGAAGGATCAAAGCACTACCACAGCGCCACTGTGGTGAGCCGTGACTCTGCGACAGGGACAAATAACAAGCGGGAAGCGGGAATGGACAAGAGCGGCGAAATAGGTGCAGCCGCGGAATGTGGCGATGCCGCAGGAGCTCAACCCACCATTGAGGGAGATCAAGTGGAGCCGGGATCCGTTCAAGACACCTCTACATTGGGTTCCGCCGAGGTTCAAGCCAACAAAGCGGATTACGGCGGAAAGGATGGCCAGTCTTAACATTGGGCCACCGGAATGGCTCCACAAGGAGGAGTTCCACTTGCTGGCAGAAGCCATTACGTTGCGGCAGAGAGCGTTGTCATTCAGACCAGAAGATCAGGGTTTGCTCAAGCAGAGTATTGGGGATACTTACGTGCGGGATTGGGTGGGAAAGGCAATGTGCGCGGAGAGAAGGAGGGGGGACATAGAATTTATCCTATGATTGAGAGGGAATGACTCATCATTGTACTTACAACTACAAACGTACTAGAGTTATTAGGAGATTATCTGGGATCTTATCTTTACTTTGAGAGTTACTTGCGGATTTTGTGCTTATGAAGTGTGGAGCTTTATTCACTTGCGGATTATTACGCTATAGATCAGGCTCAGTAGAGGAGCGCTGAAGGCTAGCGGAAAGTAGCAGTGCGGAGCCGAGTTACTGACAACCACACAGCCTGGACACTGATATTCTTGAAGGAGGCGGTCAGCGGACATTTCCACCAACTAACCAGCTGTCATTCTCACACCGTTAGCGCAACAATAACGTAAAGAACCAAGACTGAATTTCTGTAAATCAAAGACCAGAGACTGAAGAAAAAAACATGTAAGAATGTAGAACAATATGCGAGAAGGAATAATGAGAACCTGAAACAAACCCTGGATATAAGTAGTGATAGTGAAAGCAGCAACTGGGAGATAGTGGTCTAGAGGTGATTTGGAGAAGCTGAGAAGAAAGGATTCAAGATTAGTTGAGGAGGGAAGAAAAGAAGTATTGAGATAGGGAAACAAACCGTGAGAAGAAGGACAATACAACTCTAGTGAAAAAGAATTAAACAGTCAAAGATCTTGAAGCACAACTAATGAACGGATAAAAGATGTCAGTGGTGATTGGAAGATAGGAAAAGGGAATCGCGAAGAATGGAAATGCCGGTTGCATTTCTCACCAAGTTGTGTCAATCGATGGAACTTGAAGCCGTGAGCGAGTTGAAGTTGTGAGCAGTGAAACACTGGGTGAGCGGTGAGTGATCGAGCCGGATTGCCAATGATCTCAAAGCCGTGAAACAGAGTCAAGGAGCAAATGCACAGGAAAAGTCGTGGAACAAGGGCGCACGAGCGCACAAGTTTCATAGCGTGTGATTGCGCTCGAATTTCAACATAACGGCACCAATTCAGTTACGTTATCCGTTAATTTTTGTTACGGATAACGTAACTTCCCATTGTTGCCAACAACCAACCAACAACCCATTCTCCTCATTAGCATATCAGTAGTAGTAGTAGTACAAATTTTAACATCAACAACAGTAGAAGAAATCATTGTAACAAACCATGTCATCCTTAGTTATAAATGGTCTAAAAACACATTGAATTAGATATTTAGGTCTGATAGAGATTACTATATAAAAGTAAGAGCTATCTTTGAATCTGCCAAATTTTCTTAAATATTGATTACAAGACCCTTGGTTATTTGCATAGTACTATTAGAGGGGCAGGTCTTTCAAACTACCCGTAGATTTTAATAGCCTTTCAACCTATCATGCAATTTATTTCCCCCTCAAAGGAACTTTGATTACCCATCAATCCCTGGAGTCCTACATTGCCTATATAAACCACCAAAACTGGTACTGTTTGACATTCTCTACAGGTGCAGGTGGCACATTTTAGGCAAAAAAGGCTGTGGTTACCTGGTTCCAAATCAACCAGCTCGAGCCTCTAGTCAAGCCATCTCTTCCTTTTCTCTTTCCCAATTTCCTTCTTTTGGTTTCTTATACCATCAGTTTCAAAAAAAAAAAACCAGGACTGATTCTATCTCTTCTGAGATAGTTCTTCCAACAAAGCCCCTTGCTTGGTTCTTGAACTGCTTCAAGGCTCTTTCAGTCTAGCCCCCCCCCCCTCCATTTGGTTGAACTAACATTAGTGAAGGTTTCCAAACCCCTTAAGGCTCAAATTCCTGAAAGCCAACTCACAGGATTGTCATGATCCTGTCAAAGGCAGTAATCTCAAGGGCCAATATTGAAAATTTGAATTACATTTTTGCAGTCATTTTGTAACTCTTGACTCTTGAGGGACATCTTTGCAAATTCCAAAATGAAATGAGATCTGATTTGTCACATTTTTTATCAGAACACACATTTGGGTCAAATATATTACCAGGTAGTGGAAACTCCCAGGGAGGCATGTGCCATTAGTCACCTGCTAAAACGTGATCAATACTCTCTTGCAGTGGGAGAAAAGAGAAAAGCTCTAGGCAAAAATCAAACACACTGCAAACTCAGCTAAAGCTAAAATGACCATTGATTCACTGCATGATTACAACACATTGTGAGATAACCATGTCTACCTCCAAATCCCAACAAATGAAAGCCATAATATCTTTGACAGGTAAATCTATTTCTTATAATTTCTGATTTGAAGTTACTTTCACAAAATTTGGTAAAATAGGAGAAAATATAGGGATAATCATGTATTCTTATCTTTATTTTTAACTGTATCTGATATGGTAAGAGTTTGCAGAAAGTATGATATTGCCAATCAATTTAGTCACACTCAGGTCATAATATTTTTGTTTTTCTGAACTTTCTTGAATCTTCTTTTTGTTAACTTGAATCCAGTATCCAACAATATCCCAGGCCCTTAAATTCAGTAGCTTAAACTCTTGTTCCAAAAATTCTTCTGGCTGTTTGTGATCAAGCTGCTGATTTTCATGACTGTTAAGATTCATCTTAATTAGATTTAAAAAATTTACCAGCGGAGGGTGATCTTTGAGCATGGATTTACTCTTTTCTGGATTTATAATATCAAACCAGAATCCATCAAGGAAAGACAAGAGTGACATGACCAACTCGGTGTTCAGGTGATCGCTGGGGTGCTCCTTGAACAATGAAAGATAAGTGATCATTAAGAATGTTGCAATTTTGTTTAACTGTTTGACATGCGAGATAATTGATGTGATCCTTCCGAGCACCAAGGGGTCTGCGTCTGATCGCAGCTGTGACTTAAGGCCGGCTTCCAACTTGCTGTGTAAATTGGAGAAGACAGGATACTTATCAAGGTCTAATTTTTCATTTGAAAGTTTCAACGTAATGTCACGTAGTGTCTGGGCTCTCTGCGGCGGTGATAGATTTTCGAAGTCAAATTTGAGTTTTTGATACTTTGTCAGAACCACTCTGGCTTTGACTCTCGGAATCCAGAAAAAGCGATCCTCATCCTGGTTTATCGGATATTTGCATTTATTATTCAAGAATTCAAGAAACCCTCTAAGTGAACCTTCTTCTGGTTCAGCGTTGGATTCACCTGGCGAGCTGCTTTTGACGTAATTCCAGTCATAAACGTTGAAAAATTCTGGCAAAACTTCACTGGTCGGGAGTTCTCCTGGTTTCGAGAGATTTTTGATTGGCAATGTATCACCGGAGGGCTGTGCTTCCAGATCCTTGCCTGAGGATTTTAGCCGTTGGGAACGTCGAGGGGAAGCACTTTTCAACGTTTCCTGCATGATAACGGCAACGGATCGAATCTTCTCTTTGACTAAGCGGGGAGAACCAGCATCCTCTTGATTCTTAGAGGTAGAGGCTGGAGCATTCGAGATGCTAATGACTTCCGGATTTAAAGGGTCAGATTCCCATTTACGCTTGTTGGAAGAGGATCGGGCCTCGGAGGTGGCAACGACTTCAGGAGTGGAGGGCATAGTTATTGATTCTGCCAGCTCATTTTCCGAATTGGTAGCTGCTATCAACGATGGCGTTTGCATACTTGGTACCGGGGAATGAGGTTCCAAGGTAGGATCCTCCAGGCGAATGTTAAGATCGGGTAGCAGTGGTTCTTTTGGAATGTCCATCGCCGAGGTTAGCGAATGGTGCATAAACAGCAATGTCATGAAGAACGTCTTCATTTTCATAAGCATATTCGGCCAATGAAGGATGTGGACTGAAAATTCTCGGTCTATATTTGAAGCCGACAAAGCTGGGGTTAAACGTTTGAACTCTGATCGAAAGACCCCGCGGAGCTGCGAGAACGGGCTGAACGGTGGAGTTGACACATCATGTCGAACATTATGTTGTGTGAACCCTCTTTCCAAACCCACACTCCGGCCGAAATGAGTTAAACAATTCCTAAAACACGCCTCCGTGATGAGCTTGACCATCATGGACACGCTGTTTGCGTCGGATGTATTTATATAACAATGTATCCCCATGAGCAGCCAAGGTGGGTTGAATTCAAAAACCTTTGCCAGGATTTCATGATAGGTGGACATAAAGTTTCAGGCCTGTAGAGTTAAGTACATATACGGAAATAGGGGACATTTATATTGCCTCACTGTTTTGCAAAATGAATTCCTGAAACTACAGGGTAGAATCCAAGCTCTGCTTCCTAATTGTGTACACAATGTTGTACACCGTTGATAGGGTGTTCAAAGTTGACTTGCATAAAATCATAACACCATAAAATCATAAAATCTAAGCTGAAAAAAATATGTTGCACCCAAGCACTCAAATTAGAGCAGCATTTCTAGAATGATACATATGAAATCATCACTTGAAAGTTTTATGATTTTATGATTTTATGCATTGAAAATTTTATGATTTCAACTTTTATGGTATTCAAAATTTATGGTGTTCAAAGTTGGTTTGCATAATTTTATGCATGCATAAATCATAAAATCATAAAAATATTTTGGTGAGGAAATTTTGTATTACATAATCAGACAGTCATATCCCCTGCAAAAAAGATTTTATGATTTTATGATTTATGCATGCATAAAATTATGCAAACCAACTTTGAACACCATAATTGCATATGCCACTGTTTACATAAAATCACAAAGCCAATTTTGGCTGGGAGATGTCAGCGTGCATGAAACTTAAAGTGACATCTCCCAGCCAAAATTGCAGTTTATGATTTTATGTAAAAAAATCTTATGCAATTTTGAATACCATATTTGAACACCTTAACTTGTTTCATCTGCAAAAAATCCTACATAAAATACAGAGCTTCACCAAGATGGTCGCGCGAGGTCGCGCGTTGCGCGAGGCGGCCGGCAGCTGTCGGCGACGTGACCGGATGGAGTGTCACCGGCTTACGTAATCGAGGCTGTCACGCGGCTCCCTCATCGCCAAGCATCTGCCCAGCACTATCATGACCGGCAATATCGTCTCTCTGCGAGGTTTGGAAATAATCATCCAGTCAGTAAAAGTATGTCCAACTTTCCTTTTTCATATCTAATTTCTGCACAAACTTATCCAGCGTTACTGACCGAGAAACTTGCGTTGACAGCCTTTGTATCGTGACTTGATTCCATCCCATCCAGTTCGATTGGTATCCCTAGTCTACCATGTCGCGTGCGCGCGATCTCCGAGCCTTCCAACAGCAGACACCACCCAATGCCCAACCGAGTGAATCAGCAAGGCCTCAGCAAGGTTTTCGATCACCGGCTTCACTCACGTCTGCCCATGACTTCCGAGAGCGAGAAGACCCATCCCTGCCCCCTGGTTCGGCACCGCCCATGAGACCACAACGCAGTGCTGCCCGACAACCTGGTATCATCGTCAGTAATCCATCCTCTGTCGCAAACTCAAGTGGAACCAAGCATTCCTCACCAGCACCACCTCAAGGTGCCCCCTATGAAGCTCGCTACCAACACACTCGTGGCCGTTCCGATTCCTCTAACCGACTAGCTAGCACCAACCTTCCTCGCCCAACGCCTAGTGGGAGCAGCAACAAACTTTATCAAGCCATCAATAGTCGACCGGACATGGCACGTGCCCCCAATTCAACTTCAAGAATACCAGAAAATGGGAATGGTTACCTTGATCGAAATTATCGAGCACGAGATGACGGTTATCCTTCTGAGCCTCGCAACCGTCTTTTGAATGATAATGAGCAACGTCCATCAACTGCTTCTTCCACTGGATCATTTGATAACGAGGGAAACCGTGACTTATTATCAGCAAACGATCTGAGAGATGCCAAGAGGATGCATGGCGCCCGCAATATCATCGAAGCCTTCTCAACTCAAGCTGATAAACGATCTAATCAGAAAGCACGTACTGTTCGCAGTCCACCTCCCATGGATCAATCCGAATCTCGCATGATTCCCAGCATGTTCCACGATCAATCATATCCCCGCACACCCGGCTTTGGAGAGATCGAACGAGTACTCCAGAAAATTAAGCTTTCCTGGGATGCTACCGGAATTGCCGGATCCTCGAACCAGGATGGACCATTTGGATACTCGGTTACTTCTTCTACTACCGTCCCCTTTTCAGCCGTTGGCCTAGCCTTAGACCTCCTAGACAGCGAGAATCCGGAGCTCGCAAAGTCTGCGAGTAGAGCCAAGGATATGATCAATAAGAAGGGTGGCATGGTACCTTCACTATCAGCATTTCTTCAACTCAAAGCCGAACTTGAGAAGGCCTTACAATTGACGATCCAGGGAAATTACCGCCAATTCGACGCATCAGTCAATTGTTACAAGCTTGCCAAAGTTAGTGTCGATAGCAACTATAAGAAGGTGGCTGAGCTCAAATCGAAATTGGTGGAATGTAGGGCTACCTTAGGCAATGGTAGCCCATCATCAGCCTTCAACAACGCCGTGGGTGGAAAAGGGACCGAAATGAAAGTACTTCAAGCAAGAAGGGAGGTACTGCGGGAAATGCTGAAACTGATGGATACCATGTGCGCGCGTAGTCTGATATTTCACGTCATCCTCACACCAATCACTCTTCCACCTTGAAGTCGAATCTCGCCTGATCACGTTTTTATTCCCTCTTTCGAACAAACATGGCGCAGTGAACGGCTGAAGCAAGTGCCTGAAAGGCTCGAAGGCTTGATATCATCCAAAAGTTTTCTATCTGCAACTGTCCTCCTGGTAAGGTCCTTGAAGGTTATTAACAAGCCCGAGCTAGCTGAAATTGGTGGTTTGAGCGACTTACGGAGTTATTTGGTCAATCAAGAATCTGTGATGTTCGAGATGTTGATCGAAGAATTGCACAATCACCTGTACCTCAAAAACTACTTTTGCAACTCGAAGTGGCGGGCCTATCGACCAGGTCAAGTTACCCGTCAGTACTCATTCTTCTTCTTTTTTGCCTTTTTTCATGATGTGAACCTTTGTCATGCAACCCTCTCTGAACTTTCGGTATTTCATTCTAGTGCCAGTAATTCAGACACCCGATGAGTCAGCTACAGCCCCCTTTGGTTTCTCTTTTGACTCGGATCCCACAGCCGCTCATCCATCATCGTATCATGCTTCAGCGTCATCTAGACAGCACAAAAACACGGAAAACTGCAATGGGCCCTCTAGCCCAATACCTTACCTGCGAAATTACTTAAACGACCTCATGACACAGCCACAATCAAATCCACTCGTAGAAGAAGCTGATCTCTTTTTAGAGCTTTCTTCTACGTCTCTTCACTCTGAAATGGGCACTGAACACGCCCGGAAGGTGTCCACATCGACTGGTGGAATGGCCGCCAACAAGCGAAGAAACCAGTCCGCCAATCCTGAACTAGATTCGTTCAAGTATATCGAGAGTTTGATTGAAAGTTTCGCCGTTCTTGGAAAACTCAGTCTAGGTCTTGATACCGTCCTTCAACGGGTTCCTGTCGAAGTTTATACACTGGTCGAGAGTACTTTGAATGAAGTTGATGAAAGACACGAGAATACGAAACGATTCTTTCGATCCTCATCTACGAACAAAAACGCTTTGAAGAGCAACATGAACATGATTGTCTTGATGATTACCACCAGTCAAGCATCACCGCCTGGAAACCCAGAGCTGAAGTCCACGTCTATTCGGGCAAATCAACGGTTCTCTCTATTCAAACTAAATAATAACGAGTTGAGGGAATTAGAATCGGTCATTCACATCCTTCAAGACTTTTTTTGGACACTTTATTCTAAGTTTGACGCCACCTTACAGTCTTTCAGAGTCCTCCACGAGGTCTCCTTGCGGATCAGTGAACGGAAGAGTTTCAAAGAAGAAGGCATGGAATCTAACTTGGTTTTGTTTTCATTACTAGAGGTTTGGAAACCTATCCAGAGTGAATTGCTAGCGTTGATCCATGCGTATTTGACGGAGTCGGGAGACGATCAGTTTGCAAGTACAGACAAAATGCAAGCAAACTCGATCAATAAAAGTTCTGCGACTACTTCCACCACTCGAAACCCGATGGCATCTATCGCAGAGGTCCTGAAAATCGGCCTTGGTGGAACCACTTCGACAAGTAATGCGAATACGGCCTGGAAAGATTCGAACAAACAACTGTTCAAATTCAAGGATGCAGGTGCCAAGCAAACACAGAAGGATTTCAAGGCACACGAGGCCAATTTATATTCGGCTTTGAAGGTCTCCGTGCCTGGATTGGTGCTCGATTCAACAGCTTCAAATCTCCAAGCAAATGGCGCAGTGGTGTTGACAACCGGGGTGATGATGACCGATGACAACTCGGGTGCACGTGGGAACAGTACTCATAAGTTGCTAGTCCAGCCGGACGCATTCCATATCGCCCACTTATTCAAGCCGACCTTAGAGTTTCTGAAACGGGCCAAGGAAGTCTTGCCGAGTGGTGTGGTCATGGTCTCAAATGATGACCCCTCACATTCATCTGCTCCCATCTCTGGGGCTGATGAAACCGGTCTCACTTCTATCACGCGTGAGGATTGGGACGAGAATGCCCAGATGAATCTGGCCCAATTCGGTGGATTTTCGGGGTTCCTAGACGAGTTTGTTTTACACACTTTTCTACCTCAACTAGAGGAAAAAGTAATTTATATGTTCGAACACTCGGTCAATGGTCCGTAAGGACTTGTTTTTTCTTAGGCTCCGGATTTTCTGTAATGCTAACTGAACCACTCCTTTTACAGCACCTGATGCATTTCAAGACGACACATCTCAGCAACATGAAACTAACGCGCCGGCCATTAACTCAGTATCAAACCGACAGAAGCAGAGTTCGCATGTGCCCATTGCCAAAGTAAGGCCCAAACCTCTGTTTACGTGTCCTTATACTGTCTCCTTGGCAACCCAATGTCTCGATACTGATTTGAAGGTCCAGTCACTTCGAGCTATAGTGGCACTAATTGAATGTCTAGTCGGCTTGCTGCAATCCACGTCATTTCATCAAGAGAAGTATGGCCGACTGATGATCAGTATCGTGGTGCAATATTATCAAAAGTGTCTCGAACGCTTTAAAGGTTCATTCTTCCCAATGATATATCTCACCATTCAGGCTCAACTGCCACGTCTTACCATTAGATTGTTTTTTGCTCTTAGAGTTGGTCGTTCGAGAATCGACGGAAACTGCAGCAACAATAGATGAGACTAACCCTCACGCAAATCTCAAGCTTGCAGCCGATTGGGCTCAGAAACCAGAAATCATCAAGCATTTGAACCTATTGAAGTCTTCGGTAAGTCAGCTCCTCTTTCAAGTTATGTTTCATAATTTTGGGAATAAAGCACCCTGGGGCTTAATATGTTTCCAATCGTATCCATAGACAGACAAAAACAGTACGAAAAAGCTACTGAAGAAGCTGTGCAAGAGAGAGGAACGATGCCTGACGTCTCGAGCTGATTTAGCGCCGATTGATTTAATCCAGTCTTCTAAGAAAGTTGCCGCGTTGGCTCATCTTTACAACACTCTAGTCAGTATCCGTCATATCATCAATTACCCGAATTTAGGGAGAGAATCCTGATTGCAATATTTAATCATTTTACTCGGATAGCTATCATTTATGTCTTTTATTCGCCGACTGGGTAGTACAGTCAAACCAATCCCAGATGCAGAAGGGGAATCCCGTCTCGAGATTGACCAATTGGAGGCCGAATGGTCCAAAGAGTTCGGACCCTCAGCCAAGAAAGCAAGCTTTCAGATGCCTTTGACCCATTCATTGATGCGGTGAGTAATTCAATTCAAAAATAAAAGGGCAGGGGGGCAATATCAACTAATAAAACAATCAACTGGGCTTGTTTATTGAGCTCAGGCGATTTCAAATGGTCCACCGGTCATTCTCTGCTTTGGCACAAACGATCATGTTCACGATGCATCTCGAACTTCGATTGGAAACCTACTATCACATCCAGCAAACGTTTGTGCGAGGAAATTACTTCTTGAGTCGCTCAGATTCAATCGAGCCGGATGCGAAGATCATCGAACTCAACAGCCTGATCAGCAGTTATTCGGAAAGCTCGATCCTCAAGAATCTCGTGCGAACTGAAGATCGAAGGTTCCCTTTTCTTGGCCTCGTCAACCTTATTGACGATCTAATGATATCGAATGTTAAGAAACTCTCGCTCGCCAACGAGATCGGGTTTAAGAAGTTGGCCAAAAACGCGATCGCTCTCCAACAAAATATGAAATCGGTCCTGTTAAGTAACCGTCTCCTCTATCCTCAAGAACCATCAAACGATCTTCAGATGGATTCGAATATTATTTTGCCCATCGATGCAAAATCATCTCTCACGCTTGATCTGAATTTTGAGAGGTGCAGGAAGTTTTGGGAGATTGCTTCCAAGGGTCCTCAGGTGAGTGATCGAAAGCATGGTTATCAATTAATTGGTAGTTATATTGACCAGGGTTTTGATCTTCCAATCGACTACTCTGTAAATTTAGGCGGTGATGGGATCGATCCGAAGGGGAGATAACTACAAATTCGAAGAATATCGACAACTGCTAGAGTTGCTCTGTCTGAACGACAGGAGCCCGGCGGCGGCCCGGACGTCATCTGTGATCGGCCACCAGCACGTGGATGAAACCCAACGCAATAGCACGCGACAGGATGATACCGAGTCGAGTAGCAGAGCTTCGCTGAAGTTCCCAGACGATTTTCACGACCACACTAGCCCGTCAATCGAGAAGCGTAAACGGATCTACAACGAGTGTCTTATTGAACTGCATGCGCTGGTCTTGGAGGACGACGACGACGAAACCGACGACGACAACGAAATCGACATGGATAACACTCAGGGTTCTACCAACAAGCAGGCGAATGCCCTTCGTGATCAGACCGTCCATTCTGATCATCCGGAATAACATGTTTACAACCAACCAAATGAATCGCAATTGTATCAAGCTTGTTCATCCTTCATTTTCCATTAGATCTTTCTTCTTTCTGTTCAAACAAAGCATGATCTATAACCTTTTTTTATTCTCATTCTTGTGTCGTACATTATTACTTTTTGCTACATGTTTTTTTTTCTCTAATGATGATTATCATTTACTGTTGGAGTCTTGCGAGCAAACGACATGCTCATATCAAATCATCAGTCCAGTTTGCACTGAGAATGATTTCCGATCCCTTTTCATTGTGGTAGAAAAGAATGTAAGATTGGATGAAATGTAGCAGCAAATCTTGTTTGTCCATTCCACTTCCTTCTGTTCTTGCCTTTCAATCAAATCTCTTCCTTTTTTCATAAATAGACTGACAAATTCAGCAATCTTCTCATCATTTGAAACTTTGCATCCTAGGTGAGGTGTCTTTTTCTCCCCTCCCTGGAAATATACATACATAGTCTAAAACGGTAACACATGAAAGACATGGCTGTCTCCCTATAGATGGCTTATAAAATTCCAGGTGAAAGATGGCCCTGTATAATGATCTCCTGTCAGCAAAGCCTAGCCTCATGAGCCAGCTGAACCCTTCTCTCGGGAAGGAATGATTAGATGGAGTCTACTCAATAAAAGCTGTTATAATCAGATTAAGATCATTATTATTTTTGCTGCCTTGAAAAAGTTTCTGTCATTCGAGATACGACGGTTGAAATATAAACGGATTGGAGAGGAAACAGACGAGGTAACGGGGAGGAAAAGAACCAACAAAAACAAACTGAGTAGAGGAGAAAAACAAAATGAAAGTTACAATTCCAAAAAGTCCAATCTAGAACCTCTTTGGTGGCGATTGGCAAGATGTTGCGCACGATTCCAAGAATGTTGGTAGAGGAGAAAACAGAATGAAAGTTACAATTCCAAAAAGTCCAATCCAGAACCTCTTTGGTGGCGATTGGCAAGATGTTGCGCACGATTGCAAGAATGTTGGTTGGATGATGCTACACCGGAAACAGTCTGGGAGGCAGGCGAGTAGATTTTTTGACTTGAATCGCTGGACGACGAACTATGACTTGATCCAAACGATGAGGACCGCGTAGGATGTGGGTGCTCTGATACGCGAGGAACCATTTTAAAGAAATTGAGAGTTGCCTTGGCTGGGTTTCGCAATTGATCTTCATCTTCATTGTCTTCATCATCCAAATGGTCCCCGGCATTCTTGAGAAAGGCCGTCAGGGATTCCTTATCATCCTCGTGACATTGACTCCGATACCTATCGACAGCCTTCTGGATGGTTGGGGAGCGGGATGCTGACGGTGAAAAGTTTACACGCTCTTGCTTTGCCTTCGATGCGCTCTTGTTTTGAAGAAAATTGGGGCGTTGGAATTTGGGAAGGATTTTGATCGAGTCACCACTGCCGAGTCGAGAAATTGAAGACAAGACCATGACGGGGAACGAGAGGCATGGAGCCAGTGGTGCGCGAGAATGAGAGGGGTTGTGGACAGCTTTGGTTTTCTTTTTCCATAGCAGCCTTGAAGTTTCCTTGGCGTTGACGGTCTTTTGTTCTTCTGGTCGATGAAAAAGATCGCACAATTGATGTCGTGAAGGAAGAACGCCTTGAAAAAATCGACTTGGTTGCACTTGGGCAAGTCGAGTGGAAACGTGTTGCTGTCCAGATTGGCCGAGATGAGGGACTGGATGCGGGCTAGAGGTACCAGAATTTTTTTTGGCCTGCGGATGGATGTGGATGGAATAATGGCGGTGTCTAGCGCAACCTCGACGGCTTTCAAGTTTCTCTGTTTGGGAGGAGGCTCGAATAGAACTGTGACCGAGGGGGGCTTTGACCGAAGGTCTGGGTGGAGATGGGTTTGGAAAGCTTTCTAAACTCGAAGCCATGTCTGGTGACGCTACTCGTAGTAGTGAAGAGTTGCCACTGACTAACCAGATATCCAGAAAAAAATCAATTATTGAGAGAATACCAAGGAACAAACTCAAGTGTCAGAGATACTAACAAGGTGCGCGGTCAAACCTCTCAAGTTTATCAAAGATCGAAAGCAAACAAGGCGTGCCAGAGGAAACAGTCGCGGTTAGAGTTCGAAGTGAGCGGAGAAGACGGTGTGAGAGAACAGGTGAGGATGAAGTGTTTGTGTTTGAGGGTAGCGAGTCAAGGGTTGAGAGCTGAACGGGTAGGATGGTGAAAAAGGAGGGGAGGGGAAAGAAAGAGCTCATTTTAATATAGACTCGGAGGTTCACCTTGGCCTGAATACGAGTGCAATTTTTTACGGTAGCAAGCCCACTCGAAACTAGGCACACACCCGTTCCTTTGCAGGCCAACATCATCGGGCGGTTGGCTGGAGCTTTTCAGGCGAGATCGAAGCCTGCGAATGGGGAGAACCCGGCTGGGGACCGGGTCCTGATTAGTCGGTCTTGGTCTTTTGTTTCAAACCGCTTGGTTGGATCTCCTCACGGGATAAGCGTCCAGAAGTGGCTACAAGCCCGTTCGGCTTGATTATTATCATCCAGTTTTCGTCACTCATGTCGCAAAACTCCTAAGCCTGGAGATCTGGGGATCTCTGCGGGGGCGGCAGAGATCTGAAAAATATAAGAATAACTCGGTGACTTGGAGTTGGGTTTATCATTTATGATTGAGCTTTGCGGCTAGGGTCAACATGCCTCACTAATAGCTTAGACCAGCCCGCCATCTCAATGACTTGCATTCAAAGGTTATGGGCTTCTTCAACTTCTTTTCGTTTTTTTTCTCGCCGAAGTATTCAACTTTGTCCTGCGTTGAACATGCTCATGATAGACCCTTTGATAATAATCCAGTCACGAGTGTGGGCAGGAGGCGCACCTCGCGCTGGCAGAGATCCTGGGGCTGGACCTCTGGTTAGAAACGGGAGATACAGTATTTGCTATGCTCGGCCGCTGCCAGGTGACGAAGGTGCTAACCGCCATGTTGCAGAGAGTCGCGGGGGCAATAGTTTGTGTAAGCCGCTTGACTCCGGGGGGGGGGACCCCCACGTCCTGAAGGGACTCTCCGTCCTCCTTCGGAGGTCGCGCTTCGCGCGAGGGCGCTTCGCGCCAGCCCAGGCTGTACCAGGGCCCTCCGAAGTGGGGGACTTGTGTTAAGTTAGGGTCGGCACTACCGCGAGACAACCGGTACCGACACCGGGAAGTGCTGGGTGCGTCCGTCGCGACGCCGCTGTGAAAAAATACATGACACGACCGAGACCACCGATCATTGATGCCGGCAGGTTATGCGGTCTGCAGGAACTTGGAAGTAAATATGTACTTCAAAAACCAACATAAACCGGAATAAGGGGCATTGCCCTACATAAAGCTTCTTTGGGCGCGAAGTGCCCCCTCCCTCCGGAGTCTGGAGAGCGTGTCATGGACACGCGGGGTCCCGAAGGAACTGAAAGCTGTTGGAGCTACTGACATATTTATCATCATACATAAATATCTATATTACATTGCCCTATATTTTTCGCACCGGTTGCAAAGCTACCATGTATCACCGCCATCAGCAGGCCAGGTGTTTGCGCAACAAAGCTCTTCCGAGCCCTCGGCGGACCCGACAACGATTAATGATTGAACAAAGCTAACGAGAGCGTCAACGTATTGAGGATTCCCTTGGATGCCACATAGCATTGTTCGTATCGCGGAGAGCGTTGATGAATTGAAGAATGTCCTAATCACTGCTTCCTCTTGATTTCCCATCCCAGAGCCAGTCGATATGTTATCGCCAGTCCGGGAATTTTTTACCAGAGGTTAACTTCTATTGACTCGGCAGATCACTACATCTTACCTGTTGCTCTTCTATCAAGCTTCTCTGCACCTACCGTTTCGAAAGCCAACGGAGAAGCCATACATCGATCTCGAGGAATGCTCGGACAGGTGTGATTTTATCAGTCAAATCGGTTGTAGTTGCTCTATCTTCAAAATAAGTTTGATCATACCGGAGCGGGCTCCTCATCAAAAACACTTGCATCAGGGCAACTACGAAAATTCAAACTGCTCGGTCGGAATTTTCAGCCTCTAATCTATATCCTGGATATCAGGCCCGGCGGGATCGATCTTGCCAATGGGAAACGAGTCCTTTCTAGTGCGTGAGCTTAGCGGCCGAAGACTTGTCTTCAATCTTATCTTTTGGGGAGGCCACGCCGCGGTTTTCGCCTACGGATGGTGGTCTCAAGTCTCGAATGAAAGACTATGGGTATTGAACTTGTTGAAGTTTTCGGTATGGACTTCCAGAGGGGCTGGAATAGTCCTCGGAGTCGATGGCTTCTTGCTTCTCTTACCTGTCTGTCGAAATCTTATAAGAATCCTGAGGCCTCAGCTTGCATGGCTCATGCCACTAGACGAGTTGAGTGTCTGACCACTTGGGACTTGGTGTGATCTTCCTCTGGGAGTTTATATAAACCCTTCACTGACGCACAATTTTCTTACATAGGAACATTTGGTTCCATCGTCAGGTGGCCTACGCAACAGCTTTCTTTTCCATGTTAGTATTATTGAATTAATGATACTCCTTGATCTCGAGAATTGAGGATTCTGCCATATTGTAGGCTACACGTTACAGCGCATTATGTCAACATGTTTATGGTTGAAAAAACCCAGGTCAGACCTAATACTGCTATTGGCATCCATTACACTGAGCCTGGAGGCGTCACCGGCCATGTTATGCTGTTAATCATGGTCCTGATGTATACCACCGCTGTAAGATTTTAAGATCCACATGTCCTTCCTTTCCCATCCGATGGGATATGATCTAGACTTTCATTCACTGATGCGGGATACCTTTTATGTTGCTTCAAGCACCACAAAATTCGGAAGCAATGCTTCGAAGCCTTTTGGTATACTCATCATTTGGCATTTTTTTGGATGGTGAGTGGAATCCCTGATGTTTTTTCGCATTGAAGAATATCAGAGTGTTTATCAGTAGTGTGCGTTTCGAACGATAGCTGGGGCTCTACACCCATTCGGTGGGCTGCTTTGTGCGAGGAGCACTGCCAGGAGAAGAAGTAGAATGTTACGCGTACAACACGGTCCGCTTTACCGTTATTTCCGGAACTCTTTACTTCATCGAGCGTGTTTGGCGCGAGGTTCGAGCGCGCAGAAAGACGCAAATCGTCGGTGTGCTCTTGCATCCATCGGGGACTATGGAGATCCGAATCCGGAAGCCGAGTTTCAAATATGTCGCCGGCCAGTGGCTCTTTTTACAAATGCCTGACGTCTCGCGTTGGCAGTGGCATCCATTTACCATATCCTCCGCTCCCGATGACCCGTATGTTTCGGTTCACATTCGCCAAGTGGGTGATTTCACGAAAGCGGTAGGAGAACGGCTTGGAGCAACACCCCAGCTTGCCTCCAGCCTGACGGATCAATCCAAGGGCGGCATGAGCGGCCAAGATGCTCGCAATGGTTCGTTTGTCGATATCACCGGGGCTCGTGTAAATTCACTGCCGATGATTCGGATTGATGGTCCCTATGGAGCTCCGGCCGAGGACGTTTTCAATTGTGAAATGGCCATCTTGGTTGGAACTGGCATTGGTGTAACTCCCTTCAGTAGTATCCTGAAAAATATCTAGTCAGTTACTGGTTCTTGATGCATCGTGATTTCAAGAGCACTCCTTGATAGTGGATGTTTTCTTTCCTCTCTCCAGCTACATGCAGCAGAAAGGTCGTCTTGGGGCCCTCCGCCGTGTTCACTTCATTTGGATCAACAAGGTGAGCTCCCCTTCAATTTTTATACCTTCCGGCTCCTCAAGATCCCCAGTCGTTATCTTATCTGGTACCACTTGATCAGGACATCGCAGCTTTCGGTTGGTTTCGAGCTCTGTTACAAAACTTGGAGGACATCCAAACCGATCCACGCTTTCTGAGGATGGATATGTACCTCACCGGTAAGCTTGATGCAGATACGGTGTCAAACATCGCCATCAACAATGCAGGGGCGGAGTACGATGCCCTCACCGGTCTCAAGTCACGGACTCATTTCGGCCGGCCAAACTTCCCCGAGTTCTTCAACCAGGTGAAAGGTGGTATTGAAAATGGAAGCCTGCTTCCTGGAAAAGAAGCCAGCTTAGAAACTAGAGTCGGTGTCTTCTACTGTAAGTGACCTCAAAAGATGAAGCAGTGACCAAGCTTCAATGAATAAAAACAGCAGTCGTTGATGCTGAGCTTGATTATCTTCAAAAAAAAAAATGACAGGCGGGCCGAATGCTTTGGCGAAACAACTAAAAGAAGAATGCTCAAGGGTCAGCAGCGGTACCATCAAGTTCGAGCTGCACAAAGAGCACTGTGAGTCTGCATCGATTCCCCAACAATTGACTCGGCTGACCTCAACCCTACCCATGTGTTTGCTCCTACCCAGTTTGATGTTTCTATTTATGGTGTTCAAAGTTGGTTTATGCATGCATAGATCATAAAATCATAAACCCATCAAAACCTATTCAAGTTTCTCCTTGTTTGTTTAGATTTTTTATTTATTTCATGGTATTGCAGATATCATGTGATTCGAGCTGCCTGACCCTTGTTCCCAATTGGGCTTGCTAAGCTACTACATAAACTAAAATGGGCCAATAACAAGTGGTATTGGTACCGTAAAATACAACTTTAGCATAGTACTAAATGGGCTTGTGGAGCTTTGTGGCTGTTAATTTTGCTGTGACCTGATTCATTTTTAGCAAAGCACTTGCTACAGAAAGTCGGATATATAGCTTGAGATTTCTGGTTTCAGTTGAGCTCTTTTCAACCAATGCAATGGCGCGGGGTTGGAACCTCGAAGCAAGTGACAAATGGATTAACCTCTTTTATCCCTTGAAATGAGGGTTACACTGAAGGTCTCGAACCATGTGGGCAAACAGTGGGGGCTTACTTGATGTTGAAGCATGATGCATCAACTGAGAGTGACTGCATACACCATGAAGAAGATCCCTTCCAAATTATTTATGTGGGATCTGATTTAAAGCCAAGGATTTTTGATAAATAAAAGATGATCAAGGATTGGAAATTTAAAAATGAAGGTATATCTCATACAAACTGAGTCTTTCCAGGCAGGTTGTTTTCCTTCTGAGAGAAATTGGAAGAAAGATTATGCTAACATTAGGGAAATAAAATTTTACTTGAATCTACCAAAAACAAGGTGGAATCAATCAGAATCCCACTGATTTTGGAGGTATGTCTGATAGGGATTCTGCTTGGAAGACTCCAGAGACACAGATTGACACGATCTTCATTTTATGTGAGTATAAAATCATTTGAATGAATGTGTGAAGCGGTAACTCAAAACCCTGATCAGCTCTTTAAAGATCTCACGGCGTGAAGTTTTCAATACTGGAAGCATTGTTTTGACTGTTGTATATTCCACTGGCTGTAGCCAATCATTCAAGACCAGAGAGGTGGCTTCCTTTTCCTGGAAGCGCCCTAAGAGTGCAGCAATCCCAGATCTATGTACTAGTCCTTCTTCCACTTCTAGTTCCCCTAGGAGGCTCTTGAGGGAAGCAAGGCTTTCCAGGTACTTTTGGGCCTCTCTTTTACCGGTTGGGAGCCTGAAGTTCTGGATCCGCTCCGCGTTTTGGACGAGGACGGTTTTCTGGTCCCACTGGAACCACCATTGCTGGGCGCAAGCCCGGTTGAGGATAGCGTGCAATCCGAGGAGGGTCTCTGTTGCCTCGTATTGGAGCTTGAGCTCTGCATCTGCTTTGAACAGCGCTTCACGCATGTTGCCGGCATGGTAGCGGAGCACAAAGCGGACAACCCAAAAGTCTGCCAGAAATTCTGGCACGTCGTGCGTCCGGGATGCTTGCGTGAAAAGGTTGAGCAGATAGGGGATCATGGAGTCGCTGTTGCCCACTGCAGAAGAGGGGACGGTCCCTTTCCAGCGGAATTCATCCATGAACTCATCACTGCGGAATCTTTCCCATGTGGCTGAGGAGATTCCGTCCTGGCTGTCTTCGCGGAGGCCCATCTTTGAGAACAGTGCTTGCATTGATCTGTAAAGAATTCTCCCCTCCGTGGGTGTGTCCAGCACTTTTTATTCGAAAAAGGTGTTGTGTAAGTCTCCAATCCCCTAACAGGAAATAAGATGCAATCCTCTACTCACTGTTGAGCCACCAATGCATAGTGACGGTCCTCAAGTCGTGTTTCAAGAACTGCATGTCAGGCTTGAAGTTCACGAACCTCGTGAAGTGAGGGTACTCTTCTCCATAGACATCCACCAGCTGTTTCCCGACCGCCTTTACGACGCCTTCAGTGCTGAAGAAGGCCCCCACTTCGTGCGCTGTGATCAGCTGTTTTCTGTAGAGGATGAGCGGAGCCTGCAGGCCCGCTTCCACCAGGCTGAATGCGGTTTTGTGGAAATGTTCTTGGGGACGATCTGCGGCGAGACATTCGTTCACAGCTTCTAGACAGGCTGATCCGGTGGACCGCTTTGCCTCCTGTGCCCTTGCTGAATTTGTGCCCTGGCCGTGGGGGCTTCCTTCCAGCAGAAGTGGCACGATCTCTCCTGTGAAAAGACCACACAACCTGTCAACTGCTGGCTTCATGAGCATATCATCCGGCCGCCCCAGCGTGCCCAGCTCTTCCGCGTACTGCTCTGACAAATTGACCAAGTACAGCTTAATGACACTCATCCACATTTGATTTTCCTCAGTCACTGAAAAGCCATATAAATCAGTTGGATATGGTAATTACCTTTTATTTGGGGGGGGGGGGGGGGGCAAAAGGTGACTTACAATTGTTCATGATAGATTCATATCTGTCTTGATGATGGGCAGACAGGTCAGCTTGCAGAGAGCAAGATTGAAGAAGAGGATGTGCAAGCTCACCGGGATCCCACATCCCTCTCCACACTTCATCAACTGCTTTGGCTCTCCGTTCAAACGGGCTTTCAACTCGGATGTATTCTTCTTCTTGAGGAACTATGGAGCCCAAGGCGAGCAGCTCAGATCCAGATGCTCCCAATCCCTTGTCTAAACCTAGTAAATCGGATGTGCCACCAGGATCAGCACAAGGCCCTCCAGCTGATGGCATTGATTGAGGTGCGAGTCAGTGCTGCTGGAAGCTTCGGTCATAGCTCGCGAGGATAGACTCAACCTGCAAGATGTGCCAAGCTCCTTCCTCGGATATCTTGGGACTCCATCCTTTTATCTAGCCATCTTCCGTGCGCGGGTCGCTGGAGGAGAACCCCCAGGGAAATGCAGAGGATCCAGGTGCAGCAGCTGAACATTCTTGGACAGCTTGAATCTTCGTGAGAGTAAGATCAGTGCATTTTTTTTGAAGATCAGGTTTAGCGCATGTTAGAGCTGGTTGCGCTGTGCCACAAAAATGGGGGAAGCTCAGGTCTCTGCGTCTGGACGTTTCTTGCCCAGCTTCGGCCAGACGTTACTGCAACTCGCAGGTGTGGGCGAGACGAAGCGTTCGTTGATTGCTGCTTCGATTGCTGATGCAGTGTGAGAGGGATGTGGGTTGTTAATAAAAAAAAATCTTGAGCAAGAGAACGAGGCCATGGCGTAGCTTGGGTGTTATATGCTCCCCAGCAGTGAGCTTGGGTTCGAATCCGAGTGGTGCACCCTCCAGCTGGACTCCCCCGCTGCCCACCACTCCCCCCATCCACACCATGCCCGCCTCCCTCACCCACCACCCACTCACCACCACCACCACCCCCGCCGCCGAACAGCCACAAGCATCGACTAGCCATGCAAGCCCAGACATCACCAGGCCCACCCTCAAGCGCCTCACCGCAGACCAGCAGCCGCACACCCCAGACACCGCAAGCCAGATCTGGAAAACCAAGCAGCCGCCCAGCAGGACCAACGGCAAGCAGCCCAGCACCCAGCCAACAACACCCCTGGCCAACAACCCCAACAGGATCAAGGGCGACAGGGACGTGCTCATCCACCGCGTAGAGCGCGGCCACTCGCTGCCCGGCATCGCACTCAGCTACGGCATCTCGGTACAGTCCCCTCTGCTCCCGATCGCCCGTCCCCCCAGCCGCTGAACACCCCTCTGCATGCCCACAGCTCCCCGCCCTGCGCAAGGCCAACGCCATGTGGCCCTCCGACCCGCTCACCCTCAAAACCACCCTCCGCATCCCGCTGGGCCTCTGCAACCTGCCCCCCTCGAAGAAGATCGAGATCGAGCAGGACTCCGGCCAGGCCCTCGTCTGGGAGCACGAGCCCGAGCCGCCCCCGCTCCCGCACCGCCCCTCGCTCGACTGCGCGGCCTCCGACTCCTCCGACCATCTGGCCCAGCGGGCCGCCTCCTCCTCTGGCCCGCGCCCACCGCACACCACCCAGCTCGGCCAGCTCCCGCCCATCTCCAACGACGGCTCGCCCCCCCCGTCGCCCCAGCCCACCGTCGCCGCCCTCGAACGGGTGCCCGCCGACCAGCTCGGCTTCTTCACCTCCCTCGCCCCCTCCGACCCCCGTCCATCCCCCTCCACCCACCCTGATGACCCGCTCCCCATCCCCGCCCGCAAACCCTCCCCCGCCTCCTCTAGCCTCCGCCAACGATCCCTCCCCGCTCCATCCTCCAAGAAACACCCCCTGCCCATCGCCATCCCCTCCGCCGGCCCGTCCCGCACTACCGGCCTCTCAGACACCCAGATCTCGCCCGACTCGCAGAAGAAACTCGCCGTCCCTCGCGCCTCGCGCATCGCGTCCCAGCCACGGCCGGACCCGGGAGGTACGTCTCTGCCCCCCCCTCCCCACGCCCGCTCAGACATTGAGCCCACCCCCATGTCTCCGAACAGCAGGCGACGAATGGGACGATGTGGGCGGCGGAGGCAGCCGGAGGACGAGCGGGACGAGCGGGCGATGGACGACCGTCCGGCCCGGCCGGCCGCCCCCGCTGACCCGGCAGCTGCAGTTCCTTGAAGACGCGGCGACGGCGCGGACGAACAAGCTAGCGCACGCGGTGTCGGCGGCCTTTGACGGCCTGTTCGCGCGCCCCGGCCCCGCCCGTCCTCCGGCGTCGCTCCCGAGCGACCCCGCCCATCCCGCCCCGGCGCCCACCAGCCGCGCCCACATGCGGCTCCCCCCCGCCCCGGCCGCCCCGCGCCCCGCCCCGGAGGGCCTCGAGCACGAGCCCGGCCCCGGCTGCGACGCCGCCGTCTGGTCCGTCTGGACCCGCCTCTTCGTCCCGTCCTCGCCGGCCCCTGATCACCCGTCCTCGTCGGGCCAGGACCCCCCCTCCTCCTCCACCCATCATCCTGCGGCGCCGTACCGCTGACTCGCCCCTGCTGAGCCCCGGGCCTCTTCTCATCCCCAACCCTCTCCGTGCTTGTATATAGACTCAGGGGCCCGCCTCCGCCGCGCCTTCCGCGCCCCGCCGCGCAATCGGACTCGTACATATAGACTCGATTTCTCCCCGCCTTTCGCCCTCCGCGCCCCGGAGAACACGGCCGTGTTTGGCCGCGTGATGGTGCACAGCGTCATGCTTGGCACACGCTCAGCGGGGGTCACGGCGCCAATTTGCGTACCTTTAGAGGGCGGAGTTTCAGGTGCTTCTGGACCACTTATACGGAAATTGGTACGGATTCATCCGCCGCACTTCCATGCATACAGGTTCCCAGAACTTGCTCATTCTGCTCATAAACACCCCCTCAGATTGGCTCCCAAGTCTTGTGAAATTCGTCCGTGAACAGCCCTGTTGTAAAGCACATCTTTTTAGGATACTCTTTCGGAAGCAAGCGGGCTCAAAGCGTGCCAGTTTGCTTCCACACGATCAGGCCAAAAAACGATGTTAATGTAAAGGGACATGGGGTGGTTATCTATTGTGTGATGATCACACTGCCCAACACAGCCCAATAAGTTGATAAGAAAAACATGGCTATTCCTGCACCCTTGGGGCCCACACCTGTGTCTGGTCCCCTGATACATGACAGGGGACAGACAGGCACCAGACATGGCTGACTGACAAGTGCCTCTTGAACTGTCACAAAACATACTCTCCCAAGACCAGAGGGAACGTATTTCGGCAAACAGCCACACCAGCTGATCCCGTGAGCACCACCACTGCTGGCCAAGAAGGAGCCAGGCTACGGGCGGCCAATGGCTGCATAAAGAGGGCCCTTTTCTTCCTGAAAAGCTCCCCTGAGCAGCTGCTTGCACCCACACATCAGTCTTGCCGCTTTTGGCGGGCTCTTCTGGTTGGAGAGCTGTGTTGGTTGGCTGGATCCTGTGTTCAAGCAACGGTGCAACGGATGCAATTGCATTGTGTTGTATTTATTTATGGTGTTCAAAGTTGGTTTGCATAATTTTATGCATGCATAAATCATAAAATCATAAGAATATTTTGGTGAGGAAATTTGGTATTACATAATCAGACAGTCATATCCCCTGCAAAAAGATTTTATGATTTTATGATTTATGCATGCATAAAATCATGCAAACCAACTTTGAACACCATAATTTTTGAGTGCACAATGTCTTGGCGTATTTGTATTGCATTGGTCACCCACCCAATACAATACAATACATTTCAAAAAAAAAAACATATTGACTGTGCCAATCCACAAAATATTACATTTGGGGAGGGCAATACATTGTATTGTATTGGATAAAAAATACAATACAAATACAATGTATATGCTATACAAAACAATACAATACATGCCATATACAAATACATGTATCGTATTTGTTGCACCATTGGTTCAAGCCCTGGCCTATCCTCTCCCCTCCCAACATGCAAGAAAAACTCTAGAAACTGCTTGCAGTTGAGATGCAGCAAGCTTCAATCAAGCTTCAGCTCAAGCTGGAGTCAAGCACCCAAATTCCATGCAGGTGCACCTTGTGTTGAGATAGTGTATTGGCATTTCCCTATGTAGTATGCTTCTAACCTCTACACCCACAAATTAGCCTATATTATGCATGTATATAGTCTAGTTGTTCTTCTTACTGTTATCCTTCCTGATAATTATGCTTTGACTCTCTGTACTTGGACTCAGTCCTTGACACTCCATCAAACCTCTCTTAGTCTTGTGTCACCAAGTTACCCTCAACACCTTGAGTGTGTACCTTGTTCAGCATCTCAATCTTGAACATGCTGTAGTGCTCATGCAGTAGGCTGAGGCAAATGAGCATCCCCCTGAGCACCCTTTTATTTTCATTTATTACACACTCCATGCACCATTGAATCCAGCCAGAATCACATTAAAAGGGTATGTACACATGAAAGGGATATGTGCAGATGAAAGAAATATGTACACATGAAAGGGGAATGTGAGGAGGTGTGTTAACACATAAAAGGGATATGTACCCATGATGAAAGGGGTATGTATGCATGAAAGGGGTATTTATGCATGAAAGAGATATGTGCAGTAAGGGGTATTTGCGCATGAAACATCATCAAAGGGGTATGTAAACCTGAACAATAAAAGGAGTATTAAAAGGGATCTAAAAAACTCAAAGGGGACATGTAAACATGAAAGGGTCATGAACACATGATGAAAGGGGTATGTACACATTTTGGAAGGGATACATGCACATGAAAGGGATATACACACATGAAAGGGGTATGTGCACATAAAGGGCTATGTGCACATGAAAGGGGAATTTGCACAGGTATCAACTCCTGTACTTAGTTTTTTGTACCTTAGACTCAATCTTGCATAAATTAGACAATGTGCATGGAATCAACCAGTGCTTGATTCTTGCAAGAATTTTCTAGAGTTTTTCTTGCAGTGATACTTGGAAGGATCTCTTACCAGTGGAAGTATGCGCAGCCCCATTCCCCTATCCACTCTCAGATTACATCTAGCCCTGCGCCCAGACCCCAGCTACATCACAGAGGGAGCCAAACCACCCCTGCTTGCAGGCCTCTTGGTTTTTATTTATTTCCATTTCTTTTTTCTTCCATATAAAGCCTCACTAACCCTCTCATACATTCTCCACCAACCTGTGTTGCTAGAAGAGCCCGGCTCTTGGCATCACCACAGCTGACACTAACACACACACACTCTCTGCTCACTCGCCCTTCTGAGATATCTAGACCCATTTGCGGACACCTTTTTGCACATATGTCTCTCTCTTGTTTTGGACACACTTCCCTCCACCTTCCTTCCCATTCTTCTACACACACACAAGAACTTCTTGTTTAAATACTGCCCTCTCTTGCCAATAATCCTCCACAAAAATGACACACACACACTGCTGTTTGCATTATCTACCTTGTGTTTTTTTGGAAGAAATAAGTGGACAGGGCAACGGGTGTGTTCCACAAGATGCATGCATCTGGCCCAAGGAGGGGCACACCAAGCAGTATACAGCATGGGCAGGTCACTGTTTCCTCTGGCTTCAAGGGTCAACACCACTGACTTTGGCCCGCTTCAGCCTCTGTTTTATGCATGTTTTTTCAGCACAAAGACACTTCCACTCCACTTCCCTCCTGTTGATAATGGTACAATGGGGCCACATATGTCCAGAGATCCTGGGCCCAAAAACTCAACTTCTCCCAAGCCAACATGTTTCCACAAAGCTCTCAACCAACACACACAGTCATATTTAACTCCTTGGCCCCTCTGCGGCTGGGGAGCACCCATTTGGCCTGGTCAATATGCATAGCATTGAGATCTCTTCTGCAGGGAGAGGACTCATGTCTAATCAGGATGTTTGGCCTGAGAGAATCTGCAAGGTTTGGTGGTGGAAAATGTCCTCACCAGCTGCAGGCCACATTTTTTGACATGTCAAGCTTTGGTCTGAAGGATTTGAAGCTTCTATTTTTCTGAATCAAGCTGTGTATTCAGAATTTGGGTAATCTGTCCCCCTCATGCCTGAAAAAAACATACATACAAACTTTGAGATATTGCTTGGCCGCTTGCTGGCAACGGTGGCATGTCATTAATTAACATCTAATTTAGGCAGGAGACAAAAATGTAAATGTTGGACAAGTCTTCATGATATAGAATGTCAAAGTAGACCTGGGTATCCCCCTGATTTTTTGGCCCAATTTGGGACCTGGTACTGCACCTGGCATGGCTTGGCGGGTACCCCAGGTACCACCCCGGCTTTTTTTCATCAGAAGGTGGCCTTGATAACTGCAATGGATAAGTCATCAAGATTTCATCCCCTCAATTACCAGAACAGGTTGGTCATTGATGGGAGGACCTCTTGATGACAGGAAAAGCAATGACCAACCTGTTCCAGTCATCAAAAGGTTGGTCATGGTCATTGAGGGTACTACCCTCAAATACCACCATCCTTTATTCTCACAACGCACTGTTTTTCCCTGAATTATCAAAATTCCCTGGCTTTGCAGGGCCCGGGGGCTTGGGATGGCGCAAAGAGCAACCTCCAAAGGAGGGACTTGCTGGTAATCCCAAAATGTTGGTTTGAGGGTTTCTGCCCTTTTGGTGGGAGTTTTTCCCCACCCCCTTTTCTGTTGTCTTCACCAGATAAATACTTCACACCTGTGGTACCAGATTAAAGGCCTAAAATTTCTCTCCCTTTTGGTTCAAATCAGAACATTTTGCCTCCTCACACTGCCCCCCCTTTCCCCTTTCAATGTTTCTCATTTTTGGGTTTTTGGCCAGAACTGTGTATGTAAATCGCCCAAAGTTCCATGTGGATAATTTGATTGAGATACAGAATTATATCTTCTGCACAACTCAAGTGCTGGAGAAGGGCAAGACTTCCCCTCTGGTGTACCTTCTATCATTTGTGGAGTACAATGAAGCTGAGATGCTCAAATATCCTCTGCACTTCAGCTTGCTGGCTCAAAATGAGTTCACACTGTGTAAAGTCACTTTGGTTCAAAAAGTTGGCCAAAGGCCACAATTTTTCTGAAGCTCTCACCAGGAAAAATAAACTTTCACTAGACTACAGGTGAAATCAGCCTCAGTCCACTGAGCTACCCACCAGCTGCACAGTTGGCCGCATGGACAGCCCCCTGTAGGGAAACCAAGGGGCCATTGTAGCCTAGTTGTGGTAGCACCAGAGCTGGAAAAAAGTGACAGTCATTGTTGCTTGATGTCACCTGATGTCTGGTGACAATTGATTTTTCCTGGTGGATCTCACATGGAAAAATGCTGATGACTCATAAGCCTCCCATTGGAAATGGGAGATGCTTTGTATTGGGGTGCTCTGCATCCCTAGTCCAAGGAGGCTTAGTTAAGTCAGTTTTTTCCAGCACAAAAAGATGTAAAGAAGCAAACTGAACACAAGTTTACCCTCCTTGTGGGAGTGTAGCAACCTCTGAAAGAGGGACTTGTCTCTAAAGGGGCATGTCTTGACCTACTGGATTGAGACAAATGGCAGGGAGGGTGCCACACTCCCCCATTTCTCCAATATCTCCCTCTATACTTCCAATTCTCACTGTGCCTTTCGCATCATTAGAATCACCAGGATCTTAGCTAATTTTCACCCATTTCAAACTCCTCTTTATCCCTACCCTCTGGCAAGAAACATCCTGTAAATGTTGTTACATGGTGGATTTCTGTAACCAATTCGCCCCCTTTGAGCCTGTGCAAGCTCAGGGAATTTCAAATTTTGAGCTCAAAAATGCCTGGCACCACAGTAGGTGGATTGGGCTAGTAATTATGAGGGCAGTAAGCTAAAAAAAACATAGAATGAAAGATGAGATAGCAGGTACACATCTGTCTGGTCAGTCTTTTTAAACCACAAACTACAGTTTTGAATCTTTTTCAAAAAAAAATACTGCTTTTTACAAGAAAAAATCAAGTCTGTAGGGCCAATGATGTGACATCAGAGGTAAAAGCCTCTCCTTCGGAGACGCTTCGCGCCTCCTCGCAGAGGTTTTGTCAAGCTCGGTGGAAGCTGGTGTGCACAGTGGTTTTCTGGGCAAGCCCGAGGCGGGGTGGTCTAAAATATGGAGTACCAGGGAGTCGAATCCTGTACCTCTCGCATGCTACTCAGCGGGATGCTAAGCGAGCGCTCTACCGATGAGCTAGAACCCCTAACGATGAGTGATGGGAGCCATTTCTCAATTATAAACTGCCGTGTGTCTTTGCGTCTCCCGGTCCTCTCATTCATCTGAACCGCCGACATCGAACGGCGTCTGGACCCGGAAGGAAGCGTTGGCACGGAATGTCTCGATCCCTCCCCGTTTCAGGCGGCGCTGCTTCGCCTCGTACTGGAATGCGAGGCTTGGGCTTATTAAGCACTAGAAGAGGTCTTGGCATCCAGTACTATCTGGTTCGAGCTAGTTTGACACTACATGAGTTGATAGATTAGAGACGGGGCTTTAATTGGCCGGCAGGGGACGTTTATTGCACACTATAGTTCCCAGCAAGGATGTGGCGGCGCGCTAGCCGGTAGGCCGCCGGGATTTTCGCGCGGAGTGAGGCTGAAGGACCAAACACATCTCCGCTTACGTTCCGGTAATCGGTATTGAGCAGCTGTGGCTCTTCGAGGGTCCTTGGGACTTCTTCTGCTGTACTCCTCCAGTCGTTTACGATAAAGAGTGCCGCTCTTTGGTGTCCATCAGCCTCCATCCCCTCCCAGCACAACCACTCTTGCTTGCTAGATATTTATCCGTCTCATAATTTCCTCGTCAGGCGAATAGTAATACTACATTTACTTTATCCTTCACTCGCGTCAAAGTTTTTTATACTCTCCTCCTACTACCACCACTTCGACTTTTTTCACAAGGTACATGATCTTGTTTGCTTGCGTGAATCAGCTCGATCACACCTGTCCATGTTGAGCTGACGCCCCTGATTTCTGCACCGAAACTGCAGCGAGAATGAACGGACCGTGCAAGATTCTGCTTTTATGTCTGCTTGGCCTGATCGGCATGGACGTAGGTTTGGCGAGCATAATCAGACGGTCGGGAAGCTACCCGGGCTCGATTTGCACGGCCACCTTGAAGAACAACCACGGGCACAACGCCGGCGCACGGTTCTCCTGGATGCTCTGGAAGACGAAGACTGTGCCGTGGCAAAGGATGTTCCCCCCTGGAACGCGAGGGAAGAAGGAAGTCGCCCTTTTCCTGAACGACAAGATGCAATGCACGGCCACATTCTGGGTGGACACAAAGACTTGCTCCATCAAAGATGATCACTGCCATCAATCGTATGTCCTCCTTTCATCAGCTTACAACAACGCCTCGCTCACCATTCGCTTATCCTTCCAGACCATCGACATGCGAGAAATTAAAGCATACTTCCCAGCCGTCTCTTATGGTGGAGGAAGGAACGCCGACTAAAGGTCCCATCCAATGGAAAAACTGTCCTGCCGGAATGTTCGTTCATGTGGATTTCTGAATGCCAACTCGACAATCAGTCGTTCTCAATTCTCCGTTTCTGTAATCCTTTTTTTATTATTTCATTTTCCTTTTCTTGACCTAGTCTTGATCAACACCCGGACCCCCTCTTGTGCTATGAGCTTCTTGACAGGAAACCAGTTCAACCTCCTTTCTATTATGATTATCTCTTTTACTACTATCATTCGAGAATCCTCTGTCTTTCCTTCCAATGCTGAATCCTAATACACGCTCTTTGGTATACAATATAATCTTATGACATGGAGGCGCGCCCATCTCGTTATGCGGTGGAACCCGAGTCCGCGGGCCTCCAATGCCTGCCAAATTACATCTTCCTGCCTTCCGTCCGGTCGGCCCATCATGGAAATTGGTGACACGAATTTCGCGCACAGCTTCGTCAAACCATGCGGCTATGGAGCCGCGCCGAGCGAAGCACATGAGAGGACTATAACGCCAATTGAGCGCGGGTATATGGAGAGTTTCTTTGAGAAAGAGTGACGACTATGAAGTCGTTGGAAAACAAATGCTCGTGGGGCCAGAAGACTCTGCGCTGAAAGACCCTGGACCAGCGGGCTTTGAGCGCTATGCCAGACGTCAGATTGCTCCCCTGTCTAAACATTCCTTCTCGTGCATTTGGAACAGTGGGAAGTACTGGCTCTTTTTAAACCACTTTTTTCTTTACGTCAGTTGGAATATCAAGACCGCAAATGTTCCGCTACAGTATGTTTAGTGTATGATACGATCCCCAAAAATGAAAACAAAGATGCCGCAGATACATATGTTATTTTTTTTTATTCTTGATCCTGCCAGAACCAGAAATCATGTCCGCATTTCTGGCCTCTCTGCACTGGGGGATCTGTCTTTAAACAGCTGGAATTACAGCTATTGATAGCTGCCCCTAAAAATAGTGGTAGTTCCCGCTGTTTCCAGGATTGAAAGACAGATCCCCTGGTGCAGAGAGGTCAAAAAAACAGATTTGATTCTTGATTTTGGCAGGATCAAGAATTGAAAGAAGAAGAAAAAATGCATCACATCTTAGGTCTCATTTTTGGGTATACTTGGGTGTTAGTATTATGTATTTCTGCTCTCTGTTTTTTCATTTCTCCATCATTATCATACATTTCTAGTTGATAATAGAATAGCTTCATATTTTTTTCATCAGATTTGTTCCTCTATTTATAGTTTGAGTTTGCTGAACCAGAAATATGAACTCATTGAGTCTTTCCCTCTTTGTATCTTTCTCTCATCAATTAACATTGTTCAAATCTTTGAAATGTTCTGTTTCCTAAGATTTGTCCGTTTTGTTGCAACAGAGGACGTGAATGGTCACCTTCCCATAGACTCAGATATGCGGGCGGTAGGATGGAAAAACCAAGGGAACTGGTAGTGATTGCCAGGTGAGATGAAGCTCACTCAAGTGATTATTCAAACCATGAAAATGGAGGTGGATCCCACTGATAATCAAAAATAGGCCATTTTTATTCAAGAGATGTGTCTTAATGTCAACAAAATTCAATTTTCAAATCACTTCTTCCAAGGTTGGAGCCTCAAGAATCAATGTAGAGCCTGAAAAGCTAGATTTACCTGCAGAACTAGAATTTTTGGGTCTATATTGTAATCTCTGAGGGACCCAGATTGGAAGAGAAGTCATCCAACATCTGACCTTGCCAGGGCTTATTTGAAACAGTCAAAATATTATAATTTCATGCAATCTTTTTTCATATCTAACTCATCAACTTTCACTCATTCCTTTGAGCCTTTCAAATGTTTCATTTTGTAGCATTTCCTCTCCCATTTCCTCTTTTTTCTGTTCTATTTATCTTTCAATTGGTGCAGCAATTCTAAAACAATACATAAAAAATCATCACCCAAAAGATTTGTGATTTTGTTGTTCTGAAATTTTCTGATTTCAACTTTGAACACCTTGATTACCAGGTACCAGCACAATGGTATTTCTATGTTTCAAAAAGGCGTTTCAGAATTGTATTCTTGTCCGCATGTCTTGGAGCTCCATTCCTCCTCAGCCTGAGCTACCCATCCTAGCTGGAAAAGTAGGGGGTTTCAAAATTTAAATCAGGTCCGCAGGAGAGGTTCCAGGTACATTTTTCTTTCTGATTTGTGAACTGATTTTCAACTTTGAAAACCCCTAGTATGCATGTGAAATTGTTGGGTTTTTCCAAACTATGTAGGGAACTTAACTAAAAAAACGAGCCCTTTTTCTGAATGAGATATTGGAGGACTTCCCGTCACCTAAATGGCTTGTTTCAGAGGGGTCTGCTAAACCTTGTTTGCTGGTGAAAACTTGATCTCAATCAAATTTCACCAGCCAGTAAAGTTTAGCCTGTCCCTCTAGATTAAGCATTTTAGCCAATGGGAAGTCCTCCATTATAACTGACAATTAGATATCCATACACTGCAAGAAAAAGCCGTGCAACTGCTATCCGTTGAAATGCAGACAATCAAAGGCAGGGGGTGGTGTTTAGTTGAAACTTTGCCACAGGTTACTTCAACCAAGCTTCAATGCACAGTCACTGTGCCCAGAAATACCATTATGTACTTTGGTGGTGTTTTACTTTCAATGGCCATTATCATGGTCCCTGGAGCATCTCACATGTCAAATGAAGTCTGACAGCAGTTGTACAACTTGGAATTTCTTGCAGTGATAACTAGAAGATAATGTAACTTATCCCACCACTGGTACCAGACACCTTCTGGTGGGTACCTGCAAGGTCAGACAGGTACCCTCCAACAGGTACCAATTGCCATCCCTACCCAGTTGCCATGGTCACATCTCATATTCAAAATCCAAGAGGGCTCTAGGCAGTTCTTTTTGAGTCCATTCAAGTTCAAAGGCACAATAGATTAAGAGCCCAAAAGGCTTGGCTGCCTCACTCAGTATCCATAGAATCCTGTTGATGCCTGATTTCTGGAACCCACCCTTATTGTCTAAAGAAATAACAGCCAGAGAGTGATAGAATGTGGATGCCAAGATCAAACACAATCTTATAATGAAGAACCTTGAAGCTTAATCAAAGATAAAGTTCAAGTATGCAGAATTGAGCTCTTGAGAGGGAGGCTACAAGTGTTGGAGTCAAGCAACAGTGTGGTTAGAACTGGTTATCAATTTCTGTTGAAATATGATGCACAAGCTTAATTAATCTAAATACAAGGTTGAATAAGACGTTGAACAAAAATATGCTTGTCAATTGTTTTGGTGTTCCATCAGGTTGGAAGCTTACGATTTTATGCAAGTCAACTTTACCCAATCACCCCTGCAACCGCTTCAGGTGCCGTTTAGGTGGTGACTTTGGTAGCAGGACGGCGAGTGCGCCGTCTCATATTGAGACCGCATCCCCTGGGGGCCTGAACGGCACCAGTCGCAGGTGGTTTCCATGGTGGTTACTGCATCAGCAAATGGTTGCCCCGACGCCCCAGGACCCACATCGCCCGCGGGGCGGCACATGCGGCTTTTTTCTCGATTCACCCCGCTGTGTACAGCAGGCTATACAGACCTTGAGGCTCATTTCGGGAGCGGCTGGAGTCGGTGAAAAGTTGCAATTCAATCTGTTTCTAAAACGTAAGATTTCTCCGACTGGTTATGGAATCGTGACCGCAAAATTGGCCGGAGCATGTAGGGGCATAACCGGTGGGCTCTTATCCTCGTTGTCCTGGGATTGCTTCGTTTCATTCATGTCCTCGAGCTCCGATTTCATAAAATCCTTGTGCCCTCCAAAGCTGGCCACCCATTCTTCGTTTTCGTAGATTAAGACATTTCTTCATTCACTCGTTAGTAATCCAAACACCTTCATATGATTCAACGCCTATTCGCTCGGCACTGTTGTGCCCTTCTTGCGCTTTCAAGTCGCACACTAACTCAATCATCTAAAAATCCCTTTGGGGGCCTCGCGTCGAACCAAACGAGCTTGGTGAGTTGATGTCATTTGTTACTCTTCATATACCTGATGGGATTCCTCAGGAGCTGAAGAAAGAGATCCCTCGCTGATATCCTGGACGGTTGGACCTCATTGAAAAAAGGCTAACGCAGATGCCCATGCAGGTGTCTCTGACACGTTCAACGTAGCTTTACATGATCCATCAGTAGCACTCAGCACCCCGGGGACAGAGATCGGCATAAATTGCCCGGCGGGAGTAAGATGGAATGAACAATACGCACGAAACCTAACGATGAAAGGCCCAACGGACGAAGAAACAGAACAAGCATGGATTTGTTCTTACCTGGCCCGACACCCCGACCAGACACTTTGGGAATTATTTACCACCACGCTTGATCAAGACTTAGAAAAATGGAAACATGGCCCAAACCCAGCGGAGAAAGCGGCAGACGGTGTTGTTCACTTTACGGCGGAAGTTCTCAAAGATCTTATTGAGATGATGTGGGCCGCCTTCAAGTGGATCGTGAAGTTTCCTTTTGAATACAAAAAGGAATGGAAGCAAGTTTGTCTATCTCAAAACTCTTACCCGTACTCGTTTATTTGAGCCTCTTGGCCAAAATAGTCAACTTCGACTCGACTGATTTGTTGACTTTTTCATGGGTAAACCTTTTAGGTCAAAGACCTGGGTGCCGAGTTGTGGGATGGTAAGGGCCTCTCACTACTGATTTCTGGAAGATTCAGTCAACTAATTGATATATACATTACGGTCCATCATCAATCCAATAAATAAAATGACAAAGGGAGCAAAATAGCAGCGCATCTTTTTTACGAAAGCCCAATAAATGGACTCAAAGCCATCACTGGTGGATTATTTTTACATCTCTTGTTGCATCCGGAGGAATTTACAGCGGAGTCAATCCTGCTAGTTACTGCTGGATTCAAAGTGATTCATCTTTTAATTGATGGCGTTGAGGCGATTGGTAAGCAAGCACTTTTCGACGTTACCTAGCAAGCAGTGATCGAATCCTTGTGGCTGATTTTGTTCCATTGATGATGCTCCGGTAGCCGGTAGCTTACCACCAATAGTGGGCAATACATTGATGAGTGTTCTATGGTTCATCCATTCGTTGGACGATCCGCTTTTGATCCTCACACCAATTTTCACGAACACGGCACAAGCTCTCCAAGCGGGGAAAGGGACTCTATTATTGGATGGATCAAGTGAAGACGAGGGTGGATTTACGTCGGACGATGGAAGTAAATTAGTCACTCTACCCGCCAGCACAATTATCCCAGCCTCAAAACAATGCCCACTCTTACCACCGGATCTGGGCGCGCCACCCTTAACATTTGGTAACTTATGTCTAAGCCCAGACACGTCCAAAGTTCGAGAAATCATCTTTGGTACTTCAAAGCCATCCCACGAGTTTACTGGTGAAGAACGAATAGAAGCCTTCAACCACGTCCAAAAGTTCTGGTGTTGCTACGGCGATAATGGAACCAATAAAATTCCCCTTCCCGAGGCAATCTTGCAGGGTGTTCCGGGTAGAGAGCAGTGGGAAGGTAAAACATTCTGGAAATCTGTTGATATTGATTGCCAAAAAATCCTCAACGAAAACCCCAGACCTTCCAGTGGTAGATTAACTATTGCATTGTAACCTTTTCTTTAGTCCCCTTGCTAACCAAATCTTAGCTATCTTTCATCCATTATTCTTGCCGAATATCGGAAAATTTCCCATCGGATATATATACTTCATTGATACACTTCTGGATCCCGACACTGCCTTTTCGCTGCTGTTTTGTAAGTCTGAAGTGACCCATTCCCTTCAAATTAAAAGTCTCTCAGCTTGACTTTATCATTTTGCAAATGCCAACATCTTGGGAAACAGTTTCCTACTCTTTGATATTGTCTACTCTTTCAAATGTTCAATCCAAGAGATAGCCCAATCTTAGTGCTCTGCAATAAATTATTCATTGTTTTTACTAATAAAAGCTGTCTATGGATCAAAGTTGCTTTTTTTCACCGGCTTACTTCGTGCGCGGAGGAAAGCTCGTTGCGCACAGGAAATTTTGGACTCGACTTCACTTGATCCTCCGTGCGCGCCACAAGCTGCAAAAAACACTTTGCAGCAAGAGGTTCCCGATTAAGGCCGGTGATCGGTATGAATCGGTCATCAGGCTGAGGTACAACCGGCCATCGGGAGGGATCGACCCTCTCGATGACCGATTGACCTCCCCCGATGACCGGACTTGTTATCTGCGGCAAGGGGGGTGTTATGTCCACGGGCCCGCAGCAGCGGATGAGATCGGAAGAATCCCAACGTCCTCAAATTTGCCACCGGCCACTTCTCCAGACATAACCACGAGTCAGCCTACATACATCCCTCCAGTCGCAACATGATGATGGCCAGCAAACAGGGTGGTGTCAAGCTGATCACTGGTCAGTCCTTCACACCTCTCAATCTCTTCCAAAATTGGTAAAACTAACACCCAACGACCTCTCTCCTCCCTTTACAGGTAACAGCCATCCTCAACTCGCACAGGCCGTTGCCCAGAGGTACGCCGTTCACCTGACGCTTCCAAGTTCACGGAAAATTCCCGGCGAGACAGCAGACGGATGTGATGATGATGGCTGAATCAATCATCACCATCATCCCTGCCCATCCACCCATCCATCTGTCCATCGTCCATGCGAACCATATCAAACCTTTTTGATACTCTTGAATTCCTTTCGTCGTTGCCCTCTTACGGTTCACAAGATTAGGCATCTCCCTATGCGGCTGTAAGGTCAAAAAATTCTCCGACGGCGAAACTTCGGTAGCAATCGACGAATCCGTCAGAGAAGAAGGCTTGTCAAATTTATTCAAATTACTGTCTCCCTTCTTTTTCGAATATCAGAATGGATTTCCATCTATCTTCTTTTTTTGTAAAACCCTGAAGAAAAAATCCCGCCTTTGCCATGTTTATTTGAGTTTCTGTCATTTGACTATTTCTATCATCCAAACCTAACACTCTTTCGTGACTTTCACAGATGTCTTCATAATCCAAACCGGCTTCAATCCCGGAGCTGGCGCCGGCAGTCCATCGGATCCAAACGATCTACTCATGGTAAGGACAAGTTTTGATTTAACGGGCTAAAAGAGTAGTTTTTTTTTTTTGAAAAGTGTTCTTCCTGACTCCTTTTGGAATTTGAACAATTTTGCAGGAGCTTTTGATCTTAATCTCTGCATGTAAGACGGCATCAGCCAAGCGGATCACGGCGGTGATCCCATGCTTCCCTTACGCAAGAATGGATCGGAAGGACCGATCGCGGGCGCCGATCACGGCCAAGCTTGTGGCCAACATGCTCCAGGCCGCCGGCTGCGACCATGTGATCACCATCGACCTACATGCCTCTCAGATCCAGGGTTTCTTCGACATCCCCGTCGATAACCTCTGGATGGAACCTATCATGGCCAAATGGATACGGGCCAACGTCGAGGATTGGAAGAATAGCATCATCGTCTCACCTGATGCTGGGGGCGCTAAACGGTCAGCCGCGATCTGCAACCTCCCCTAGAAAAAAAAATCCCGTATAATAATCAGACTCGAAATCCCTGGACATAGAGCGACGGCGTTGGCCGACAACCTGGATGTCGATTTCGCGTTGATCAACCGGAAACGGGCCCGGAAGGCGGGCGTGCTTCGACAGTCACTCAGTGGGCCTAGCGGCCAAGCCGACCCCACCGAGCTCGTCGAGGAAAAGATGGAGATCCTCGTCGGAGACGTCCGGGGCAAGAACGCGATCTTGCTTGACGACATGATCGATACCGGCGAGACTCTCACCCTGGCCGCTAAGGAACTCGACCAGGCCGGCGCTAAGGCCGTCTATGCCATCGTCTCCCACGGTTCGTCCTCTTCTTGTCTTTAAGATAAATTTTGATCATCTCGCTTACACCTCCTTTTTTGACTTAGGACTATTGTCCGGCGATGCCGTCTCCAAATTGGCTCATCTACCCGTCCTCAAATTGGTCGTCACAACCACCATCGACCAACGCTCACACATCTCTGAGTCTTCCGGAAAGCTGGAGACGATGGATATCAGCCCGGTGTTGGCGGAGAGTATCCGACGAGTTGAGTGTCCTCTTTTTCAAATTTTTTTTTGGCTTTTTTTATCATGCCTTCCCCTGACATTCACCCTTTTGCTTTATGGACTGCTTTGGATGGGCAGACTCATAATGGAGAGAGTATCTCGATGCTCTTCTCAAATCCCTCTTGAGTTCCGCTGCTCTCTTCTCCCAACATTCTCTTCTTTTCCCTCAAAATTCACCTCATCGACCCATGATCACCATATGTATATAGATGTGGCAAGACAACACTAGCATATTCC